>NC_081522.1:1938462-2538462 GCF_030273125.1 Centropristis striata
CTTCAAAAATAAGAAATTGTATCTCTATATATAGCCACCTAATGTCAAATAAATATGTATTATTATTATTATTATTATCATTATTTATTTACTTATTTTCTTATTAGTCAACCATAGTATATCAAACAACTTAGATCTGAGAATTTCTATTACTCCCGCAAAGAAAACAAACGAACAAAAAAAACAACAACAAACAAATCAAAACACCGAAGGCAGTTACAAGAACGTCCTCATCCAGCTTGCGAGCTGTACTTTTTTAGCATGTATAATAAATGATACGTTATGTTTCCTCAGGGAAGAGAGACGAGGTAGTGACTAAGGTTCAGAGGGAGCGTGGCGCCGGAGACAAGTGGTGGTTTGACCAGCAGGGAGTGCAGGATGAGCTGCTGCTGACTCTGCACAGTCCAGCGGACGCTATCATTGGCCAGTACCATCTGTCTGTGTTGATGATGTCACCGGATGGACGCATTCGAGAGAAGACAGACAAAGTTGGGTTCCACCTGCTCTTTAACCCCTGGTGCAAAGGTACACAGAGCAAAGTACACACACTCTCTATCTGCTTTCTCCTGAATTCACATTTAAACTTGATCATGTGTCCTGGTACAGCAGAGACAAAATCAGGTGTTTTTTCCATAATTCACCATACAACAGGTTCCTGTCACCACATTTCAACCCAGGAGCATTTTATAATCACCAACATCATAAATTAATTAATTCATGTTACTGATTGTTATTCTATTAGCAAGACAGATGTATACTCATGGCAGAGCCGGCCCAAGCCTCCATGGGGCCCTAAGCAGAATTTGATTTTGGGGCCCTCTATTTCTGCCAATAATATTGATTGTTGATCATTCACACACCTATAAACTCATTGCGGCTCTGGCAGTGTTGTTTACATTATCCTATTGTCAGCCTGTCTTTACAGATTTATGGGGGTGGCCCAGTTAATAACAGAAATAATACCAATGCAATAATAATACAAATAAAACCAATGAATGAATGATGTCCAGGGTGCCACATATGGTTTTTAATCTCAAAATGTAGCACATTCAACTAGAAGAGCGAGCTAGGGTTGATTTACACATCGTTCCAAATGGTAAAACATTATATAAAAAAAACTATATTATATATATTTTAGTAAAAGTGGCATCTGGTTTATTATCTTTGGCTTCAAAAAACTACAACAGCAATGTACGAAAATAAATTGTAGTGCAAGAACAACAATAAAGTGCAACAACAAATAAAATCACTTAGAAATATCTATATCTATATATCATATATAGCATAACATAACATCTTTACTCCTTTAATAAGCCCCACTGACTAACTGTCCAGGCCGGCTCTGACTCATGGTCTTCTATGTGTTTTTTTGGGTTTACCAGATGATGTGGTTTTCCTCCCCGATGAGAGTCTGCTTCAGGAGTATGTTATGAATGAAGATGGAATCATCTACATGGGAACATGGGATTACATCAACAGTATTTCCTGGAATTATGGACAGGTAACACACACACACAATGGTGGAAAAAGTATTCAGATCTGTTACTTGAGCAAAAGTACTAATACCACACTGTGAAATTACTCCACTACAAGTAAAAGTCCTGCATTCAAAACTTACTGAAGTAAAAGTACAAAAGTATCAGCATCAAAATGTACTTAAAGCATCAAAAGTAAAAGTACTTGTTATGCAGAATGAACCCAATCAGGTTGTTTATGTGTTGCAAATATATTATTGGATTACTTGTATTGGTTCATTTATGTAAGAAGCGTTTACATTTTGTATAGGGCTCTTTTTAACTACTTAATATACTGTTATGTGGTTTAGTTAAACATAAATGATTAATCATTTTAATGTTAAATCTCGACCTTAAAAGTAAACATAGCTGTCAGCTAAATGTAGTGGAGTAAAAAGTGCAATATTTGCCTTAAAATGTAGTGGAGTAGAAGTATAAAGTTACATAAAATGGAAAAGTAAAGTACCCTACTTGAGTAAATGTACTTAGTTACATTCCAACACTGCACACACACACACACACACACACACACACACACACACACACACACACACACACACACATTCTTGTACTTCTATCTTCGTGAGGACCTTCATTGGAACAGTGAATTCCCTTGCAAGGTTATAATAGTTTTGGATTTTTCATTAGTTTTAGTTTTAATTTCGCTGTGAATTTTTGTTTTCAAATTCAGTTAGTTTTAGTTAGTTTTTTAGAGTGAGTTTGCTAGTTTTAGTTTAGCATTTAGTTTTTTAAAATGCTTTAGTTTTAGTTTAGTTTTTATTAGTTTTAGATTTTTGTAATGGGGTATTTGTTGGATGGAAGGTTAAAAGAGGTCACAGTAAATTTGCCTTTATTTCCTTTGCCACCATCTTCATTATGTATGAAAAAAGACTAAAACAAAGGACATTTTCACTATGATTTTAGTTTTGTAACCACACAATACAGTTTTAGTTAATTATCATTTTTTAAACATAAACATAATTGTAACCTTTACCCTTGATCTCAAAAAAGCCTTTAAAGAAGTGAGGACCGGCCGAAATGTCCTCACTTTGTGATGAGGTCCCTCATTGGAACAGTGAATTCTCTGCCAAGGTTATAATAGTTTTGGATTTTTCATTAGTTTTAGTTTTAATTTTGTTGTGAGTTTTTGTTTTCAAATTCAGTTAGTTTTAATGAGTTTTTAGAGTGAGTTTGCTAGTTTTAGTTTAGTATTTATTTTTTTAAATGCTGTAGTTTTAGTGTTAGTTTTAGTTTTTTGTAATGGGGTATTTGTTGGGTCACAGTAAATTTTGCCTTTATTTCCTTTGTCTGATCCATCTTCATTATGTATGAAAAAAATTGACAAAGATGAAAACGAAGGACATTTTCACTATAGTTTTAGTTAGTTTTGTAACCACACAATACAGTTTCAGTTAGTTATCATTAACATGTAACCTTTAACCCTTAAAACAAAATAAAAAAGCCTTTAAAGAAGTGAGGACCAGCCGAAATGTCCTCACTTTGCAAAAATGTCCTCACTCTGTTGGTTAAAAACATGCTCCGGTCCTCACTATGTAGGAGGTACAAGAACACACACACACACACACACACACACACACACTGTGTGAATGGGCTGTGTCTGTCTGTCAGTATGTGGCCTGTGAATAGTCACAGCAGTGTGACAGAGGAGACTTTGGAGCTTTGGAGGATCAGGGAATCTGTTTGTTGGACCGAGGAAACTTCTGGGCAGGAGGTGTCAGAATGTCACCAAAACACACAAACAAGGGCTTGTTCCTTCACAGCTCGCTCTGAGGGCAGAAAGGACAACAAGCAGGCACACAGATAGATGGCACACAGACAGACAGGACGTGTAACAGAGTTGACACACACATACTGTACACACAGACCGGCCAATGAGAACCAAATGTGATTTGAAATCTGATTGAGAAGCCTGTCCTGCTCAACAATTAATATACTCTTTCATGTTTTTGCTTCACCTCCCTTTGACTCTTTCTCTCAGTTTGAGGACTATGTGATGGACATCTGTCTCGAAGTCCTGGACAACTCCAACGAAGCCCTGAAGAACTTGGAGATGGACATTGAACTAAGATCCGACCCTGTCTATGTCAGCAGGATGATCACTGCCATGGTGAGGATCTCTTCTACTTGCTGCTAAAAAAAGCAGTGCAAGATAATAACTTCTGCATTTAGTTTTCTCTGTCTGAGTGCTGACACATGATACTTTAGTGATGCAACCCATATTAAGTATTAAGTGTTTCCTAGTCCTCTCCAGAAATACCCTCAAAACAGATGAATAGAAACCCCCAGGACCTATCAGAGCCGGCCCAAGCCTCCATGGGGCCCTCAGCAAAATTCAATTTCGGGGCCCTCTATTTCTGCCAATAATATTGATTGTTGATCATTCACACACCTACAAACTCATTGCGGCTCTGGCAGTGTTGTTTACATCAGTGGTTCTCAACCTTGGGGTCGAGACCCCAATTGGGGTCGCGAGATGATTTCTGGGGGTCGCCAAATCATTTTGGAAGTCAGCTCTGTCTCCACTGTGTTAAAGTGTTCATGTGGTAATGTGTTTTAGTCTTTTTTGTGTCTTTTTTGGTAATTTTGTGTCTTTTTTTTGGTGATTTTGTGTCTTTTTTGGTGATTTTGTGTCTTTTTTTGGGTGGTTTTGTGTCTTTTTTTGGTGATTTTGTGTCTTTTTTTGGTGATTTAGTGTCTTTTTTGATCATTTGGTGCTCAATTTGTGTCTTTTTTTGGTCATTTTGTTTCCTTTTTTCGTCATTTTGTGTCTTTTTTGATCATTTTGTTTCTTTTTGTTTTTTGGGTCATTTTGTGTCTTTTTGGTCATTTTGTTTCCTTTTTTAGTAATTTTGTGTCTTTTTTTGGTCATTTTGTGTCTTTTTGGTCAATATGTGTCGCATTCTACTGTTAATTTTACTCTACTTTACAGTATCTTACTGTGATAAAACCACATACTCAATTACAGTAAAATCCTGCATTTAATTGATTTTTACAGTAGACTAAAACAATATTGCAACTGCTGAAGCTAGTTGCAATATTGTTGCATTATACAATGCAGTAATTTTCTGTAAATAGAGCATATTACTGTCTGAAAGACATACTATGAATTAAGCGCTGTCTTCACTGTAACCTCAGTAATTTTAATAAACCATATACTGAATGAGTTAAGTAAAATACAGCCATTAAAAATGTGTACAAGAGAATTAGAAAATATCACATATATACATATCATATATTTTATGGGAAACGGCAAGTACAAATATTGCCCAGAATGCATTGTTTTCTACAGTATAATACCTTTTTAATGGAAAACAGTATGTTACTGTCACAATTTGGCTGTTTTCTTACAGAAATGTGTTACAGTGTGGGCCGGCTCTGTTACCTATACACATATTACATCCCTGACATGTTGTCTCCACCTGTCCAGGTGAACTCTAATGGAGACAGGGGTGTGTTGACCGGTCGCTGGGAAGAGCCGTACTCTGATGGAGTCGCACCGCAAAGATGGACCGGCAGTGTGCCGATCCTCCAACAGTGGAGCAAGGCCGGGGGGAGAGCAGTCAAATACGGCCAGTGCTGGGTGTTTGCTGCTGTTGCCTGCACTGGTAAGGCTCAAATAGATTTCATTGCTACATAAATTAATGATTCCATAATCATTCTAAAGAGGAATAGAAAAATGTGTTTTCAGGAGTAATTGCTACGGACTGTGCAAGACATTTTTAAAGGAGTAATTCAACATTTTGGGAAATACCAAGGAGCAAATTCCTCGTTCCAGATTACAACGGTACCCATTGGTTTGTGGACTCTGGTTTTGAAGACTCAAGTTTGGTATTGTTCAGAATAGATCGGGGACCATAATGCCATTATGTCATCAGCTAAGCCAAGTGCTAGCGAGCTAGCTCAAGGGGCAATCATTATCCAACGTAAATAGCTGACTCCTTAAACGTTTCTTTGTCCAACACTGAACAAGACATATTAAGTCACCAAAATGTTACAATTACCTTTGACAAAAAATGTGTTCAACACTGCAAAAAAAGAAAAGTTGGGTGAACTCGAAATTTCAAGGCAACAAACTTCGATAAAATTTTAAGTTGGACAATTAAACTAAATATTTTAAGTTTTGTTTTTGAGTTTGCTCAACTCTGAATTCAGATTTTTGCCAAACTTATAACTAAGTACTAACTTATAATTTTCCATTGTAATAACTTTTAATGCTTACTTCTGGTTACTTCTGCAATGTGCTGAATTTGCAGGATTGTAACGGCGCTATGAAATTTCAGCTAATGTTGCAACCACAATTTGGAGCTAGCATTGATACGCTAATGGCTACTCTTGTAGCTGTAACAAGCAGCGCCGCTAGCATCAGTTAGCCGCTAGCATCAGTTAGCTGCTAACATCAGTTAGTCGCTAGCATCAGTTAGTCGCTAGCATCAGTTAGTCGCTAGCATCAGTTAGCCGTTAGCTTTCGCTAATGACCGAATTTCACAACAAAGAAATAAGAGTTATCAGAACTATTGTCCCTTGTTGTGAACCCCAACTTAAAGATATAAGTAACAACAACTCACCAACTTGTTTTTGAGCAGACAACTGGCTTCCTTTGTTGTGCTAACTTACATTATTGCCCTAAATGTCAATCATTTATATTTCCAAGTTTTACCAACTTAAATCACTGTTTTAGGCCAAAAAACACAAGTTGGTTCTTTTGCAGTGAATCTTCAGTTGTACTAAAAGACACACCAATTTTTGGAGCCCAATTTTTTTTTAAAAAGGAAAGGATGGAAAGGGAAACTGGCAGGCAGGACAAAAAATAAAGTCATGTATTGGCCCAGTCTGATGTGTGTTATCTTCACAGCGCTGCGCTGTCTGGGAATCCCAACACGCCTCATCACTAACTTCTCGTCAGCCCATGATGTTGATGGAAACCTCTCTGTGGACTTCCTGCTGAATGAAAGACTGGAGAGCTTTAATGGAAGAAACCAGAGGGACAGTAGCTGGTAGGAACACACACACACACACACACACACACACACACACACACACACACACACACACACATACACTCTGGTACTTGTATCTTTGTGAGGACCCTCATTGTAGTAGTGAATTCCCTTGCAAGGTTTTAATAGTTTTGGATTTTTCATTAGCTTTAGTTTTAATTTCGTTGTGAATTTTTGTTTTCAAATTCAGTTAGTTTTAATTAGTTTTTAGAGTGAGTTTGCTAGTTTTAGTTTAGGATTTAGTTTTTTAAAATACACACACACACACACACACACACACACACACACACACAAGATACTTTAAAACCATGAAGTAAGAAAGTGCACCTATTTCAAAAGTTGCAGACTTGATAAAGCATGACTTGAGACTTTCTACTCATCATCATGTAGTTTTTATGATGCAGCTCTGTCATCCAGATGCAGTTCCTGGGGAAGGTGATGAAATTCACAGAGCTGTGCCCACCTCCAGATAATTAATCCAGACATGATAGCGTTTGGTTTTCCAACGTATCTGGTTGAAGACAGAGAGTAATGGTGCCGTTGTTAACACTGGATGCTGAATAAATGCTGTACAAATGAAAAGAGATTTCCTGGGGGCACATGTGCTGTATTGGCCCACAACAGGCTCCTTTTTAGCTTAGTCCATTACCAGAAATGGCTTTGCTTTGTAACTGAAGCAGTTGTTGATAACTTGTGGCCACTACTTCCTGGAGAACCTGGTCTCACAGAAATCCGTGAAATAGCCACGGATTTCGCTTAACTCAAAATCCGTGGAATAGCCACGGAATCGCTCAAATTTCCGTGAAACTGACACGGATTTCGCTACAATGCAAGTTAATAACAGTCATATCCCATTGATATTTTTTCCTATTGGTTTGTTCCAAGTCACGTGACTTTCAAGGTCCCGGCGGTCAGAACAAAAAACATGGCGGACAGTTCTCTCATTTTTAGTGAAAAAATCAATATTTTGACTTAGTTTCTGCATAAAAATGGATTTTGATCACATTTCTAGCGAGAAATATATGTTTTATTTTCTAAATATTCACTCAGTGAATGTACATAATCACTTTGTGGTGAAGATCTCGGCAGAAAAATATGACTGTCATTAACTTGCATTGTAGCGAAATCCGTGTCAGTTTCACGGAAATTTGAGCGATTCCGTGGCTATTCCACGGATTTTGAGTTATGCGAAATCCGTGGCTATTTCACGGATTTCTGTGAGACCATGTTGTCCTGGAAGAGTGAGGAGTCAGCAGTCAGTGATGATATAAAATAATCAATGGAACAAGATCTTAAGAAATTTAAAAAATCTCTTTTCCAAGAGAGACCTGGCCAAGAAAGCAGCATAAAAAGTGACAAGTTACAACATTTAAACACATTACAAACACAATATTCACCATTGCCAGCATTAGCTCATTAGTCCTCTCCTCTCCTCTCCTCTCATCCTCTCCTCTCCTCTCCTCTCCTCTCCTCTCCTCTCCTCTCCTGATTTCAGGAACTTCCACTGTTGGGTGGAGTCCTGGATGAGGAGAGATGATCTCCCCAAAGGAAATGATGGCTGGCAGGTTTTGGACCCAACCCCTCAAGAATTGAGCGATGGTACATTCCTAATTTTTAACCTATTCAGCTTTTGTCTTCCTCTTATCTGTTTATCCATGCTTTATGATGATTTTTTTGTAATACAAATCCATAACAAAAACTAATTTTAATGCTTTAGGTGAGTTTCGCTGTGGTCCCTGCCCAGTGGCAGCCATCAAGGAGGGAAATTTGGGAGTAAAGTACGACGCTCCATTTGTATTCGCCGAAGTGAACGCTGATGTAATCTATTGGATTGTCCAAAGAGATGGCGAACGAAGGAAGGTGATTGGCTTCGGTTTTGATTTTCTTTCATATTTGCTCAAAAGCATCTGCAATTTAATTAGTCAGGCGGCTTAGGACCAGATTTAAGAATAAAGGGGACACGCCGGACAAAAGCACCAAATTTCTTCCACATACTCTCTATCACCATAGGTTTAAATTTTTGGTAGGAGCCACAAGATTGTGGATCGGAGATGGCAGCCATATAAAGTCTATGAGAACCAATATATCTTCCAATCCACTTAAAAGGTCAATCTTGGTGTCAAAATATGCATTTTCTGGGTCAAGGAATCATTTAAAGCTATTGAGAATATCACTAGAGATCTGACATGAGATTAAAGCGTTCCCTTGATTTTTTTTTGAGCAGTGTACATTGCAGCTAATCCGCTCTCTCCCGTGAACATAGATTCATTTAATTATCTAGTGATATTCTCAATAGCTTTAAATGATTCCTTGACACAGAAAATGTATATTTTGACACCAAGATTGACCTTCTAATTGGCTTGGAAGATATAGAGTTTCTCATAGACTTTATATGGCTGCCATCTCCGATCCACAATCTTGATGAAGTGGCTCCTACCAAAAATTTAAACCTATGGTGATAGAGAGCATGTGGAAAAAATGTGGTGCTTTTGTCCGGCGTGTCCCCTTTATTTGGCTAAGTTTCGCCTGACTGTCTGTTTTATCTCCACAACAACTGAATGGTATTGATGATTGTTCCAGATCAGAGTGGACCAGGCAACTGTGGGGAGGAACATCAGCACCAAAAGTGTTTACGGCAACCACAGAGATGACATCACTCTACAATACAAATATCCAGAGGGTTAGTTGGAAAGTCACATATAGGATCAAGGGTTGCAGGAATTGACAGCAGTCATAGCAATAAACCCCTTTTCCACAAAGGTGCACTCTCTTAAAGTGACAGTACGCAATTTTCAAACAATAAACAAAATGGCCTGAACCACACAAAAAACGCATTCTTAACTTTCATACAGTTAAATGTATCAAAATTTGTACTTATTCAGTGTAATTAGTTAACTTAACAATCTAACAGCAAATGGCCAGCGCTTCAAAAAATAAACAAATAAAAGAATAGAATTACAAAACTATAACTGAACACAAGCCCGTCTTTGTCTCAAACATATAACATGTAGCTTCCTATTCATGTGATTTAAAATAAATCATACAACTGGTAAAGCAACCAATTTTAAAAATTTAAAATTAATTTTAACATCATTTATTTAATGAATGTGTAAAAGATTCAGTAGCTTCAACAGGGTACAATACATAACATTTTAAATTTAGAAACATTATAAAAGGTACTTTTTTAACCGGTTTCTTGTACCATTGAACCAATGACCCGATATGAAACTATCAAAAATTAAGGTTTACTCACCTTTCATAATATATTTTTTTCCAGATGGAAAAGGGCCAGGAAATGACATTTTGAGTGTTTTTTTTAGTGACGCAAAATGGCAAAGCTGTTTCCTTTGGAAAAATCTGCAAAATAGAGTTTCAATCAGTCTATGGTTTCAATATGGCCTCCTGGAGGAAATGTGAAAAATTAAAGCATTGCTACTGGTTCCCTATACTCTTCTCTCTTTTTTACAGTATCGCATCACTCAAAAACATGCATTGTATAAATTTGACAGGCCAAAAATGGGTATGTTGCCTGAGGGCAACACTGTACCATAGAGGGTTAAATTGATCATATATTTATGTTAAATCTCGACCTGAAGTAACTAAAGCTAGTAGATAAATGTAGTGGAGTAAGTAAAGTTAGAGAAAATGGAATTACTTAAGTAAAGTACAAGTACATCAAGTACAGTAAATGTACTAAGTTACATTCCATCACTGCTAAACTGTGTAACAAACATCTTCTCCACAGGATCCAAGAAGGAGAGAGAGGTGTATGAGAAGGCTGGACGACGGGTCACAGAGCCGACCAATGGGAGCACAGAACCAGGACAACTGAAGCTGTCAATCAAGCATGCAAAGCCTGTATTCGGGACAGACTTTGATGTGATTGTTGAGGTATGGCGTGTTCAGTAGCATCAGATGGCACTAGGGACGGGAGGATATTTCCCCCCAGATTCAAAGTAATCCTGATCTGCCCCCCCGCTGTCAGCAACAAACATCTCTGGTAAACAGCACACATAGAGAGTCCGGCAGTTAATGGTGCATTCAAAGTCTACACGAATGTCAGAAAAAGTTCCGACTTTCAGTGTAAATTAAACACACCATAAGGCAGATGTGTCAAACTCTGGCCCGCGGGCCAAATTTGGCCCGCAGTATAATTATATTTGGCCCGCGAGGAAATACCAAATGACAACCAGAGCTGGCCCGCCAGTATTATACAGCGCAAATAATACTACAAATCCCAGAATGCTCTGCTGGTGTTTTGGCTTGAACACAGTAGATCAGTGTGGAGCAAACTGAGCAACAATTAAAGTTGTCTTTATGCACTTTTTCTTGCTAGTCCAAGGCTTGAATGGCTGCACATTCATTGAAGGATATTATTATTAGTCATTTGGTTTATTATTGTTATTTTATTCTTACATTTATTATTCTGGGGGGGACAGCTTCGTCCCCCCCAGTTCAAAAATCCCACCTGCGCCCCTGTTCAGTACATTACATCACACACAGTGGATCTGGAGCTGCTGTTGTCAGAATGTATCTCATGTTTCTTCTTTTTCGCTGTAGGTGGAGAATGAAGGGAGCAGTGACGCTCATGCTCAGCTGACCATGCTGGTCATGGCTGTAACTTATAATTCTCTCCACCGGGGGGAGTGCCAGAGGAAAACAATCAGCGTGACAGTGCCAGCTCACAAAGGTAAGTAGCTTAAATAAACCTACAAAGGTCTCTGCTGCACACTTTTGCCACTCTTTTTGTTTTGGAGCAGCATGATGTTAGTCTGGGTATACCCAGACTGCCTTGCGCGCTCAAATTTAATTTCGAACCTCCATCCAGTCTGGCAACCAGAGAGGTTTCTTAGCCCTGTTTTAGGGATCCAATCACAGAGCGGGGAGGGACGGCAAGACGATGACGCGTACTACTCGGCACTTGGAAGCTTGTAGTTTTTTTCCGGATCCAACATGGCTGCAGCAGACGCGAAACTCTCTTTAGCTGTAGATGGTGTTTTAAATAGTTTAGAGTGAAAGTTGAAAGGTGAAAGGTCTCTCAGCGGCTCTGCTGTCCCCCGGCTGGTAGCCAGATCACCGGTAGCGGGGCCATTAGCGCCGCTAGCGCCGCTAATAGCGTAACGGCGGTGATCTGGCTACGAGCCGGGGGACAGCGGAGCCCCCAGAGACCCGCAGCAGCTTGTTTATTGCCCATAAAATCAGTGGATGTGTGGCTGAATGACATGAGGGGGAATAAAGCGTGAAAATAAATAATCTTGCAGAAAGCGAGAACTGGAGAAGCAAAGCAGCAAGCAACACTCTCTCACAGACACACACACAACAAACATCCATCTCTGTTGCTCTACTACGTCATCTGGTATAACTGATCTGATTGGCTAAGAGCTACCTACAGACGCTTTGATAGACCTTCGTAGCGCCCAATAAACGGCTCTGGAGGATCGTAAACCACACCTCCTCTACGGAGAAATGAACGGCTGGTTTCCAGACCAGATCTCATTTGAGATTAGTCTGGTGTTAGCCAGGCTAGCATGATGTACCATCTTCCTGAAAATGATTGTTTGTGCTTTCAGCCCACAAAGAAGTGATGCGTCTCCACTATGACGACTACGTCAGGTGTGTCTCTGAGCATCACCTGATCAGGGTGAAAGCCTTCTTAGACGCTCCGGGGGAGACTGAACCCATCATGACCGTGGCCAACATCCCACTGAGCATGCCTGAACTCCTTGTGCAGGTGGGTACACACTGAGCATGCCCAGAGTCACTGGTGGAATGTAACTAAGTACATTTACCCAAATACTGTACTTAAGTAGGTGGTATTTTACTTTATTGTATTTTACTTGAGTATTTCCATTTTATGTAACTTCATACTTCTACTCCACTACATTTTGAGGAAAATATTGTACTTTTTACTCCACTACATTTAGCTGACAGCTTTAGTTACTTTTCATGTCAAGATTTAACATAAAAAACACAATACATTTTAAGTGATAGCTATTTTTATAAATTAAACCTCATAACTGTATATTAAGCCGTTAAAATTGGCCCTATCTTGAGAATTAGAGATTAATTGAGATTAAAATGCTACTTACATAAATGCACCAATAATAATAATAATGATACAATCATATATTTGGAACATCTGAGTGGCTCCATTCTGTATTAAGTGTACTTTTACTTTTGATACTTTAAGTACATTTTGATGCTGATACTTTTGTACTTTTACTTCAGTAAGTTTTGAATGCAGGACTTTTACTTGTAGTGAAGTAATTCTGCAGTCTGGTATTAGTACTTCTACTTAAGTAATGGACCTGAATACTTCTTCCACCACTGCCCAGAGGTCACAGTTGAAAGCATTTAAAGGTTCAAGGACTGATTGTAATGGAATGAGACATCCCACACATCATTCTTGGAGGTTTTTGCCCCAATATATGATGGAAAATGTGTAATTAAAAAGCATCACAACCGACGGCCTGTTTTGATATGTAAGATCACACAGACAATCAGCTGAAAGCTACCTGCATTTTGACTGAAGGAACCAGATTCCTCTGTCTCTGGAGTCATTTGTGTACTCCTTTATAACCCAAAAGGGACATTTAGTTGCTGATTTAGTTCTTGTGGCTCTATGTTTGGTATTTGAACTACATAATTCATCACTGTGATTAGTGTCTAGTGCAGACCTGGGCATTGGGCGGCCCGCGGGCCACATCCGGCCTGTTGGCTGTCCTTGTCCGGCCCGCGTGAGGTTACCAAGAAATTAGAAATCAATATAACCGCAGTGCTTTTATTTTGAAAAAAATAGCAAACATTATCATTAGCACTAGAGCTAACAAGCACTTTTACTATAGTTAAGACAACAAATATAGCCACTAATATATATGACAGAATAAAATAAACTCTAACAAACCTTGTGTCCTGTCAGTCAGCCACTATAGAAGCCTTTTGATACTTTATATCAACTTTATATGAATTACGACGCACTCGTTATTATTTACCGTTCGTTTTTTCATTTAACCGTTCTACCGGTTATTTCCTGTCACTACCTTTCAAAATTAAAGCACCCGTTTTACACTGGACGACACCTTTTCAAAATAAAAGCATCACAACATTGTAAAACACCTTGAAAATGTACAAACATGAAAAAACAAGTTATAATACAAAAACATAAATATGAACCTTGCTAAAGGTCATTTACAGTTGTGTTTAAAATAAATGTTAAAGTGATATAGTGATTGGAGTATTTACTACTTTTTACTGCTATACTTGATTTACTCCACATTAACAGTCTCATCATAACATGTGTTCCTATCAGTAGCAGCTCAAAACCAGATAATTTACTGTATTTTATAAAGCGATTAAATAATATTGAGCAGAATTTAGTTCAGAGTTTTGGTCCGGCCCCTGCAACCTTCGTGGTATTGGTCATGTGGCCCCTTGGGGAAATTAATTGCCCACCCCTGCTCTAGTGTCTAGTGTCTAGTGGAAGCCTTTCAGTGTTTTGTGTTTCCATATTGAAAACTGTGATGTCCCACACTGTCATTTCTTCCCTGAGCGTAGAGCTGTCTCCTTTCTTCCAGGTGCCTGGAAAAGCTGTTCTGTGGGAACCAGTGACAGCCTACATCTCCTTCACCAATCCTCTACCAGTTCCTCTGAAAGGTGGTGTGTTCACTGTGGAGGGGGCTGGCTTACTCTCAGCCACTGAGATCCATGTAAAGTAAGTACTGAGCTCCTTCCAGCAAATTCTTGAACCAGTTACAGCTGGGAGCAACTTTGGCTGCAAAATTAGTTCATCCTTGGTGTGTATGAGGCATGTGCAGATAATAAACAGGTACACAAAAAAAAAAACTTGTTCCCAGAACGTAATAAAATTATGGAAATAATTTCCACCTAAATAAAATGCTTTAATTTAACGAGAATAAATTTGTTGAGTGAACAAAATGTAAATATGTTGGGTCAACATGATGTATTTGCGTTACTGTTAATTAATTACCAGTGGTCAGTCCAACTAGATTTGTAAGGGTAATTGTAACATACTAACGTTATTTTCTTGGGCCATTTAAACATGTATGACATTATTAAGAGTTACTTTATTAAATAGGGTAGTTACAACTACTTTTTAAAATAGTGAAGTACATGAATTAATTGTGCTGAGCCAACAAAACAAAGCTAGGTTGAAGTGGTTTAGCCTAAAAGATTACCTTTACCATATGAAAATGAACATAATAGTAATTATTCATTTATTCAACCTATATAACCCCAGCTGGTGTCAAGTTTAGAAAAGAAAAACACAAAGCAAATTGGGTTGTTTTAACATAAATTATTCTAGTAAATTTAAAATTGTTGCATTTTATGCGTAAAAAAACTACATGTTTTAAAATTGTTCAACCACAAAACATCATTGTATATAGTAGAAGCTGCATGTTAGACTAAGGAGAAGGTAGCAGACACCCAGTTTGCTTTTTTTCAGTGTACATACACACTTCAAGCATCCACATGCGTTAATGTAATGCATATGGGCAGATACAAAGATGTGTTGTTCTGACTCTTCTGGCTCTATTGTGCAGCCCTGACACTCAATGCTTTAGCTCTCAGCCATCTCACCAGAGTTGGTGCCCTCCTGGGCCTTCACTGCAAAAAAGCCAACTTGTATTTTTTGGCCTAAAACAGTGATTTAAGTTGGTAAAACTTGGAAATATAAATTATTGACATTTAGGGCAATAATGTAAGTTAGCACAACAAAGGAAGCCAGTTGTCTGCTCAAAAACAAGTTGGTGAGTTGTTGTTACTTATATCTTTAAGTTGGGGTTCACAACAAGGGACAATAGTTCTGATAACTCTTATTTCTTTGTTGTGAAATTCGGTCATTAGCGAAAGCTAGCGGCTAACTGATGTTAGCGGCTAACTAATGCTAGCGGCTAACTGATGCTAGCGGCGCTGCTTGTTACAGCTACAAGAGTAACCATTAGCGTATCAATGCTAACTAAAAATTGTGGTCGCAACATTAGCTGACATTTCATAGCGGCGTTACAATCGTGCCAATTCAGCACATTGCAGAAGTTAGCAGAAGTAAGGATTAAAAGTTATTACAATGTGAAATTATAAGTTAGTACAACTTACAGTTGAGTTGACAAAAATCTGAATTCAGAGTTGAGCAAATTTAGAAACAAAACTTAAAATATTTAGTTTAATTGTCCAACTTAAAATGTTATCGAAGTTTGTTGCCTTGAAATTTTGAGTTCACCCAACTTTTCTTTTTTTGCAGTGTTGTTGCTGAGGCAAGCTGCAGAAAAATTCACCGTTCTTTCTTTTATTTTTTAGGGGGGATGTATCTCCAGGTCAGAAGGTGGCTGTCAAGCTGTCCTTCTCACCTGTGCGCACCGGGATCAGGAAGCTCCTGGTGGACTTTGACTCTGACAGACTGAAGGACGTGAAGGGAGTCAGCACTGTGGTCGTCCACAAGAAATACCGCTCCTTAATTACTGGACGGTATTAAAAGCGTTCCAGCTGATTACTCCAACACTTCTTGTATTGTGAGCAACATGGTCTCACAGGAATCCGTGAAATAGCCACGGATTTCGTTTAACTCAAAATCCGTGGAATAGCCACGGAATCACTCAAATTTCCGTGAAACTGACACGGATTTTGCTACAATGCAAGTTAATGACAGTCATATCCCGTGGCTATTCCAACATACAAAGTGATTATGTACATTCACTGAGTGAATATTTAGAAAATAAAACATATATTTCTCGCTAGAAATGTGATCAAAATCCATTTTTATGCAGAAACTAAGTCAAAATATTGATTTTTCACTATAAATGAGAGAACTGTCCGCCATGTTTTTTGTTCTGACCGCTGGGACCTTGAAAGTCACGTGACTTGGAACAAACCAATAGGAAAAAATATTAACTTGCATTGTAGCGAAATCCGTGTCAGTTTCATGGAAATTTGAGTGATTCCGTGGCTATTCCACGGATTTTGAGTTAAGCGAAATCCGTGGCTATTTCACGGATTTCTGTGAGACCAGGTTGATTGTGAGATAATGTGACATTTCCTGGAATGTGAGAGGAAAAGCTGCGCTGTTTGAATGTAAATGTTTTTCACGTACTTGCTAAATTATGTTCTATTTAAATGACAGTTGAGACTTTAAGGACAACTGTGTCCATGATATGATACTGGGCACATTGTTGGTTGGATCACCTTAAAACATGCATGCAGATGGCACTGGGGACGGGGGGATATGTCCCCTCACACTGTAAAACCCAACATGTTGTTTCAACTTAAATATCTGAGTGTCGATGCTGCGAAAGAATTTTATGTCAAGACAACAAAGACAATGGAGTTAACTCAATGAATCTTGCTATTTGACTCAATATTTTAGGTTAAAATGACTTTTTGCACAAATCTTTGTTGTATTGAAAAGGAAAAAATAGTTCAAATGAAACAAACAAACAACATTGGGTTTTACAGTGCAGATTCATAGCGATCCCGCACATAGAGAGTCCGGCAGTTAATGGTGCGTTCAAGGTCTACATGAATGTCAGAATTTTCAAAGTTGTTCCGAGCTCCAAGTTCCGACTTTAAGTGTAAATTGATAAAACACCCAATAAGGCATAATGTAAAGAACGTGTTAGATCCGCCTTCAAAATAAAAGCAAACACATGTAGCTTTCAAAACAAGAGCACATGGATGTGTTAGCAGAGTCCACCATAGAATTTACAAGAAGACATCATGCCTTAAATCAGGGGTGTCAAACTCAAATACACAGTGGGCCAAAATGTAAAACTTGGACAAAGTGGCGGGCCAACATTGATATTTATTGAAAAAAATTGACCTAAACAAGTCCCTTTATTTTATATGTGGCCTTCTTTAAATTTAAATTTAACAGTAATCTTTTTCCACAGGCTAAAAATAAATGTGAGAATAAAATAACAATAATAAACTAAATGACTAATAATAATATCCTTCAATGAATGTGCAGCCATTCAAGCCTTGGACTAGCAAGAAAAAGTGCATAAAGACAACTTTAATTGTTGCTCAGTTTGCTCCACACTGATCTACTGTGTTCAAGCCAAAACACCAGCAGAGCATTCTGGGATTTGTAGTATTATATTTATTTTCCTCGCGGGCCAAATATAATTATACCGCGGGACAAATTTGGCCCACGGGCCAGAGTTTGACACCTCTGCTTTAAATAAAACACAACCCTTATTCTCCTTTACAATAATTCATTAAAAAAAGGCAATGATTAAGATGGAGAAGTGGCATTAGAATTTGCGAGAGGCACCAAATTTAGGCTTTTAGGGCATCAATTTTTCCAAGTGATGGTCTCCTCATCAAAGTCTTCATTGAGTCAGCTTCAAGTCAGTAAATTTGTTTGGCTGCACTGGGAATTTCATGAACAAACTTATTTTTATTTGTGTAGATTAGATTAGATTTTTTATTTGTCATTGCACAGAAATACAACGAAATTCAATGCACTCAGGTACTGGACTCATAAAAAAAGCATAATAAATAGTAAATAACAAGATACATCTCATCTCAATAAATAGTAAATAGAAAAGATACATTCTCATTCTCTCAGCACTTAGTATATTCATGTCATTCATTCACTGTACCATCAACTTAGTGCCATTGTATGCATTAAAACAATACTGTACTTATATAAATATATAAAGTGCAGAGCATTGTGTTAGGTGTGGATGTCCTTGATTAGTGCTGTCGGACCAGTGGGTTTGTTTTCAGCTCTGAGTTGAGTCTGGTGATAGCTGTATTTGTTTAAATATGTTGGTTGTTGTTAACACTACAGATAAATTAATTTTTTTTATTTTAAAACATATTTTGGTTAAGGCATGGCGTTGAAATCATTTGCTGACAGCTTCGTCCTCCCCAGTGCCTTAAAGCCACTATATGTCACATTTCTGAATTTGCATTATAACATGGAAATGCACAGGAAAAAAAACAAATGACAGCCTGTAGATGGAAAATTATGTAAACAATAGATTTTTTTTTCTTCATTTCTTGTATTTATTACTTTACTATATTGCAAAATTTAATTATTACATTTAAAGTTTCCTTTAATCTTGGTTCCCTGGTTTTTAGGCCCTGAATATTAAATGACAATTAAACAGAGGGTTAAAATCAATCTGCTTGATGCTCTGTTATACTTACAGTAGGTTTTCTTATTGAAAAGTATCCGATAGTAAAATCTGATCTTGTATGTTTTGTTTCTTGTTACCTTTTTGCACTGTTTCCAATGGCATTTGAGTCAAAATATGACTGGAATAAACTAACTGTGTTCATTTAATTAAGTCTTAATATTTATGCAGGTTTTTAATACTTTTTAATACTTCTGTGTGTTCAAGCTGATACGATCCATATGCACAGTTTGCTTTCAATAAAGATTTTTTCTTTTTCACCTGTATTTATTTAATCTGACATGTTATTAACACTAAAGTCTGAGCTGGGCGATGGATGGGCTACACTGTAAAAAATGTTTGTAGAAATTACAGTAAAAAACTGTCAAATTGCATCAGAAATAGGTCGTAAAATTAAACATTGTACATCAC
The DNA here is from genome assembly GCF_030273125.1 of Centropristis striata. Taxonomy (NCBI): domain Eukaryota; kingdom Metazoa; phylum Chordata; class Actinopteri; order Perciformes; family Serranidae; genus Centropristis; species Centropristis striata. Next base: position 1,957,561 of record NC_081522.1, read on the forward strand.
CGTAGTAGATACTTTTAATTACTGTAAATCAAAGAACAGTAAAAAACTTTAAATTCTACCGCCATAAATTGTAGAAAACACACAGTTTTGCTGTAAAAATATAAATTTTTCATGTAAAGTTAATGGAGAAATACCATGATGACACAATTATCCTAAAAGTAATGGGATTATTATAAAGTATTATGTATAAATTACAGTTTTTGCTGATATTTACATTTACATACGCTCACTGTATTTTTTACGGTGATGTTCTGGCAACCAGAGCTGCCGGTATTTTACCGTAAATTAAACAGATTTTTTTTTTTACAGTGTACTTGCAACTTTATTCTGAATAAAGGCAGCCATACGGTCACTTTCACAGTAGGAATTAACATAAAGTGTCCAAAAAATATAGGATTTCTGAAATAAACTGGTCTTCAGTGGATCTCCAGGATGGTTGAAAGGACATTTATTGTCTTTATCTGCAGAGACGGAACGCAGCTGTAAGAAAAGTTGGCCAACTGCACCAATCATCCCGTTGAAATAGACACAGATCAAATCAAATCAAATAGTCTTTATTGTCATTACATAGTTCACTATACAACGACATTGAAAGTGCCACTGCATAAGGTGCATAGTTATGACAATCATAACACAAAACAACATAAGTAAACATTTAAAAATACCGAGCTAAACAAGGACAAAAACAAGAACAAGGACATGTGATGTAATAAATAAGTATAAAAATAAATAAATGGCTACTTAAAATGCTATAATTTATACATGAGGTAAATTGAGTGTTTTGCACATATCAATTGTATTGCACATGTCCGTTTTATTGCACCTTTTAATTAATTTATCCTGTGTGGCTGTTGAGACTTCTGACAGGGAAAGAAGCTGTTTTTCATCCTGCTAGTTCTGCATTTAAGGCTTCTGTCCCTCCTCCCAGTGGGCAGATCTGTGCATGGTGTCCATCTCTGGGTTCTCAGGACTTCCTTGGAGTTGTCCAGGCCTACAAAGATGTTTTCTCATCCTGTCTGTCTATGTGGCTGCCTGGTTGTTCTCCTCTCGGCCCTCCCAGCAGTCTGTGAAGGAACAAGCCCTTGTTTGTGTGGTTTGGTTACATTCTGACACCTCCCGTCCAGAAGTTTCCTCCATCCAACAAACAGATTTGCTGATCCAAGTCTCCCTTGTCACACTGCTGTGACAATTCACACAGGCCACCTGACGGACACACACACACACAGCCCATTCACACAGTGTGTGTGTGTGTGTGAGTGTGTGTGTGTGTGTGTGACAGCGAGCAGAAGCAGAAGGCAAAGAGGGCCAAAGAGTTTTACGTCATCAAAAGAAATATTTCTTCCAATAAAAACCTGGCTCAAAAAAATAAATACAGTAAGAATAATATGGTAGTGAAGTGTGGCACCAATATTGTTAGAATAATCTGTGTGTCTGTCTCTGTTGTCTGTCTTTGTGGACGTAGGTCACTATCTGTGTGTAATTCACAATCCGTGTGTGTACCCTCTCTGTGCATTTGTTGACTAATCATGCGAGCTGCTTTGCTATAATGCTCATGTGCTAATATTGCTGTTAAACTATTGGTAAACTAGTACACAATACATTTACTTCATCTACTTAGATTTTTGTTCTTGTATCCGCGATCTTGTTCTTTCGGTCACTACCTTATAATTATTCAAATATAATATAACAGTCTTTTTTTGTTAAAGTCAAAGAGGACAATCATTAAGGAGTCCAGGTATGTCCGCTCCTCTCACAGTTTCAGTAGACAAAAGGTTTGTCTGTGTACAGGAACTTCACCTGGCCGCTGTTATATTTAGATCAAATTTGCATTGAGTTTGGTTTGGAAATACACAGAATAACGTTCCAGTACAGGTGATCACAACAATGCGGTCTCGCATTTGAATTAACCTGAACACAGTTTCAATATAATGCAACAAAGTTATGTGCACTTTCACTTTTAAGAGCAAAGAGGATGATGACAGGCTCAGGATCAGAGGCAGAAAGCACATAAGTTGGGAAAATTTTATAATTTTTTGAGCCGCGTTGAACAAAAATTGCAGCAAGTTTAAATGAGCGTGGAGCTAAAACAACCCGTCATCATAACACAGGCTGGAAACATGGAAGAAGAGAACTTCTTCTACGCTTCATTTTAAGATGAAGTGCATTTTGAATTAATATTACAGTTTTTGATTTTACATTTTACAAAGGAAATGTTTATTTACACTTCTTTATTGTGTGGGGGGAAAAAATGTAATTGTGTAATTATCAGACCGCCATTACATTTTTCATCTCGCGCACCCCCAGGGGTCCACGCACCACACTTTGGGAATCCCTGCCCTAGACAATAACAGGTTCTGTTACATAGTTTTTGCTGCTTCTTCTAGGGTGGGTAGATAGATATCTTACCGTATTAGGTGGAGGGCCAGGGACCTACGGAAGCCCTAAACGGCCATGCATTCATATATTTTTTTCTCATGATAACGAGTTAATTTAATTTGTTTTCTCGAGATCACAAGATCATTTTCTGGAGATCTGTAGTCCAGACACGTAGCCAGCAAAGGGCCCGCCCATTTTACTCACTGGCCCACCCAGCCAAGTATGATAAAAATATATTTTGTTCCAAAAAAATATAAACATGTATGTAAGAAAGGAAATAAATGTATAATTGTATTTGTAACCGAGCCCATGTGAGATGAGCCTCTCCACACCCTGGAACTCTGCGTTGTGTTGTTTATGATGATGATGATGATGATGATGATGATGATGTAGGGCGGAGGAGGGACCAGTCGGACACGGTGGTCGTTATATTTGCGGCTCAACTACAGCACATGACACAGAAATGCAGTGCCACCCACCTTCCTACAAGTGCTGATTGCACTTAGATTTTTATGATTTTCGTGCTTTATTTCTTACAGTATTAAACGGTAGATAAGGTGTCAACGCACAGCATAACATAGGCCTGCATCAGACAGAATTCTCACATTAACAGCAAGTGGTTTCAGTACCACGGACAGCTCATGCGTAACAGAAAATGCGCAGATCATAGCCTACGACAACCAGTTACTGTGGAAACCAGTAAGGACACAACACCGGCCTTTAGACTTTCTGTTGTCTCACGCCAGTGTTAACTTGTACTGTTTAAGATTGAGCTGCCAGCCGTTGTGAGAAATATGTTTTTATCAAACTTGGCTGGGTGGGACAATGAGTAAGCAGTGAGTAGGCCTATTACTGGCTACGCGTCTGGACTACAGATCCCGAGAAAATTATCTCATTATCTCGGGAAAACAACTGTCTCGAGATAACGAGATAATAACAAGATAATTATCTTGTTATCAAGATAATTAATAATTATCTTGTTATAATTAATTAGTTATAACAAGATAATTATCTTGTTATCTCGGGAAAACGGAGGGAGAAAAATATATGAATGCATGGCCGTTTAGGGCTTCCGTAAAGGACACTTATGCTGTTGTCTGATTTATTTTAAAAAGCTGCCTTTTCATAAAATCTAAGTGCAATTAACACTTGTAGGAAGGTGGGCGCCACTGCATTTCTGTGTCATGTGCTATAGTTGAGGGGACAGCTCATTAACAGTAAAGTTGTGGCCATAACTAAAATCAAGATTCTTAAATCTCCATGGGCCTGAAAGGAATTGCAGAGTTGGGTGATGATGCTCTGTGGGTTCCTACTTTAAGTACCCCTGGCTCATTCCACACCATAATTAAATTGATGAAAAAACTGTCATTGTTTATTCAATTTTAATGTGTGTTTAAAAAAAAATATCTATGACTTCCTGTCAACGCAAGGTTATGGCATTCTCCTCCTTATTAGCGCGGCGTTTGATCTTGTTGAACTGGAAGAATACTGCTCCACCCACCTACACACATCTCATCAGGAGTATTATCTGCAATCTTAAATTAGAAAAAATCAGGTTTACTGTTAATGGTTCTCTACAGAACTTTCACAAGACATGGGATGACTTTATTGGATTTGTAAAGCAACTTGATGGGCTTCATTTAGAGTGATAAACCTCCAGCTGATCCATTATTTCTGGTCAGGACGACTGACTCTATGCGCAACTCGACCTTAACCCTCATCCCAACCCCTCCCTTCCCTCTTATGTTGTTGTCCCTTTCTGTCTGTCTGTGTCTTATCTTCCTCTTATTCAATTTTTATTATTATTATTATTATTATTATTATTATGATTATTATTATTATTATTATTATGTATTTATTTTTCTATTTTTTCTTTTTATAATTTTGTCTTATATGTTTATCTTCATTCATTTATTTGTTTTTGTTTTTTCTATTTGTTTTGTTTTTGTATTTTTTGACTATAACTTTGGTGTTTTCATTCATTTTGTACTTGCCTAGTCTATGGATGTATTGGATAAACTGATGTGTGCTCTGACAGCTGATAGAATTATGCATCCAAGGAAAATCCAATAAAAATAATTTTGAAAGAAAAAACTGTCTTTGTTTATTCAATTTTAATGTGTTTTTATGTGTGATTATGTCTTACTCAGAATGATAAGAAGTATATTTGTAACCAGGACAGTGACTGCACTAGACACCTCAACAAGCCAGGAGGTTATGGTGAGATATTCTGTTTTTTCTCTCTTATTATATCACTATTTGATGTGAATACATTTAAAGTTGTAACTATAATTACACTTATGCATGTCAATAACTATAACTAAACATAGTTATTCCAAATAACAGTTTTCATAAAAGCTTTTCTTTCTCTACACAGAAATTGTGACTTGGGAAATGTGTTCCTTTCAATTCCACCACCAAGATGTGTGAGATAAAAGGATGGTGTCCTGCTGAGATTGACACCATCAGGCCGTAAAATGATACTGTGCATGTGTTAGAGCGCTTTTCACAAGGCTTTGCCATCAAGGTTTTGTTATGTTATGCTAAAAAATTTAAGAGGGTGCAAGTTTATCGTGCGCACGAAATTATATCGACCATGATTTCATGTGTAAAAGCAACAAAAGGGTGAAACATCCAAAGGGATTGAATGGTTTTTATAGACATTATATACTTTTACTCTCAGTAAGGTTTGAATGCAGCACTTTTACTTGTAGTGTAGTATTTTCACACTGTAGTATGAGTACTTTTACTGCAGTAAAGGCTCTGAATATGTGCTATTCCTCTCAGGTGTTCCTCTGTGTTACCTGCTGCAGCTGTTTCCTCCTCAGTGAACTGTCAGCTGCCACATCACTCAGCAACTTGTTTGTTTAATATGCAAATGATTGCTGCCTCTGTTCGTGCCATGAAGTTGGAATAATCCAGAGGTGTTGTTCATTGTTCATCTATTTCAACAGCAGCAGCGAGTCTGAAGTGTCACACTCTCATGAAGCGAGAGAGAAATCAAGATGTTGGTGTTTCTTCTGCTCCTCGTGGCTGCACCAGGCAAGTCTTTCTTTTCTTTGATATTCACATTGCATTGATATGTCATTGTGGCTGCAGAGCTCTTATCACAACTCTTTTATGATGCCCTTCAGTTACATTATAATTGATATAGAGACCAAAGCAGACTGATTTCTGTTGATGACATCATACATGGCTGGATAAAGAGCTCGGGTCCCGGGGCCTCAGGTCTCAGGGCAAATATTTTGTGCTAGTTTCTATTTTTCCAGTCCAGCTCGGAGGATGTCATTCATAAACTGAGTCCTCTGATTTCTGTCAGACTGACTAAAACACCTGATATACTTTTTTTTTTAAAGCAGGAATCAGTCACATCTCTAATTTTTCTTTAAAAATGTATTAGAGATAAATCAGTTAAAATGTGCTCAGTCTCTGTTTTCCACTGCTGCGTTTATACAATGACAAAAAACACTTTATTATGCAATATACTTTATTATTTATTGTTATACTTATAGATCTTTTGGAAGAGGTCACATGCCAAAAAAGTTTAAAATACAATAATGTATTGTGTTGTATAAATTTGTCCTGTTTCTTAATTGCAGAAAAAGTAAAAATACCAATCTTTCAGTGTGAAATGTTGTCAGTTATATTATATTTTATATTATATTATATTATATTATATTATATTATATTATATTATTGCAGGTATAAAGTGTAATCAAACAGAAACATTCTAAACTGTCCTTGTGTGCAGTACTTGAGTAAATGTATTTTGTTACACACCAGATTTTACTACAAACACAACGATGCGTCTGGATCCATTAAACTGTAAAGTTACAAAGTGAAGATGTATAAAAAGTGATTTATAGCATGAATGTGATCAGTCTGCATGTGTGTCTCTACAGGCCTGTGTGCTGGACGTCAGTACCATGTCATTAATGAAAAGAAGACTTTTACTGAAGCACAAAGTTACTGCAGAGAGAAATACACAGACCTGGCCACTGTAGACAGCATGGAGGATGTGGAGACGCTGAAGAAAACGGCAGAAACAGCAGGAGTTTCCTCTGTGAGTTCACTTTTCTCTTTCTCTCCTTTCAGAGCTGTTTTGACAGTTGTTGGTGTGAAAATATGCAATTCCTAACTACAGGATTTAAAAGGTTGTACAGACATTAATAGATTAAAAAAAAAAAAAAAAAAGTATAAATGCAGAAAAAATTGTCAATATGTACTAGAATCTTAAACTGATGTTTATGATCAGTTGTTTTTTGGTCTTTTGTTTTTGAGATGATAACATGTATTTGTAGGGGTTTTGTTTGTTTTTTGTCTTGTTTGTTTTTGTTGTTTTATGTGTTTTGTTATAATCAAAGTTTTGTTGGTGTAGGCTACTGAAAATCCATTGTATGTGATGTCAGACCATCTTTTTTTACTTTTATTGTTCAATTAGGGGGCAGACAAACATAAGAAATGTTTTCTTCTTGCTGCTCCTTTCTAATCATGGAGGTGTAGAGTGTCTCTGTACACATTTTGTTGTCCACTTTCATGAAAGGAACAAAATAAATAAATAAATAAACATCATGTCAGTGACAGGTGGGTTTAAAGTTTTACAATCTGAGCCGTGATGCTTCAGAGAAACTTTAAGATTTTTTTTGTTTTTGTTACAATGAATGAGGACGAAGGATTTAGTTCCCCATTGAACGTGTATTATAAGAGATCTCTTAATGTGCAGTATAAACAGCAGGAATTATTACAGGAAGCAGAACCTGTTTCACTGTTCATATGGACACATGAATATTATTATTAATGCAAATATGTGTTTCAGCTCGCCTGGATCGGACTGTACGATGACGTGAACAGCTGGAGGTGGTCACTGTCAGACACAAGCTTCTACAGAGCAGGAGAGGAGGAGTTCAGACGATGGGGTCCTGGACAACCAGACAATAGACGAAGTGCTGAACACTGCACAATGATGCATAGTAATGGACTATGGTACGATGTCAGCTGCACAGACAACTTTCAGGCCGTCTGCTGTGATGTGACAGGTGAGAATATTGCTGAGTGAAGGTAAAACAGAGCAGTTGAGCTTGTTGACCTCTCCCCTTCTCTGCTGCTCTTTGCCTCTCTGTCTCCAGTTACATGAAGCTCATTTAAAGCAGATGAGTCCTGCCTTCATTTCTCTGTTTCTATAAAGAGCTCCATCATTAACAGCTTTATCCCACGTCACTGTCTCAGTCAACAGGGCTGCAAGAGAAGGAGTTGATATGCACACAGCTCCACGGTGACTTCAGCTTCATGCTCACATTCATTAAGAAACATCAAACTGCTGAGAAAAATATTCAGATGCAGAAAAACTCAGATATAAAGTTTGCATCTATGTTGTGTGTTATGTTGCCTCTGCACAGCATTTCTCTCTGCTCTATGTTCAGGGCTGGATGTGACATTTGTCCTCACTAAAGCCTCCATGAACTGGACCGAGGCCCAGAGCTACTGCAGAGAACACCACACAGACCTGGCCAGTGTGAGGAACCAGGCAGAGAACCAGGAGGTCCAGGATCTGGTTAAAGCAAAAGGAGTAAAAAGAGTCTGGATCGGCCTTTTCAGAGACTCCTGGAAGTGGTCTGATGGAAGCAGCTTCTCCTTCAGATACTGGCTGACAGGGCAACCTAATAACCACAAGGGGAGGCAGGCTTGTGCAGTAGCAGATTTCCGCTCCTCTGGAGAATGGAGGGACAGGAACTGTGGCGAGAAGTTTCCATTCATCTGCTCCGGTCCATCTGAGTGGTAACCCCTGATTCAAACAGTATTTATATTAGATTTAGGTTTACTTTGGCATCAAAAAGAAAATAAAAAAACATTTCTGGACAATAAATGTGAACACTCAGGATGTTGGTGTTAATGTGCAGTGACCAACTGCAGATAATCAGTTTGTGTTGACTTCAATGTGAGAATATGAACAGATGGAGGAAGTAACTGCTTCTACCTGACTGATAAAGCCCTGAACGCCCCCTGGTGGCGGCCTGCAGTATAGCTCTAAACTGACCACAGGCAGGACTAAACTAACTGAGGACACTTTATATCAACAGGATGCTGATTGTTATCAGAGCAGAAATCTCTCAACTGATCATGTTTGATTGTTTTTTTAAAGTGTCTTTGATGAAGAAGACGACGACAGTGAAGAGATGGAGGATGAGTGTGACTGTATCTGCTGTGATTAAGGGAATGCTGAAGCAGGTAAATCTTCTTTTTATTCAACTTTTATGCAAAACTGAGCAACAAATGACAAATTTAAAGCAAGATGAGATGAAACTTTATCAGCCCTCAGAGAGTGAATTACACATTAAAGCAGTAAAAGAAACAGTCTGAGGAGGAAACAAATAAAGAGGCATTTAAAATAATAAATAGAGCAAAATCATTCACAAACTATATGTTCTAAATATTACAATGCTTTGGACAGCAACATGACATGAAGAGTAGAAACAGGGAAAGTCACAAATTATCATGTGAGGAAAAAAAGTCTGAAAAAGAGCTTCCAGAGGATGAAATGTAAAGAAGAAAGCAGAAAGTAATCTCTGTGTGAGTAATAATAGTCAGGCGGCTTAGCTAAATAAAGGGGACACGCTGGACAAAAGCACCAAATTTTTTCCACTTGCTCTCTATCATCATAGGTTTCAATTTTTGGTAGGAGCCACTTCATCAAGATGGCCGATCCGAGATGGTACCCATATAAAGTCTATGAGAACCAATACATCTTCCAAGCCACTCAGAAGGTCAATCTTGGTGTCAAAATCTACATTTTCTGGGTCAAGGAATCATTTAAAGCTGTTGAGAATATCACTAGATGATTATTTGATCAAATAGAAATGTTCATTTTCACCCAGACTGGCAGGCAACTCGCTTCAAGTGCTGCAGCAGAGAATCCTGAGCTGAAAATGTTTGGAATCTAATAATTATGTAAATACATGGCCAAAATGAAGATATCTATTTGATCATCTGGTGATATTCTCAGTAGCTTTAAATTATTCTTTGACCCAGAAAATGTATATTTTGACACTAAGATTGACCTTCTAAGTGGCTTAGAAGATATATTGGTTCTCATAGATTTTATATGGCTGCCATCTCTGATCTGCAATCTTGATGAAGTGGCTCCTATCAAAAATTTAAACCTATAGTGATAGAGAGCATGTGGAAAAAATATGGTGCTTTTGTCCGACGTGTCCCCTTTCTTCTTAATCTGGTCCTAAACCGCCGGACTATAATGTTTGTCAGCTCCAACAGAAGCTGAAGGACCAGGGGCTGAATGATGACATCACTCTGAGCTTTAGGAAGCAGGCAGATGGAAAAGTCTTCCACAAGGAGAAGAAGAAGACCAGAAAGGTGGAGCTCTAATTGAGATTTGCTGTTAATCAGAGAAAAGTGTGTTTCTTTCCTCAGAGTCCTCGTGTGATGTGTGAGAATAGAGCTGCAACAATTAGCAGATTAATCCACTCGTTGCAGCTGTTTTTATAATCAAATATAATCATTTTAGTCATTTTACAAGCTCAAATGTCAAATATCTGCTGGTTCCAGCTTCTCCAATTTAACCCATAAGAACCCATGGTGACACCCATGTAACAAACACTTGTGCATTTTTGAATCATTTTCGTGTCTTTGTAAGTCATTTTGTGTCTTTTTTGGTCATTTGTGTCTTTTTGTGTCATTTTGTGTCTGTTGTTGCGTCTTTTTTAGTTATTTTGTGTCTTTTGTTGGTCATTTTCTGTCCTTTTTTGTCATTTTCTGTCTTTTTTAGTCATTTGTGTCTTTTTGTGTCTTTTTTTGGTCTTTTTGCATCTGCTGTTGTCTTTTTTAGTTATTTTGTGTCTTTTGTTGGTCATTTTGTGTCTTTTTGTCATTTTGTGTCTTCTGTGGGTTTTTTTTGGATATTCTGTCTTCTCATTTTGTGTCTTTTTTTGTGATTTTGTGTCTTTTTTAAGTAATTCAATGTTTTTTTCAGTAATTTAGTGTTTTTTTTCAGTAATTTTGTGTCTTTTTTTTTAGTATTTGTGTGTCTTTTTTAAGTAATTTAGTTTTTTCTGTCATTTTGTGATACTGCCTCCAGCAGCCCCCAGATAATGAGTTTGAGACCCCTGTTCAAGAAGATTTAAAGTGTTTGTTACACGGGTGTCACCGTGGGTTCTTATGGGTTAAAGAGTTAATGCTTTTATTGGTCATAACCGTATATTTACTGGTGTTTAAAGGTTGGTTTATGAAAACAAGACATTTGAATTGATGTGTTTGAGCTGTGGGAAATTATAACAGACAATGTTTTATTATTTTTCACATTTTATAGGTAAGATAATATCAATTAGATTTGACTGGAATCAACTCCAGTGAAAATCCACCTTTAAACTTGAATGTTGTGTGGAATCATTGAAATCTACTTTCATGAGTAAAAACATCTTTCTTCATTTGAGTGTAATATATCGCATCAAAACATGCCAAACAGTTCTGGCTTTTGGAATATGAATATTTAATGCTTTTCTTTGTCATATATGGTCATAAACTTATATTTACTTAGATTTAAAGGTGTTGGTTAATTATTATTATTATTATTATACAAGACTTTTGAATTCATGTGTTTGTGCTGTGGGGATTTATAGTAGAGATTTTTCACTATTTTTCTGACATTTCATTGATAAAATTAATAAAATTAGATTACACATGTTCTTTATCATGAGATTAGATATTTGGTTCCTTTCGTTTGGTTTTGGAATTAAAGTTTCACTGGGAACAATGCCGTCATGAAATAAAACCAGGCTTTTAAATTTTTGTTTAATGAAAAATAATTTTTAATGAAATTAAATTATATTTAACAAAGTAATGTTGCTGTGAAAATGTATGATGAAATAACATAATGTCTGCAATGAATTTAATAAATGTCTTTAATTATTTCACAAATTGTCTGTTTCTTTATATTTGTCACTAATTACTTGTGTGAGATTTATTTAGTATTTTCTTTTTCATGGAGATAATAAAGAACACTTTCCATAATACTGCTGATTTTAACAATAAATGGCTTCTGTGATCTATCATCTTTTTATAAAGTTTCATCATCTCTACAGATTTATATTTTTAGGCTTTATTAAGTTATAACAGTTTACTACCTGTTCCTTCTGTTTATCAACGATAGACAAGTTTTGACAAAGTCTCGCGAGACTTTGTGTAATGCTGTCTGTGTTGACAGATCTCGCGAGAATGAGCTGCTGAATCAGACAGGTCTGGAACAAAGTTCATTTTCTCCTGATTGGTGCGTCAGAAAAATGACATTTTTGTGTCAGGTTGTTCAGAAGACACGTGTCCTGAGACAAATGGGTCTAATATTGACTTTGGTGACTTTTTTGGGACAAAAGACTCAATCAACAGCTGGTTTCCCATTAATTAGACACAGAGTCTCGTGTGCTGCGCTGACGTCACATTTCAAGATGCTGAAAGTATATTTACACTTTTCATCTCAGTTTTTATGTTCGCTTCTCATTTCAGTTTTGTAGCGGTATCCCTCTTATTCTGAAGAACTCGGACCGGAAGTTATTAGGAAATGTATTGGTAACTGACCCTTCGTGCATAGTGCGACACTTTGAAACTATTCTCATAAATCATAGTTTTTTTTTGGTGTTTTACCATAAACCAGAAGGGTGGTACAGGTGGATATGATGCAAAAATGTTTTCTGTTTTTGTTGCACTGATTTTTGTTAATATTTACTATAAAAGTATATTTTTAATATGCATTTTATGTAAAGCTTTTCCCCTCACTGTAAACTGATGTATAATTTTTATTGAATTACGCATGCATAGAGACTTTCGATGACCTGCGTCACGCACAGAGACAGACAACAGAGAGACACAAAAAAGAAGCAGAATAATCAAATTATTCTAACAGGTTTCAAAGTGCTGCACAAAAAGATAAGAACAATAAATAGATGACACAATAAAATAAAAATAAAAAAGTAGACAATAAAACGATAAAATACAATAAGATGAAATATAATTAAAATAGAATGAAATAAAAATGAATAAAATGCACATCCCGCACAAAATAAAATATGCATGTATACACGTTAAAATATATATTTTTTAAATCATAAAGTTGACACTCTACGTAGCGTTAAAAGCCAAAGAGAAGAGGTGGGTTTTAAGAAGAGATTTAATAAATGTTCAGGCTGCTGTTACGGTGTTTTGTGCTTTATGTTTATAATTATATATTCTGTTTCAATAAATGCATGTAGAAAAGTCATAGATAATTTCATAGTCCTCTATAATGAAGGTCTGCTGAGTTTGTCTCCGCCCACCGGGAGACGTCTAATCTGTTCTCCTTCACGTCCGCAATTATGAATGTAACTTCCTCAGTATAGGCAATGGCTTCACCAGTAGACTCATTACCAGACTATACAATTATTTATAATGATTTTTTCTCCTATTCTGCCCTTATCTTCTTCCTTATAAAAAATAGTATATAACTACACCGGTAGAAGACAGTTACAGAGAATGTTAAAAGTACAGAATAATATCAACATTATTATTTTTAAATGACATATGCATGATGTAGGCAGATGTTAAAAACATGTTGGAATGAACAGGACCTCTATTAGTTTCACTAATTATCTCCCTGTAAGTAACTTGCAAATGTTTGTACATAACTATAATATATTTTAACCTGCTGTTACCTTGTTTTTTTCTGTACCTTCTGTATATTTATAGGTTCTTTTTCCCTAAATGCATGTAGAAAAGTCGTCAATAATCACATAGTCCTTTATAATGAAGGTCTGCTGAGTTTGTCTCCGCCCACCGGGAGACCTCTAATCTGTTCTCCTTCACGTCCGCAGTTCAGATGTAAATACCAGCGATCAGACAGATTCACTCATTGGTTTCTGACGATCCAAACTCAGTAAAAGAGAGAATGTCTGGCCGCGGTAAGGGAGGGAAAGGACTCGGTAAAGGAGGCGCAAAGCGGCACCGGAAAGTTCTCCGTGATAACATCCAGGGGATCACCAAGCCCGCTATCCGCCGTCTGGCTCGCCGTGGTGGAGTGAAGCGGATCTCCGGCCTGATCTACGAGGAGACCCGTGGTGTGTTGAAGGTCTTCCTGGAGAACGTGATCCGTGATGCCGTCACCTACACCGAGCACGCCAAGAGAAAGACGGTGACCGCCATGGATGTGGTTTATGCTCTCAAGAGGCAGGGACGCACTCTGTACGGCTTCGGAGGTTAGACACATCCCGTCTGGTGCTGGACCCCAAAGGCCCTTTTCAGGGCCGCACAAACACTCCATAAAGAGATGATTTCCTTCCATGTAGTTTCTTACAGGGTTTCAGATTGGTGTTTCTGCTGGGAAAGGGACTCGAGTCAAGCCACAAATAAAAGTGAATAAAATGTTGTTAGTACCTGAAACATAACATGAGATAATTGTACTGTCATGTGGTGGGCAACACTATGTTCAGTGTCAAACACTGGGCAGTAGTACATCTATGAAACTGGTTTAAAAAAGAACGGAACGAGAGGACACTCAAGAGAGACAAGTCAGCAGTTCAACTGTGAATTTATGGTAAACGTCCTGAAATAAAACAGAATTTACCGTCTTATCACATTGCTCAAATAAACAAATCCCACTGAGACCAACTTGGATTGCATATGGGCCATAATTTTCTCACGAAAAATAAATTGCAGAACTTCCAATCACTTTCAGAAATGGGAACTGTTGAACTAAAAGGAATTTAAAATATGGACACTTTACCCCCGTATGATATAATTTTAATTATCTAAATGATGGAACTGTGGCTATTAATTTTAATGTTTCACTGTACTGAGTGAAGGTAACTGATAAAGTTTTTAATAGTAATATTAGGTTGTTTAGTGTAGACTATGGTTTCTCAAACACCTTTCAGACTGTCTTTCCACAAGAAATACTGCCGTAAAGATCTGCACCGGCTCTTCACCTTAAGACATTCATACTGATTGAATATTTTGCTGTATAGTGATATTGCCGTCCATTCAAATTGCAAACCAGCTTCGCAGAAAGTGGGAGGAGATGGTAGTGGCATGCAGCAGTGCTGCACAGTACACCTCTGGTAAATCTAAATGATTTTACTGAACTGAAAATACCGATGTAAAGATAAAACATGAACTATAAATATGACGGACTATGGAAGTGTAATTACTTGGCATGGATGAGGGGGGGGGGGGAAAAAAAAAAAAAAAAAAGTCATGTGATTTAGTATATTATTAATGAAGATTACTCACTAAACAGACCAGAGTGCATTAAAGAAAACATTTTGAGTTGCACTATATTGGCACCTCATGGGTACTTTTACGTTACCTTACTTAGGTTTTGCATCATCTTAAGCAAACTTTCTACATAGGAACAACTTTGTGGAGAGGATAAGCTCCTTCAGATGAAGTGTGTGGCTCTTAAAAGAGCCTTTGTGTTGTAGCTGGTTGTGCAGCAGCAGCAGCAGTCTACTTGGAGCTGGTGTACTTGGTGACGGCCTTGGTGCCCTCAGACACGGCGTGCTTGGCCAGCTCCCCGGGCAGCAGCAGGCGGACGGCGGTCTGGATCTCCCTGGACGTGATGGTGGAGCGTTTGTTGTAGTGAGCCAGACGGGAGGCCTCACCGGCGATGCGCTCAAAGATGTCGCTGACAAACGAGTTCATGATGCCCATGGCCTTGGAGGAGATGCCGGTGTCGGGGTGGACCTGCTTCAGCACCTTGTACACGTAGATGGCGTAGCTCTCCTTCCTCTTAGACCTCCTCTTCTTGCCCCCCTTGGTGACGGCCTTAGAAACGGCTTTCTTGGAGCCCTTCTTGGGCGCTTTCACGGTGGTCTCAGGCATGGTTCAGGTTGCGGTTTGAAACGATTCCAATGAGAAGCTGTGAGCCGCAGTGTGGTCTATTTGTACCCATTCAATGCAAATGAGACTGTGCTGTTGCTCACACAGGATTGGTTACTTGCCGAGTAAACCTGCGCATGCGTTAAACCAAACGCTCAAGGCCAGAAAGACTTGAAATGTTTTTACATTAAATTAAATTCAATATCGCAATGTTTGAACCTTTAATAGTTCGTAGTTCCTTTTCTTCCAGTATCTGCAGAAATGTTAAATACAGGTTTATTATCTATGTCAGCACCATCATAGTCAATATATATTTGATTCGAAAAAGGTAAAAACTTGGAGAATTGACCAGAATTCACTTCTTAAAGTAGCTACTGAGTATTCATTAGAGCAGGGTCAGGACTCATTTCTGTGACTGAAGACGTGTAATAATAGTAATTATAACAGTAACAGAGCTCTCAGTGAGGAGAACATGAACTGTGACCAGCAGAGGGAGCTGTTGATAGAATGTAGCCCAAGCTGACACATCACCAGTCTGAAGAGTGTGATCACAAGTCCTAGTTGTATACATGTGGAGTAATTATAGCTTATAACAAATGCTTATATTGGCTCGTTGGTCTAGGGGTATGATTCTCGCTTAGGGTGCGAGAGGTCCCGGGTTCAAATCCCGGACGAGCCCTTTCCTATTGTTAGGATGGGGGGATAAATAGGCCACCAAAGCCAGAACATATCACACATTCATCATGGAAAAGTCCATTTCCACTAGTTCAAGTCAAATAGCCCCAACCAAGCATTGAGAAAACTGAAAAAGTGAGAGTGTATGAGGGGCCGTATGGGCCTTAAATCATTCTTTCCTCTCACATTCACAAAAAATACCTCTCACATACACAATTTTACCTCTCACATTCACATAAAAAAAATACCAGAACAAAAAAATCACTGCTTCCAGTATTTCATTTCTAATTCTTTGTTATACATGATAGTAAACCAAATATCTTTAGGTCTTACATGTCATATAATAATAATAATAATAATATATCATTGTGACCACCACAGGGGCGACTAGATCCCAAATTACCACGTCACAGTTTTTGAGCTCTAATTACCAGTAACAGTTGGCTCGTTGGTCTAGGGGTATGATTCTCGCTTTGGGTGCGAGAGGTCCCGGGTTCAAATCCCGGACGAGCCCTGTGATTTTAATTACGTTGGTACAAGGTCACAGATGTCAGGACACTAGACATAATGCATGACATAATGCTACATTACAAACAGAAATGTACATGAATATCGCAAGTCATTTCAAAGCTTGACATGGAGACACCATGCCACAAACTAATGCTGCCCAACCAAGGATCCACAACTGCATTTAATATTCTTTCTGTAACATTAAAAGCAGTGAGAAGTATTTGGCGCCATCTAGTGGTAGCACCAACAGACTACACCTCTGTCAAAAAAAGTCGTAGCATACTGAAGCATGTGAACCTGTCAACATTCAGTTTTTACCCACCAGACATACTACACCAGGGGTCTCAAACTCAAATTACCTGGGGGCCGCTGGAGGCAGTATCAAAATGACCAAAAAAAGACACAAAATTACAAAAAAGACACAAAATGACTGAAAAAACACAAAATGACTTAAAAAAAAAGGACACAAAATGACCACAAAAAGACACAAAATTACAGAAAGACACAAAATGACTGATAAAGACACAAAATGACCAAAAAAAGACAAAACATGACCAAAAAAGACACAAAAGTACAGAAAAAGACACAAAATGACTGAAAAACACAAAATTACTCAAAAAGACACAAAAAGACAAAAAAGGCACAAAATGACCAAAAAAAAGACAAAAAAATGACCAAAAACGACACAAAATTATTTTTGAAAAGACACAAAATTACAAAAAAAAAAGACAGACACAAAAATACAAAAAAAAAGACACAAAATTATTTAAAAAAAGACACAATTATTAAAAACAAGACACTAAATTATTTTAAAGAAGACACAAAATTACCAAAAAGACACAGAATGGGACCTTCCAAACACAACACGGTAAAGTGCCATTCATATAAAACTCACATTAAACTTTCATATCAAGGTGGGGGCCACAAAATATCGTCACGAGGGCCGCAATTGGCCCGCGGGCCGCGAGTTTGAGACCCATGTACTACACTGATGTAATTACAACCACACATCAAATCTTTTTTAATTTACAAAAACTATGTTCATCTCAAATAGTTTCTGACTGACAACTGCAAACACAGGAGAATGAAAGCTCAGTGCTTCAATTTACAAGAAGAGGAATATATTTTTTTATTGATTTTTTTGACAAATGTATGTTTTCTTTACACTAAACTGTTTCTGACTGACGTGTTTTTTATTGACCACAGTTACATGGCTTGAGGCATAAAAAATATATCAAAGAACAACAACATATGGTCAACATATAACACAGGTATTACCTTATTCAGATGTAATATTAATATTTTCTTCAAACCCATTAACACCACTCAACATTAAATTAAATTTAACGGAAGCATAGACTGGAAACACAAATCACCATACACTGTATGATTAATATACATTAGAGTTTTGTGTAGGATTGCATTAGAGTTAATAAGATGCACCTAATAAACAGATAAATACACTATTTTTGTTAATGTCAACTTGGTCAGATCAAAAAAAAAAAAGAGTTCACTTTAAAATAAGACTTTGTTCCTGACAACATGTCAAAATTGTGGTATTTTATATTTTCATTTTGTCTTATTTTGGTCATTTTGTCTTATTTTGGTCATTTTGTGTCATTTTTTGGTCATTTTGTGCTTCATTCTAGGGTCTAGGGGTATGATTCTCGCTTAGGGTGCGAGAGGTCCCGGGTTCAAATCCCGGACGAGCCCTCTCCTTTTATTAGGAGTGGGGGATAAAAATAGGCCACCAAAGCCAGAACATATCACACATTCATCATGGAAAAGTCCATTCCCAGTAGTTCAAGTCAAATAGCCCCAACCAAGCATTGAGAAAATTTAAAAAGTGAGAGTGTATGAGGGGACGTATGGGCCATAATTCATTCTTCCCTCTCACATTCACATAAAAATACCAGAACAAAAAAATCACTGCTTCCAGCATTTCCTTTCTAATTCTTTGTTATACAGGATAGTAAACAGAGCTGGTCTACAGGTCACAGACAGACTCTGAGTCGTACTTATTCTGATCCCTCACTGGCTTCTCAGGATTCTGGGGATCAAGGTCAACCTCTGCACCGTCCCAGCTGATCTGTCAATCAAATATGAAAGAGAGATTTGTGATGTCACTGCAAACACTTTGAAATACTACAAGAAAGATAATTGAGACACATTGTAATCAGACTGTTTAACAGCAGCTCCACATCATACAGCCCTGTTTGTTCCACCAGATCACTTTACTGCTATATTTACAATAAATAGAATATCATAGAAAAGTTTATTTATGTCAGTAATTAAATTCACAAAGTGGAAATAACACATTATATCGATCCGTTACACACAGAATGAAACATTTCATGTCTTCATTTATTTAATTTATTCTAATTATAATGATTATGGCTTACATTTAATGAAGACCTAATATTAAGTGTCTCAAAAAATGTAATGACACAAAAGACCAATTTTAAAAAGTATGTTTAATATGTAAATGTTGGCCTCTGGAGAGTATGTCATCTATATGAACTCAACACTTGGTTGGGGTTGGAACTACTGGAAATAGACTTTTCCAGATATTCTAATTTATTGAGATGATCCTGTATCTCTGTTTACATCCGACCACATTATTAGGCTTTCTGTATTTTGTCTATATTACATATGTCATATACCACTTATACTTATACTATACTGTGTATATCTCTGCATATATTTTAATATATTTATTCAATGGTGTCCATACTACTATATGCAACAACATATTTAACTTATTTAACATGCTAAAATATATTTTCTCCAATGTGCAATATCTGTAAAATGCAAAGTACTTTCAGGAAAACAAACAGGGGCAGGGATCGCTAGTTGCCACCAACCCTGATGTTGTACCTGAACTTGAGCTGGGCAACCGAGGGAGCAATGGAAGTTGGTTGGGATTGCAAAAAAAAAAGAAAATTTGACTTGGTATTGCTTTATACCCTAGCTTAAGACTGAAGTTTTTACAAGAACGTTCATGTCTTCTTAACTAATAATATAATCATATCAATTGTTTTATTTTGTCTGTTGCAGTAACTTTCTCTGTAATTATTACATTGTATTTTGAATCAGTTGATATATGTTGAATGTGACCTTGTGGCAGGTGAACAGGTAGCGGCACAGAGGGATGAGTCTCCTCTCCATGTCCCAGCTGGCCCTGCTCTCCACATCCAAAGGAGTAGAGCCTCTTTGAGTCTGTCATCACCAGCGTGTGATTTCTGGAAGAAAAAGCAAAGTACAAAGAATATTTAAATATAAAAATTCACTTCATTTTAACAAAGATTTGGCATTTGCAAGCAAAAAAGTCACAATTGGAAGAAAAAATCAAACCATGGTGGAACTGCTTATTTTAGCAGAATTAGCTCAGAATATTTGTGT
Organism: Centropristis striata; assembly: GCF_030273125.1. Classification (NCBI taxonomy): domain Eukaryota; kingdom Metazoa; phylum Chordata; class Actinopteri; order Perciformes; family Serranidae; genus Centropristis; species Centropristis striata. The sequence continues at coordinate 1,977,376 of NC_081522.1, forward strand.
CAGCATTAAATTGTGTAATTGTACTGTACCGTCCACATGCAAACTTGGTGACCTTTGACCCCCAGAGCTCTGCAACAAGCCGAGGTCGTGGCTCGTTGCTGAATGAGTTGTGGCCAAGCTGTCCATACTGACCAGAGCCAAATGTAAACACTGCTCCATCCTGAGGAAGAAACCAGACCACTACAGCTTCACATTCACACTTATTATTTATTGTAACTTCATTTAATTTGAATTTTTTACATTTCTTTCTGTGAAATCGCAGATGTAAGTACTACTTTTTATAATCTTGCCTCTGCTTCCAAGTGTATATCTTATACTCAGTGTCACAATTTGATAAATAATATTCAAATATGAATGACTGATGTATGATAACGATGACACAATTTTGCATTTTTGCTGACACATAATTGCTAGTCAGGTCTTCAAATCTCTAAATACATATTTTCTTTGATCAAAGGCTAAAGTCACAGCACTGGTGCACTCAGGGGAAAGAAGCAGCAATAAAAAGACAACATGAGAGGTTTCTTTGTCTAAACTTTGTTAAAACAGCAGTGTGGTTTAATTTAATTAATCTCCATGTTTTGACTGATTTTCCATTATTCCATTTGTATATGAGAAAGAGTACAATTAAGAATGGTACCTTTGTTAAAACAGCAGTGTGGTCCTTTCCACAGGAAATGTGAATGGTTTTCTTCATGTTCAGGTTATGAACAGGAGTTGGTGTATGTCTGTCTGCAGAAAGACATTAAAGGAAAAGAAACATTTAGGTTTGCATGTCATGGAAATGGTATAACTACATTTTAAAGTCTACTCCTGTATTTGTATTGCTTGTACTTAAATTGCATTGTAGCGAAATCCGTGTCAGTTTCACGGAAATTTGAGTGATTCCGTGGCTATTCCACGGATTCCTGTGAGACCAGGTTCCTCAAATAAAGGATGATTCTAGCATTGTTGTGTCTGCTCCAGGGGTTGGCAGCCTCTACAAACTAAAGAGCCATTGTTGGCCAAAAAAAGAAAACAAATCTCAGAATTGAGCCACAAAATTATTTTTTTGAGCCTTACAATGAAGATGAAACAGCCTAAAATGAAGCCTAATTAGCCTACCAACATTACTAATAGGTCCATGGAGCAGTAATTAATATGGTTTTGTCAGAGTGCAGTGAGGACCCAAGTCCAAAAAACAGGCTAGATTCCTGAGAAATATGTCAGGAAAGCTAGCTTTGTGAGGGAAACTCAAAACATAGACTTAGTTAAACTTAAACTTAGGAAAATTTAGAGGTTAAGACCAGGCCGTAGATTTTCACAAGCTATGATGCACATTTTAGTTGACTGAAATGTTAAAAGAAAATGTTTTACTGCTCTTTATAAACCACACATTATAAAATAAAATTAAAATGTAAAGGAATAACTGTTTTTAGATGGCCTGAAGAGCCACATGAGGCTCCAGAGCAGCAGGTCGCCTTCCCCAAGCATCAACTTCTCCGACTGGAAAATAAAACGATCAAGTGCCGAACACTGCAGTTCCTCTCCTGAGACTGGCTCCAAAACAATGTCAGTCCTCATAGGCCATCATGTTAAAATGCCCAACTTTACAGCAGGAATAAACATGATTAAAGCCTGGTACAAAAAACACTTTGGATTTCTTTAGGTAATTTCAGGGTTTTTCATAATCTGTGAGGGGTTGAGTTTTGATATAAGCTGTTTATTTTTTAGTTATACATTATGAAGAGCATGGCTGCTTTGAGTGACAGGCAGCTGCTCACAGATGATTTGCTCCTGTAATCAGCCTTTGGCAGGCAGGAGGAGCAGTGGCGGTTCTACACAGGGGCCTCCAGGGGCCACTGCCCCTGTGAAGAAGCCTTTGGCCCCTGCTGTGGCCCCTGTGTCAAATTAATAATAAAATGATCAATTTATAACGATGAACAATGGAACATTTCTTACCTTTTTTTTGTTCAAACAATATCTCATTGTACACAAAAGGAACCCAGAATGTTACATTGTATAATAGTTTAACTCTATGGAGTCTTAAAGGGATATTTTGTCCATTTTTTAATCCTTTTCATGTCTTTGTAAGTCATTTTGTGTCTTTTTTTGGTAATTTTGTATCTGTTGTTGTGTCTGTTTTAGTTATTTTGTGTCTTTTTTTGGTAATTTTGTGTCTTTTTTTGTCATTTTTATGTCTTCTGTGGGTTTTTTTGTTATTCTGTCTTCTCATTTTGTGTCTTTTTTGGTCATTTTGTGTCTTTTTCAAGGCATTCAAAGATTTTGAATGCTTAAATATCATCTTTGCCATTTCTTCATGTGCTAATGTGCCCCTCTGATTAAACACTGGCCCCTCCTTGGCCCCCACAGTAAAACTGGTCTAGAACCGCCGCTGAGGAGGAGTCAGGCTCTGCCAGGGTGGAGCCACCCACTCTGAGCTTTGAGCTGTGACATCACCCACAGACAAACCTGTGGGTGATGGAAAGTGAAACTATCACTTTCCTTCCTCCTCCTATAAAGTAACAAGCAGCTGACTCACTGTGTTGTGTGCCAGCGGGCCTGTTGGAGTTTCGTTTATTCTGAACTTTAGGTTTTGTTTTCCGTGGCTCGCAGCAGTGTTTGTGTCCGCTTTAAGTTTCGTTTCTGCGTCCCTTTAAATCATGTGTCGGTCCTCATAGAGACACTGAGGCCGGCGTCATGTTTACATGGGGAGAGGACAGTCAGCGGGGCTTCAGGATCAAAAATGGCTCAAACATCAGCGAGAGTCCAGCAGAGGACGGGGTCCATCACCTCCAGCTGGGATATCACATCACGGCTCTGTCTGCAGCTCACAGCCTGCTGGCTTTTATCAAAAGGAATGGAAACTCCTTCATCATCCGCACTAATGAGAGTAAAGACGGCGGCAGAGTCCGAGGGAAACAAAGTAAGCACCTGGCTTTAGTTTCTGCCTCCATTTAGTTATGAATTGCTAATGATGACAACCACTGATCTAGTCACCCACTCACCATCTCAATACTGTTCCATGTTTTATTTTGTTGCCACTGTTTTTAAATTATTTTATGCTTTTTTGTAAAGTGACCTCGGGTGTTTTGAAAGGCGCTTATAAATAAAATGGATTATTATTATTATTACTGAAACTGAACTGGATACAGCTATATTACACACAGTTAAACACTTTGGCATGCTGAACTCTATTCTACAGGATCATCTCAATACATTAGAATATGATGGGAAAGTCCATTTCCAGTAGTTCCAGTCTAATAGCCCCAACAAGTGTTGAGTCATATAGATGGACATACTTTTCAGAAGCCAACATTTTCATATTAAACATAGCCTACTTTTAAAAAATGGTCTTTTGTAATATTACATTTTTTTTTGAGACACAAAATTTTAGGTCTTCATTAAATGTAAGAAATTAAATACATTAAGTGATGATTTGTTTGGGCCTCTGTGTTATTTCCACTTTTTGAATTGAATTACTGACATAAATAAACGTGCTATGATATTCTAATTTATTGAGATGCACCTGTATATCTAACCCACTGTGACTGTCTATTTCTGTTTTCAAGTGCAGCTCTCTTTTTTAATGTATACACATCTGTATGACATCTACACTGCACTAATGGCTCCGCTTCCAGTATTCTGTGTATGTTCAGGGCCGAATTCACAAAAGTATTGCACGCATCATTAGATTGATCCTGTCGAAGTGTCTGACTCAGGTTATTGAAATCAGCAATGAAGATCAGCTGATCTTATCTCTGATGACACACTTGTTGCAGGTAAATGAGTCGAGTCCAGTCTATGAAGGAAAAAACTGCACAAGCCAAACTGCACTTCACCCCTCACAACCCACACTTTAACCTCTAGCGCATTTATATTCTCCCACTGGGATGATTGCAATCATATGCAAAAAAAGGGGCAAATTGCACTCAGTTGCAATTTCTTTTTTTGTTTGTTTTACTTTTTTATAGCACTTATATAGTTCCTATCATTGATTAGGTGTCTACAGACTTGGTCCACATCTCATCGCATTGTGCTGGGGACAGTAAAGCTGTGCTGGATCTTAATAACCAGCTGCATCACTTCCACCTGCTGTGCTCCTGCTCTCTTTCAGAGTTTGTGAAGGAGTGTAAAGAGAAGATCCAGGCTGTTAGCTGTGGTGATGATGTGGTCACACTGCTGTCTGAGAGAGGGAAAGTTCTCTGTGTGGACCCAACTCGTTCCTACATTGCAAGGTAAGGACAAACTAAGGTCGATTTTTGAATTTGAAACAACAATAGCATGTTGGACTCTGATAAGTAAGTATTAGAGATTACTGTGTTGTGTTTCCTGATCTCTCAGGCCGCTGGAAGCTTTGTCTCAGATAGCAGTTTGTCAGGTTGCTTGTGGGAGCCAGCATTCAGTCGCCCTGACCAAAGGTACAGTAATTATAATATAACTAATATCAAGCTGAAAGGGTGAATGGACCTGGTGCTGCTGGTTAGAGCTGTGCAGAGAAAACAGTTTTACAAATGAATTCTACAACAAAAAACTGAACAATTACTTATTAGAAGCTTCATGTATGATTTTTGTTATTTAGCATTCAAATAACATGTTTTATTCTATTAGTTCTTGTAATTTTTTTTCCTTAATGGGTACAATACGTTTTTCTTCAAGGGATATTGTTTTGGTGGAAAAATATATAGACATTTTTAATGTTGTTGTTGTTGTTTTTTTTAATTAATCCCAATACAGAAATGAATCTATTTGTTTGATTTTGTTAAACACTTTTATTGTTAGAACAAAGACAAAATATATTTTATTAATTTATGTCTTTTGCAGTCTGTAAATCAGGTGTAGTGTGAACAAATATAGATTTTACATATTTAATTACAAGCATTCATCGCATAGAATTGAATGATTCAGTGTAATGGCATAATGGAAAGAAAATAATTTTCTGAAAAAAATATTCTGTATACCAATAGGGACTGAGATCAAATATCAGGAAAGTGTTTGAGTCACCAGATTACAGTATTATCCACTGCTAGCGTGGCTAACACCAGACTATTCTCAAATGAGATCTAGTCTGGAAACCAGCCGTTCATTTCTCCGTAGAGGAGGTGTGGTTTACGATCCTCCGGAGCCGTTTATTGGACGCTTAGAATGTCTATCAAAGCGTCTGTAGGTAGCTCTTAGCCAATCAGATCAGTTATACCAGATGACGTAGTAGAGCAACAGAGATGGATGTTTGTTGTGTGTGTGTCTGTGAGAGAGTGTTGTTTGCTGCTTTGCTTCTCCAGTTCTCGCTTTCTGCAAGATTATTTATTTTCACGCTTTATTCCCCCTCATGTCATTCAGCCACACATCCACTGATTTTATGGGCAATAAACAAGCTGCTGCTGGTCTCTGGGGGCCCTGCTGTCCCCCGGCTCGTAGCCAGATCACCGGCGTTACAATAGCGGGGCTAATAGCTACCGCTAACGCCGTATCGGTAGCGTAGCGCTACCGCTATTAGCCCCGGTACCGTAACGCCGGTGATCTGGCTACGAGCCGGGGGACAGCGGAGCCCCCAGAGACCTTTCGCCTTTCAACTTTCGCTCTAAACTATTTAAAACACCATCTACAGCTAAAGAGAGTTTCGCGTCTGCTGCAGCCATGTTGGATCCGTAAGAAAACTACAAGCTTCCGTCTGCCGAGTAGTACGCGTCATCGTCTTGCCGTCCCTCCCCGCTCTGTGATTGGATCCCTAAAACAGGGCTAAGAAACCTCCCTGGTTGCCAGACCCCTTGGCAGTTCAAAATGAAATTGAGCGCGCAAGGCAGTCTGGGTATACCAGGCTAATCCACTACACTATTGAGACCACAAAGTCATGGTGATGTCTCCTCAGATGGTCAGGTGTATACGTGGGGCCAGGACTCCAGGGGCCAGCTGGGTCTGGGGAAGAGGAAGCCTGGTACCAGTTCACCCCAACACCTCCGATGTCTGTCAGCGATCCCCCTGGTCCAGATCGCTGCAGGAGGAGAGCAGAGCTTGGCCCTCTCTGTCTCTGGAGGTGTGTTCAGCTGGGGCAGGAACCACTGTGGACAGCTGGGCCTGGGACACATGACAGGTACTGGAGCTACAAGCAGGATTTATATTCACCTTGTCTCTTTCTGCAGACTTTTACAGATTCATTTTACAAGCAATACAAATACAGTGGTAGCATTTAAAATGTAGTTATACCATTTCCATGACATGCAAACCTAAATGTTTCTTTTCCTTTAATGTCTTTCTGCAGACAGACATACACCAACTCCTGTTCATAACCTGAACATGAAGAAAACCATTCACATTTCCTGTGGAAAGGACCACACTGCTGTTTTAACAAAGGTACCATTCTTAATTGTACTCTTTCTCATATACAAATGGAATTATGGAAAATCAGTCAAAACATGGAGATTAAAGGTAATTGGTGACTTTAATTTCCTGTAGTTAGGATAAGCGGTTAAGGATAATGAATGAATGAAGTTAAATGAGGCTGGTCTGGTTTCTCCCTCAGGATGGAGCAGTGTTTACATTTGGCTCTGGTCAGTATGGACAGCTTGGCCACAACTCATTCAGCAACGAGCCACGACCTCGGCTTGTTGCAGAGCTCTGGGGGGCAAAGGTCACCAGGATTGCATGTGGACGGTACAGTATATCACCTTTTATAATCATTCTGAGGACAGAATATCACTAAATCAAATATTGCAAGAGGCTAGGAAGCCACTCCAATAAAAATTTTAAACAAAGTAGCTAATAAAAGTGTGTTCATAACTCTGAAGACAGTAAAATGTTGTTTTTAGACATCACACGCTGGTGATGACAGACTCAAAGAGGCTCTACTCCTTTGGATGTGGAGAGCAGGGCCAGCTGGGACATGGAGAGGAGACTCATCCCTCTGTGCCGCTACCTGTTCACCTGCCACAAGGTAACTACGTTTCTGTTATAAGTCAATTACATCATGTGAATGCAGTGAATGGTTTCACCAGGAGGTTAACCTTTTATTCTTATTCCAGACACCACTGATGATCTGAACATTAGAAACATCTTCGCAGGAGGAAACTGTTCATATGCAACATGCACGGCTAATGAGGTACCAACTAAAAACATCCAGTTCAGACAGCGATGGCCGGGTCAATGATGTCATCATCAGCTTTACTTGTTTATTTGTCAGGACATTCATGAGGAGGCTCACACCGACAGGGTCAACAATGTCACACAGCATTGTCTTGATGATGTGATTGACAGATGGACCTCAGAATGTGATCCAAAGTCATGGAAAAAGATTCAACAGTGAGTAGATATGGTGTGGCGGTTTTCAGTAGATTATTACTTTGTTGAATAGTCTGAGGTTTTATTAATGTCATGACATAAGTTATGATTTGTATTTAAAGTTATTAACGCTGCTTACTCTGCTGCCTTGCAATGGACTAAAACTATGAAATCTCCACAGGGAAATTCACAGGATGTTTTCTTCTGCATCCTGTTTGAATGGCAGCTTCCTAAAGAAAAGGTAAACACAATATCATCACTTCTTCTAATCTGGTGAACATTTCCTCACTACATCATGGATTGTGTTGTAATTTTGCGTAGACGTCGATGGTTCCAGGATGATTAATTTAATTTACCTTGGTGACCCACTAACTTCTTATTAGCTCCATTAGCAGGTCAAATTTCATATCAAGTTGTCCAATTTATGACCAAATACTTACTTGGTGCTAATCAGCAGGGACGGAGCATGAGGGGGGGGGCTTCTGGGGCTCCAGCCCCGAATGTTTACTAAAAAGCTCCAAAACCTGCTAACACCAAAATGTAATTGCCAAAAATACACAGTTTATCATGGACAGAAACCATAAAAACAGCCATTATGGCCAAATTTCCAACTTTGTTGAGACAAGACAGTTTGATAACAATACAAAACCAATGAAAGAGGCTCTACAGGACAGTTTTTTCTAGTGTTCCAGATTTTTAGGCATTCATCATCTCAATTGTCTTACAAAATAGAGCATATAGCTCGTTATTAGCGGCACACTATACGCACATGTACAACTGTGCCTCAGTACAGCGTCACAGCTGGTATGAATGTGAGCTTCATCTTTCTTCTTTGTCTTCATAGCAAAGATCAACATTTCCAAACTTCACCAAAGTACTCTGGCTTGGACTTGTCACTAGCACGACACGCTTTCAAGAAACTGGTAAAGAAGGACCGTGTTTTTGCAGAGGTATGTAACTGGATATTGTCCTCTCAAACTTATCTGCATAAAATATACAATGTGTTCCGGTTGAAAATGTTAACAGTAACTCAGATGTGTTTGAAAATGATCAAATCATCCTGATATTTTCCCTTGCTGTGCTTTCCTAACCAACAGGTTGAGGCGGCTGTCCTGCACCTGCTTCCCTCTCTTGAGGAGCAGCCAGTGGGAGTGGAGGGCTTGAGGGTCTACCTGCTCCTCACTGAGCTCCTGCATGTCATCCAGAGACTCAAACGGCAGCAAAACAGCACAAAGCTTGCTGAGGCGGTTGCAGCTGCTGTACTAAACTTGTCAGCTGACAACCTGCAGATCGTAGGTACTGTCATGTCACATACATGCAACATCAGCAATATACTTTCATCTTATTGTTTTTGATATTACAGTATACATTCCAGTTGTAACCCTTAAGATTTTCATTAAACAAACTCAATTTTTTATGCTATTTAAATGTGGTACCCTCTCTACAGACATGCCCACTATACGCTAATTCCATGCAGTTTGGGGCAAAAAACCCAACACACAGCATTTTTGCTTTTGTATGTTTTTCGTCAAGGTCTTGTTGTATTTATGGAATATGTTGAAGGGATTTTTGTCCATTTCTATTCATTTTCAACAACAAAAAAGGCACTTATTAGCAACAAATATGTGTAACAGATGGTATCATGAATCAAAAATAGCAAAAAACAGAAATGGGAATGGACTTCATATACTCACATCATAATATTCTGAAGCCTTACACACTTTAATCATTTGGATTGATTGATTCATTAATTGATTGAGTGAGTGTGCTTGTAAGAGCACACTATAGACTATGCCCCAGGCTTCTTCTTCGGTCGTCTACTGCTCCTCTCTGCGTTTTGGTCACACGTACACTAAAAAGGAGCAGCTGTGGTTGATTTCTCTGCTCTGATTGGTGGCCGCCACCTGGCCACACACACACACACACACACACAGACAGGACAGACATGTTGGAAACTTGATCTGTCACATTCCTAAGCAATCGTAGAGATAATATACTGTAAACTACTCAGCAGCGTCAGAGTCACGGGCCAAGTCGAGTCAAGCACACTCAAAATTTCTTTAGAAATGTTCTTGTTCATTAATTAATATTACATATTTATTACTAGAATGACTTGCTGCATCTCTAATTCGTCTTTATGTTCCCAGTTTTCAAATGATGTACACCACTTCTATGTGATACCTACTGTTGACCTCCACTCACATTTAAAGAATCTAACAGAAAAAAACATAGGGATGCTTTTATTTTGAAGCTCAGGAACTGCAATATATTGCTTTTAGCTTAAGACCTAAATTAGTTTTCAATGTTTTGTTTTTTTTGGCCGTGGATCAGTTATATTATCAGTTATATATATTTATATATATATATATTGCATATCTGGCTGCATTCTGCATGAAATCAAATGTTCACTGGCATTAATGTCCATGATTCTTTTTCAGGAGACTGGTGGTCCTTATTGTCACCTTCCACCAAGCTAAAACACATCAAGGTGTGGAAGCAGGCCTTCTCAGTGATCCTGTCCTCAGACCCTGTTCCTCGCAACCCTGGAGTCAGAAACCTGCTTCTAATCCTCCAGTCCATGTACAACGTTAGTATCAGTTATTGGTGGTATTTTCCACAAACGTCTCCTAAACCAGTATTCCTGTTCTCTCTTTCACCTGACTAATGTAACACCTGTTTTAAAGGTCAACAGCAGGACTGCAGAACCTCGAAAGATGCCAGAAAGCGTTTTTCATTTGTCGATTGACAAGGACTTCCTCCAAGAGGACCTGGAGCATTGGCGTCAGTCACAGTCACAACGCAGGGTAAAAAAAAAAAAAAAAAGCAACCCTGATTCCAAAAAAGTTGAGCCTTTGAGGCTTTTCATACCCAATCATGATCAATGATTCTATCACCTGTTACCAATAATTTTGGAGTGTTCCACAACTTTCCCAGTCTTTTGTTTTTCCTTTGTCCCAACTTTTTAAAATCAAATTCATTTATTCATGCATTCATTAATTTATTATTTATTATTCTTGACCACTGGTACTTGCGTTTTCTATACAATACCAACTCATATCCGTCTTTTCCCCTTTCAGAATGCACATGCCGAGCCTCTTATACTCTGTAGCTTTCCTGCTCTGATGGATCTGGAATCAAAGAAATCTGCATTTGACCTGAATGCTGAATTCTCCAAGGTAACTGAAGCTTTGAACTGTGTTAGGGCTAGCGGGGAGAGGCTCGAGCACACAACACAGGAGGCAGGGTTTAGTGGAGTTCAGGGTTTTATTTGCAGGGTGATGTGGAGGGGAAAGGCTGGGTGAGCTGGAGGGGAGCCGGAGGTGAAGAGCAGGTGAGGTGACTGGGCTGGTTGACGGGCAGGCAAGCCGGATCACTGCTGGAGAGGGGAGATCTGTGGGAAGAGAGGTTGAACATGAGTTGGAGCAAGGCAAGGGGGCAAAAAGGTCAAAAAGCCAAAAGGCAAAAGCAACAAACACTTCGCAGGGAGCCTGCGTCTCTTCTAGGTACTTGCCAGGTAACAATCAGGGAAGATCTGGCGATGATTGGCAGGAGAGCTGGAGTCTTGTAGTCAGAGGGGTTGATTGGAGAGTGGCAGCAGGTGTGCAGTGATCCGGCTCATTCACCTCGTCAACTCAACCTGTTGCAGCTGTGTCTGTGGTGTGCACGCTGGGAGCAAGCTGAGGTGCTGGGAGTGGATGAGGCCGGAACAGAGGGGTGTGAAGGGGCAGAGGAGGAGGGTGTGGGTGGAGCCATAATTGGACCCCCCCTCGAGCAACACCTGCAGGTGCAGCCACCTGGGGCCCACCCGGGGCATCAGGGTGGGCCCTGTAGAAGTCCCGGAGGAGGGCAGGGGACATGATCTGCGACCTGGGAACCCAGCTCCGTTCCTCAGGCCCATAGCCCTCCCAGTCAACCAGGTACTGGAACCCCCGACCCTGGCGCCGGGCCCGTGGTGACTGGCCGGTGGAGTCGCTGACCATGGCGTTCAGGGAGTACTCAACCCAAGGCAGGTCCTTGCTCCAGGAGGATGGATGGAGGGAAGCCATGCAGCGGAGTGCCGACTCCAGACTCTGATTGGTCCTCTCGGCCTGCCTGTTGGTCTGGGGGTGGTAACCGGTATGGGCAGCACGGAAACACCGCGCATAGCAGGCCGTACTCCAGCTGAGGATGCGCCCCTCACCGTAGCTGATATGGGGAATGTGGAGCTCAAGCCAGGGTCGGCCCAGAATGAGGGGGGCTTGGGGAGAATTAAGGACATAGAAGCGGATCATCTCCACATGGTTCCCGGAGATGGTCATGGAGAGGGGTCTTGAGCGGTGGGTGAGGGGCCCCAGACTACGTCCATCAAGGAAAGAGACTGCAAGTGGGGACTCCAGGGCGACGAGGGGGAGGGCAGCCGAGCGGGCAAACTGGGCATCCAGGAAGTTCCCGTCTGCCCCTGAGTCTATGATGGCCCAGACTGAAATAGTCTGACCCTGCCAGGAGAGGGTGACAGAGAACCTGGCTGGGCTGATAGGTTGTGGGGAGTGAGTAAGGCCGGAACAGAGGGGTGTGAAGGAGCAGAGGAGGAGGGTGTGGGTGGAGCCTCATGAGAACCAGCCTTTACAGTCAGGGTCAAGAAATGGAAATGTTTTTTTCAATGTGTGCCATTGAAGTATGATAGAATACATGTTCTCTGTGTGAGAAACACCCTGACACTTAGCTATCACTTACACAACACATATATATAATAAGCTCTGAGTCTTTGTTTATTACAGAGGGAAGCTTCTAGTCCTGTCCCCTCCTACTGGGATCTTTTTTCTCCTACCCCGGAGCTTTGGCTGCACTTCAGACTGGCCCTGAGACGAGAATCAGTGTTGGAAGACACCTTTAAACTACTGGCTGCTCATCAGAGCAATTACAAGCTTCCACTTTTGGTAAACATGTAGATTTGATCTGATAGTCAAAGTCACACAAAAAACTTTATTAGGAAATCTTAGTTTGTGCTTTTTTTGTGTTCTAGGTCGTTTTTGATAGCAGCTATAAAGAGGATGATAGACCACTCTACATAAAGGACTTTTTTTATGATGTGTTCCACGAGTTGGTGTCAGCTGAATCAGGGATGTTCATGTTCAACGACTCCAAAAGGCTGGCTTGGTTCCCCTCTAACGTAAGTCTTTAGATCCTTTTACAAGAACATTTCTATTTATTGATTGATTTGTATACGCATAATGAAATAAGATTCGATTCAATTCAGATTTTATGGTCATACCTCATAATCATGATTTCATCATTATTTTTCTGATATAAATTGTCTCTTTCATCAACACCAGGCAAAACAGGAGGAGCAGAAATACTTCCTGTGTGGAGTTCTGTGTGGATTGGCTTTGTACCACCAGCACATCATCCACTTCCCCTTCCCCTTGGCTCTGTTCAAGAAGCTGCTCGGTGTAAAGCCTTCACTACAGGACATGATAGAATTCAGCCCAAGTGTGGGGAGGTAAGAGGAAATTAATGTATATTTAAATCTGCCAAATGTTTGGTTTTAGGTGCTCATTTCTGGTCATATAGCTTAGATATTTACATATATATTATTGTGTTTCAAGGAGTCTGCTGAACATCCTAAAAGACGAAGATGAAGACACGGGTTTGGACTTTTCTGTATGTCTGTTTTACATAAAACTTCTCTCCAACTGACAGTTTGTTGTCATTTCCCAAAGCAGTGATATTACTTTCTTCTTCTCACCAGATCTTCTGGGATGGGGCAGAGGTTGAACTTGATCCTAAAAATCCTGGAAAGCCAGTGACAGGTCAAAACAAGTAAGGCGTTACTCCTTCGTTCAAATATTTGTGACTTTTTTGTGTGTTTTGTTATTTGACATTAATACTGTGAAAATAAAAAACACGACGCAATACACTGTATACATCATGCACTTTTAATACATTATATATAACAAATTCTCTGTGTGAGTGACCTCTTTCACAATACAACGAATCGCAAATTTGCCATTGCTTAATTAATAAATTAGCTAATTAAGTCAGACCAGAACAACTTAAAACACAGTGCTGATCTTCAGGTTCACAGCTTTCAGATGATGTTCACCACTTCAATGTGACATTTATTGTTGACCTGCTATCTCCCCCTAAACATCCACTGCCCACAACCACCAATTCTCCAAAAAAAAGACCTTGAACACTAACTGGTAAACAAAGAGAGATATATCTAAAATGACTCCTAAATTTCGGGTAGAAGATTTAAATTTCTTAAGAAGTATCTCTTGAATTATATCATTTTCTTTCTGCCACTGACCTGAAAAAAAATAATTTGTGATTTAATAACAACAGCACAAAATAGTCTGCTACTATTGTCATAGTGCTATTCTCATTAAGCTGAAGTGAGTGATGCAACACCAAATATCGGCAAATAAACTGATATTATAAGTAATGTTGATGGGAAGATATAATTGTGTATCATCAGCATAGCATAAAAATGAAAAGACGAGGAGGAAGAGGAAATGAAACTGCCACAGTTCCACAGAAATGCCAGTCAGAGAGAAAAAATGTCATCACTCATGGTTGAAATAAAGTGCTTTTAACAGAGTAGTTAATAATTTGAAAACCTTTTGGATGACTTGGAACTTTCCTCTGCTGAACAGGAAGGAGTTTGTGGACGCCTATGTGCATCATGTCTTCAACGCGTCAGTGGAGGGTGTGTTTCAGGAGTTCAGGCGAGGCTTCTTCCAGGTGTGTGAGCGGGATTTGGTGAAGCTGTTCAAGCCAGAGGAGCTGCAGCAGGTGCTGGTGGGCCAAGACTTCACTGACTGGGCAAAGCTGAAACAGGTACAGTCAGACTGTTAAATGTTACTTTAGTCCCTCACAGACGTTTAGGAGCTTCTTCTCAGTTTGCCACAGCAGCATCAATTCAGAAGCCCCTGCCAATGGACAGCAACAGACAGTAAATGGAGTGCCCTCCCAATCAGTTAGCAGGATATAAAAAGTCATCAATATAAGAGATGAAGTCAACAATAAGTTGAGACAAAGCCAGGTTATCTGTTAAATAGGCCTTTGTGGAGATACTTTAGCCTGCAAACAACGCAAGCAAAGAAACAGTTAAAACTGGTATAAAACTTACTTACTTACTTACAGAAGTGGTTTCTCCTGATTGTCTTTGACACAAACTTGTTGATTTTGTTTTACTTTCAAATGGAATAAAACTCCATAAATGTCCATGGTGCTGATCATGTAACTGTCATAATGATAAACCCAAACTGGAAGAAACCATATTTGGACTGGGGAGGCGAGACAGGTGTATCCAAAAATAAACTCTTAGTGCTAAAACAAAATGTACGTTACTTACCAGAAAATATTGAACAGCGACTCCTCGGAGTGTCTTTAGTACAACCAAACGCTGAACAAGACATTTTTACATGAACGAAATGTTCAAATAAACTTTCATGAACTGAAAACACACATTCACATTCAACAGGTTCACGGCTATTTAGATGGACACAGTGTCGTGGATACACATTGTTTGCTTCTATTCTCTCCTGATGACAGCGACCTGTTAGTGACCTGTCAATCAAAGGTAGCCACGCCCCAAATCATTCTCTGCTTTATCATCTGTTTTCTTCTAAATGGGGCCATTATTTACACAGAAACATCATATTGTCTTGAAAAAGACTTGAAACTAGCGATTGAGACCACAATGTTACCACAAGAATCTTTTTCTGAGCTAATGAATCAAATGAGAAGTCATCTCATTTTCTATTGAGATAGATAGGACCGGAGTTATTTTGCAACTGCCGTTGACTCTCCTGTTGGATTTCTGACAGAATGCTGAAGACTGCTCATATTATTGGGTACAGTCCAGAAGAAGGGCTTCTTGTGGTCTTTCTCTGAAACTCCAACTGATTTATTGCATATTGTGCTTCATTTTAATATGACAAATGATAATAAAACTCTAGTAATTGTAACTGTCTGTTTCACTAGAACACAGATTATGAGGGGGAGTACCAAACCAGCCCACCACACCCCACCATACAGATGTTCTGGGAGGTTTTTGATGAACTAACGGAGGATCAGAAGAAAGCTTTCCTTTGTAAGTATTGTATCTAACTTTGACATATGAAACAATTACAATGTATCATATTGCAAATCTGCTAGACTGGACTTTCTATATATGTATTCAAGGGAAGGTAACTAATCATTGCATTCTAAATAATTAATAGATCAGTATTGTTTCGTCACCAAAATGTATTTCATAGCAAGAAACTTATAGTGGGGCGGATTAGCTCAATATTTTACAACAATCGTTCACTTTGTGATAAAAGCATGAAATTTGGTAGATGTGTTGGTGAATATGTTTCGAACAAATCTGGATATTGGGCCACCTCAAAAGCGCCCCCTAGTGGCCGTGGCAGGCATTTGTTATACGAATAAATCAATGATGAATAAAAACTGCCCTTTTAATAATACCAACTGGTGATGAATTGTATATTGTTGGAAAGCCTGATTAGTCACCTTTACAACGAGGTACAGCTTGTAAGGATCGTGCATTCATGGAATGAGCAACGGGGCTAAACGTGTGGGTAGCAACCCCCAAAAATGTGCATCCCCTGTGTAGTGGGGCGGATTAGCTGAACAATCGTTCATTTTGTGATTAAAGCATCAAATTTGGTACACTCATTGCTGAATACATGTTTAATGAATCTGGATATTGGGCCATCGCAAAAAAAATTCTGATGGCTGTGGCGGCCATTTTTAAAAATGGCCATTTAAAAGCGGCCATTTTTAAAAATGGCCGTCGGTGGTTACTGGCGAGGAATGCTTTTCCTACCCTACAGCTGCTGTTTCATGTTTTCAGCACCACAAATATAATTTAGAGACATGTTAAAGTGACAAAAGCTTTATTACAGTCTAATAGAAAAGAACATTAACTTTGTATAACATTTTATTAGGTCTTGATATTCCCATTCACAGGCTACGGCCTCCTCTTTGGCTTGTATTCTTCTGTTGCTCCTTAAAAAGAAAAAATAATTTTCAATATTGTATGACCTGCAACAATAAAAACAAAACACATTTAGACAGAGAAAAAAATCATACATTTTAAAAATTCTACTAGGGTTACTTGTAGCAGGTTACTCTTTCTGGCAAAATCCTTGTACTGAGGTGTGTGAGTTAGTCAGGCGGCTTAGCCAAATAAAGGGGACACGCCGGACAAGAGCACCACATTTTTTCCACATACTCTCTATCATTATAGGTTTCAATTTTTAGTGGGAGCCACTTCATCAAGATTGCGGTGATGGCAGCCATATAAAGTCTATGAGAAATGCTATATCTTCCAAACCACTTAGAAGGTCAATCTTGGTGTCAAAATATACATTTTCTGGGTCCAGGAATCATTTAAAGCTATTGAGAATATCACTAGATGATTATTTGATCAAATAGATATGTTCATTTTCACTCAGACTGGGCAACTCGCTTCAAGTTGCAGCAGGGTATCCTGAGTTGAAACTGTTTGGAATCAATGTTCACGGGAGAGTGTGGATTAGCTGCCATGTACACTGCTCAAAAAATATCAAGGGAACGCTTTCATCTCATGTCAGATCTTGATTATTTATTTACAATGAGTCATCCAGTGATATTCTCAATAGCTTTAAATGATTCTTTGACCCAGAAAATGTATATTTTGACACCAAGATTGACCTTCTAAGTGGCTTGGAAGATATATTGGTTCTCATAGACTTATGGCTTATGGCTTATATGGCTGCCATCTCCGATCTGCAATCTTGATGAAGTGGCTCCTACCAAAAGTTGAAACCTTTGGTGATGGAGAGCATGTGGAAAAATGTTGGTGCTTTTGTCCGGCGTGTCCCCTTTCTTCTCAAATCTGGTCCTAAGCCGCCTGACTAACTGTGATGGAGTTATAAAATACATTTAAAAAAAAGAAAAAAAGAACCACAAGGGCAAAGGAGACATTACATATAGTGTGTGTGTGCCTGTGTGTGTGTGTGTGTGTGTGTGCGTGTGTGTGTGTGCAGAGAGGGATGTCCACATTCCACAGGACATAATGTAACAGTGTCTTATTAAGCTTTCACACCCAACAGCCACTGATACATGTTCCAAGCTAACTAGCTAGCTTAAGTACCTATTTTTGCTATCTTGCTAATTTACTTTTCCGCCAAGGCCCATGATGATTGTTTTTCTCTTTAGCCTTTATGATGTTCATAGCATATTTTATTCATAATTATAACAGGTGAAATAAAAGATTTAGACATACCTTGATGGACAGTCCACTGCACTGCTTGTCCCAGGAAGCAAATGCTAGCTAGCTCATTTGCTAGCTAGCTCGATGGCTAGCCCGATTGTGGTGGGGCAGGAAAAATAACTGAAAGAGTGTCTAACTGGATTTTTGTTAATTTAATATGTGTATTTACATTTTTTAATTTACGTTTGTATATTTAGTTTAAATTTTTTAAATATTTTAAGAAATAATTTAAATATTTTTTGTAATTTTAACGAAGAAAATGACTGCTATGGCCACTAGGGGGCGAATTTGCGATGGCCTAATATACAGATTTGTTTGAAACATATCCACCAACACATCCACCAAATTGTGTGCTTCTGTCACAAAATAAACAATTCTTGTGATTTATTGAGCTAATCCGCCCCACAGGGGATGCACATTTTTGGGGGGTGCTACCCACACGTTTAGCCCTGTTGCTCATTCCATGAATGCACGATCCTTACAAGCTGTACCTCGTTGTAAAGGTGACTAATCAGGCTTTCCAACAATATACAATTCATCACCAGTTGGTATTATTAAAAGGGCAGTTTTTATTCATCATTGATTTATTTGTATAACAAATGCCTGCCACGGCCACTAGGGGGCGCTTTTGAGGTGGCCCAATATCCAGATTTGTTTGAAACATATTCACCAACACATCTACCAAATTTCATGCTTTTATCACAAAGTGAACGATTGTTAAGCTAATCCGCCCCACTATTAGTGAAAACCACTTTTCCCTCCGTAGGGTTCGTGACTGGTTTTGATAGGGTGCCTATAGTTGGCATGGGAGACATCAGGATGAAAGTCAAAGTGAAAAAAGCCCAGGACCTCTCCTACGACCAGGACAATCCTGAGACACACACGTGTTTCTCAACGCTGGAGCTGCCCTTGTACTCAACCAAGGAGATCCTGAGAACCAAGCTGACTGAGGCCCTGAGCAGGAACAGGAAACTCAGGTGCATCGGGACTGGACTGTGAACTAAAGACTAACTTTATAATGGAGCACTTTATAAATGACCTTTACAAAACACATGTGTAGACGTTCAGAAGAAGAACACAAGATGCTCAAAGTGAAGTTGGTTCAATTATAGGAACTACTTTCTCTCTCAGTGGCATCAAAAGTCACAGGAGCAGCTGTGGTTGATTTCTCTGCTCTGATTGGTGGACGCCACCTGGCCACACACACCCCGAACAGACACACACACACACACACACACACACACACACACACGCGCACGCACACACACACACACACACACACAGGACAGACACACATGCATTATGAGGGGTATTTTATGCCAGCACACTATACTTAAACGCCTAGAATGCGTCGCCTGTGCCAGCATAAAGTCTGATTAATAGGCGTGCTTACAGACACGCGTATTGCGAGTACACCAGATGACATGGGTGACGGGTGAAAAGTGCCACGAGCGAACGTAGTGGACGCCTGTGTGTGTGTGTGTAACGCGTGTACGTTAACAGTGTGTTACTCTGTGTAACAGTTCAGCTGTTACACAGAGTCTCAGCTTCATATGGTATTGTTTATAAGAAAGCACAACTTACAGATGAACTCCAAGCCCCCACAGAGCTGTCAGGATATTTCTATTATTTTCAGGCCAGTTTTTATTTTCTTGTTAACGAAATCTCTCTCTCTCTCTCTCTCTCTCTCTCTCTCTCTCTCTCTCTCTCTCTCTCTCTCTCTCTCTCTCTCTCTCTCTCTCTCTCTCTCTCTCTCTCTCTCTCTCTCTCTCTCTCTCTCTAGGTTTGAATGATATCGAATTGATATTTAATGATAGCAAGGGTGAAAGGGATAATTAAAATAATTTCAGCTACTTAAAAATAGTAGGCTAATAGTAAAGTGCAACGCTCACAGCCAGTTCCCAGCTTCGCGCGCGGACACACAGTTCATTACGCACCAGCTGTAATTAGGTAGGTTTACCTGCCTGCAGAAGCCGTAATCGCTGTCACCCCTGAATATTAAGTAGCCATGCGGACCTATCTAATGAATATTCAGTAGCCATGTGGACAGCAGTCCGTTCACAATATGATTCCATCGGACCTTATATCTACACTGTTTAACCCAATTCGGCACTTATGCACAGTCCCATTATGTTTTACAGACATTCGTAGTTAACTAATGAGGTAAAACATTTTGTTTAAGCTGCATTTTGCTGACTTTCACTCCTAAAACAGGCTAATTAAGCCTCCGGTTTTGGCCGGAAAAACATTAAGTTTATCTGGTACATACGAGATAGTCTTTCTCTTCATCTATAAGTTGTGCTTTCTTATAAACAATACCATATGAAGCTGAGACTCTGTGTAACAGCTGAACTGTTATAGGCTTACACGCGTTACACACACACACAGGCGTCCACTACGTTCGCTCGTGGCACTTTTCACCCGTCACCCATGTTATCTGGTGTACTCGCAATACGCGTGTCTGTACGCCTATGTAGAATTGTACTTAACAGTCACGCGGGTCTTCATGTCACGTATTGGAGGCGTAGTTCACCCGTCACGCAGCCGTCACGTAGGCGTATGTGCAACAACGCGTGTACAGCGTCTGCGTGACGCCTACGTGACGCCTGTCTGTCCATTGAAAGTGAATGGAATTTACACGCGCACGTTAGACGTTTGATGTCATCGCATAGGCGCTGTACACGCGTTTTAGTATAGTGTGCTGGCATAAAATGCCCCTCATACATGCATACATGCACACACACACACACACACACACACACACACACACACACACACACACACACACACAGGACAGACATGTGGAAACTTGATCTGTCACATAATATACTAGATAATATACTGGTCCCTACAGATATTGCTGTATGGGACCAGTGCTCGGTGCGATTGCCCCGAGGCCCTAATTAGATACAGCAGGATAAGAAGTGACATAAAATAATAAAAAGCACAAGTCAGACATTGCGTAGTTAAAAAGTAAGGGCAGTAGAGTCGAGCAGATTAGTTTACTGCAGCGTATCTTAACTTTAACACTTGAGTGTTTTCAGTCCTGATTTAAAGGAGCTGACCTCACATCTACAGGTAGATTGTTCCAGGTGAGGAGCAGAATAACTAAAAGCTGCCTCACCCCGCTTAGTTCTTGTTCTTGGGACATGCAATAAGCCAGTTCCAGATGACCTAAGGGGTCTGGATGCTGCATAGAGAGGGAGCAGATCAAGCAGGTCATTTTTTTGAGCAAGGCTCCTACCCCCCCACGCAGCTCCCCGGGTGCTCTGGATGGTGCATGGTGTGTTCACTTGTGTGTCAAAAGGATGGTTAAATGCAGAGTTTGAATTTCCCCATTGTGGGATTAATAAAGTAATTCATAATGAAACTCTTATCATTGTTATTCTTATTAAAAGCTAAATTCTCAGGAAAGAACATTAATCTTTATGTGTCATATTATCAGCAAGTATACCCAAAATAAAAAGAGCTGGATCTACGTTAAAGTTGATCCCCAAAACCTAAAAGTATTTCATTTAAATGAGGAAACCTTTCCTCCCTCCCTCCCTCGAGCTGCTGAAGCCTTTGGCCCACAGCTTGTCATCTCTTATCTTGTTTTGATCTTATGTGGAAACAAAGGGATCATATTTGTTTATGTAATTATACCTGATGTTTCAACGAATATGCAAAGGATTGCTGCGTGTGTGTGACTGTGACACGATGTTGGTAAAACACTGAGCAACTGTTCATTGTCCGTTAATTCCAGCAGCAGCAGCCCTTATTTTATTTTATTTTATTTGCACAGTTAGAATGACATAAAATGACAAAGATAACATATAATGTAAAGTGCAGTAGAGGCAGAAAACCCAGATGGGCTTATTTATTTAAAGCCTCCACCTAAAATTTCATGAGAAAGTAATAAACTGATAATAGAAAAAACAAATGTATAACATCAACAAGTTATAATGACAATAACAAAAACAATTAAAAACAAAAATGAGCATGTTAAAAAAAGTATATTTGTGTGTGAACTAGAATTTCAAAACAGCAGTTAAATGAGCTTTCAGACATCTTTTGAAGCATTTTACAGAGATGGAGTCCTTTGCCAGATGGGAAAAGGTTTTTATCCATAATTTATTCCCTAAATATATATAAATTGACCTCTGCATGTCAGAAATCTTGGAGGATGAAGATCTAAAGATTGACACGTTGAATAAGAGTGAATCTGAGAATTAAATTTAAAATAAGTCTTAAAGTGCTTTGGAAAGTTTTCATGATCTGAATATACCTTAAAAATAAAAACACATATTTGAGAAATATTGATGTGATGAACAGAAAGTATGTGGAGTTTCTGAAAGAGGAACAGATGATCATGTGACTCAGATCTGGTTCATCCTAACAAAACGTTTCTGAACAACCAAAACTCTATGGAGTGTAGTAGGAAAGGTGCCCAAACTATATTACAATATGAAAGATATGGATAAATTAAACTATAATAAAGTGTATGAAGACAGTTTGTAGTTACCAGATTACTAATCCTCTTAATTATACCAATATATTTGCTTATTTTTTTGCTGACCCAGTGTATTTGTGCTTTCCAACTCAAGCTCTCATCAACAAAGATTCCCAGGAATCTTGCTGTTGACACTTGATTCATCTCAACAGACTGAATTATGACTTTACAAGAGTCTCCAGAGCAGGGGTTCCCAAAGTGTGGTGCGTGGACCCCTGGGGGTGCGTGAGCTGCTGCTGGGGGATGCGCGAGATGAAAAATGTAATGGCGGTCTAATAATGACACAATTCATTTTTCCCCCCCCCACACAATAAAGACGTGTATTAATCAATTAATTAATAAATACAGGCTATTCAATTTTGTGTAATTTTTTGTTCATTTTTGCATCTATTTTTTGGTTGTTTGGTAATTTTTACATGTATTTTTGGTAAATTTGTGTCTATTTTGATAATTTTGTGTCATCTTTGGTCATTTTTGCATCTATTTTTTGGTTGTTTGGTAATTTTTACATGTATTTTTGGTCAATTTGTGTCTATTTGGATAACTTTGTGTCATCTTTGGTCATTTTTGCATCTATTTTTGGTTGTTTTTGATCTTATAGTGAAGCGTAGAAGAAGTTATCTTCTTGTTCTTGTATCATTTTTCCAGCCTGTGTTATGATGACGGGGTTGTGTTCACTCCACGCTCGTTTAAATTTGCTGCAATTTTTGTTCAACGCAGCTCAAAATATTATAACATTTTCCCAACTGATCTGCTTTCTGCCTCTGATCCTGAGCCTGTCATCATCCTCCACCTTTAATATGGCTATAAAAACTCTTATTGCATTTTGTTTTTTGAAGGTGTGGGGGATTGGGGGGGGGTCAACCCGGTTGGGACATAGAAGGGGGTGCACGGCTAAAAAAGTTTGGGAACCTGCAAAACTGACGGCTTGACCTGTTTAACAAGCGATGCAGAAATATCATCATGGCCAGCTGATGATGTTTTTAGTTATCAATAATGTCACTTATTTCTTGAACATCAGGAGGCTTAAAGGAAGAAATAGAAGGATAGTTTCCTGTAATGAAATCCAGTGGATTACCACTGCTAGCAGGAACTTTACTAGCTAATTCATATCCAATGTTAACAAAAAACTCATTGAATTTTTGAGCTATATCAAATGAATTATTAAAAGAATTGTCACCATCTAAAACGATTGAAGGTAACTCTGGGTGGGTCTTTTTTTCTCTATGCAGCAACTGATTTATAACTTTCCATGTGGTTTTAGTATCATTTGAACACCTCTTAAATTTTTCACAAAAATATTTATTTTTTGCAGATCTAATGGAGTGAGTATATTTATTTCTGTAAGATTTATAAACACCGTGAGTAAGGGGTGTAGGATTTGAGACATATTTTCTGTACAGTTTATTCTTTTTCTTCAGCAGTTTCAGCAAATCACCTGTAAACCGGCTTACTAAATTCCTGACTGTGATTCCCAGTAGAGCTGCCTACTGGAAAACATTCATTGAAATTAAAGCTAATAACTTTCATAAAATGTTGATACGCAAAATGAGCATTTTTTTCTTTATATACATCATTCCATGAAATACTGGCAAGCATATCTTTAAATTTAGAAATATTTGACTTGCTCATATTTCTTTTGTACAACTTTTTCTTATTTTGTTTAGTTTTATTAGACTTGATTAAAGAGTACTGGAATATAGGGAAATTATCTGACAAATCTAAATACAAAACCCCAGATTTCATTCCTTCACTTAAGTTGTTTGTTAGGATGTTTTCAATCAAAGTTGCTGAATTTTCCTTTATTCTTGTAGATTTATGAATAAGAGGGAAAAAGTGACTAGAATAAAGAATATTGAGAAAATCTGTGGTCAATGTATCTAAATTATTTTTAAAGAGGTTTATATTGAAATCTCCTAAAATATAACAAAGTTTTTCCTCCTTGTTTATCAAATCAAGAGAACAGGACAAAATTTCATTAAAATCTTTGACAATAGAGTCAGGTTGGCCATAAATAACACCAACTAAAACATTTTTTCCACCAAAGACACCAGAGAGCTCTACAGAAACAGATTCCCCCTCAGCCCTCGGTGACTTCAGGGAAAGATCATCCCTCACTTTAAATTCATAGTCAGCAAGAAGAAACAGAGATAGCCCACCTCCTCATCTATTCTCTCTGACGTAGTGAACTGAATTGTAATTTGGTAATTTAAATATTTCTTTAGAATCTTCTGTAAGCCATGTTTCAGATAAAGCAATAACAGAGAAATTATGTTTAAGTAAGGATAAATAATGAATAAATTTGTCATAGTTGCAAGGAAGACTTCTTATATTCAAGTGAAGAGTGGAAAATATATTAGAAGGCACAGAAAGAAATAAGTCATTAAACTGAGTTTCATCATAAAATCTGCAAAGGTTAGTAACCTCTAATGACGAAAAAAAATGGTTATTATGTTAAATGGTAGAAATAGCATTTATTTAAGTACAACACAGATATAGTGTCGCGAAATAATTATAATATGAAAAGTGACTCAGTATCTCAAAGTAAACCTAGAATCTTTTTTTTTAAGTTTCTCATTATTTTTAATTATTGTATTTTTAATAATATTTTTCATCATATTTTTTAGATATTGTTTCATTGTTTTATTATTTATTTTGTGAAACGATGTTATTATTTTGAGATATAAGGTCATTATATTGAGATATAAGTCATTATTTTGTTTCTCACTTTCTCAGTATATTGAAAATCTTATTTCAAAACTTACAGGACTTTTCACTGTGGAAATTCATAATAAAATGTTTCATATAATGTTACCTTTTGACTGTAAAGTAAATATTCAAGTGCACTTTATTATGAATTTCTACGGTAAAAAGTTCTGTAAGTTTGTGAGAAGATAACAGAGGTCCTCTAGAATGTACCTGAAGTGGAATTAGTGACTGGAAACAGACATTTTAATTTAAAAATATATATATCTATATAAAGTTATGTTAATGTGAATAGGCCTACTTCAACTCCTCTCTGCGGGTTAGAGTTTGATACTGAAAAAGCGAGAAAGAATGACAGTAAAGTGTTTATCCTTCATGTCAGCAGCTTGGAGCAGTTTACATGAATTTACCATAAATATCACAATACGGGTCAGTACAGCAGTGGCGAACCGTGAGCACTACAGCTGGGCCTTCAGGAGTCCCACCGGCTCCTGTTTTTGCATTTTTCATGTTTTAAAACTAATAAACACAAAGTCTTGCCATCCCTGCTTGTTGCAACTTTAGAAAATATAATCATGTGGGGAAAAAGACGTACAAACATGGACCAAAACGGCTCCATAATACTCACAAAATTCCAAAAGAAATAAAAAAAATGAACTAAACAGCATGAAGTGTTCATAATTGCTGTTTTGATGCCTCTGTGCACTATCTATGTATCTAAAACACACACCATGCTGGCGAACTGAACCACTAACCACTTATTATTATTATTATTATTATTATTATTCTTCATTCATTACCATTAACCGCTTATCCGCAATCGGGTGGCGGGGGGCTGGAGCCGATCCCAGCTGCCATTGGGCGAGAGGCGGGGTCCACCCTGGACAGGACGCCAGACTATCGCAGGGCTGACACATAGAGACAGACAATCACACTCTCATTCACTCCTACGGGCAACTTAGAGTCACCAATTCAACCTAAGTGCATGTTTTAGCACCAACAGCCTCATAGACCGCCATGTTTAAAAGGCAGGAACATTTCTGGAGGAAAGCAGAGCTACCAGCTTCTTCTGATCGCTCTAGAAAAAACAATTTCTTCATTTTCCTTCACAAAACACAAAAATAGACGTTCAGAAGAAGAACACAAGATGCTCAAAGTGAAGTTGGTTCAATTAAAGGAACTACTTTCTCTCTCAGTGGCATCAAAAGTCACAGGAGCAGCTGTGGTTGATTTCTCTGCTCTGATTGGTGGACGCCACCTGGCCCCACACACACACACACACACACACACACACACACCCCGAACAGACACACACATACACACACACTGAATTTCCCCATTGTGGGATTAATAAAGTAATTCATAATGAAACTCTTATCATTGTTATTCTTATTAAAAGCTAAATTCTCAGGAAAGAACATTAATCTTTATGTATCATATTATCAGCAAGTATACCCAAAATAAAAAGAGCTGGATCTACGTTAAAGTTGATCCCCAAAACCTAAAAGTATTTCATTTTAATCCTCTCTCTCTCTCCCGTCCAGGTACCGCCTTTGGCCCACAGCTTGTCATCTGTAGTCTTGTTTTGATCTGATGTGGAAACAAAGGGATCATATTTGTTTATGTAATTATACCTGATGTTTCCCGAATATGCAAACGATTGCTGCGTGTGTGTGACTGTGACACGATGTTGGTATAACACTGAGCTATTGTTCATTGTCCGTTAATTCCAGCAGCAGCAGCCAGTCTGAAGGGTCTTCCTCTCATGAAGCCAGAGAGACAACAAGATGCTGATTTGCTCCTCATAGCTGCACCAGGTAAGTCTTTCTCTTCTTTTAGATTCACACTACATTGATGCATCACAACTCTTTTATGGTGCCCTTCAGTTACATTATAACTGATGGAGAGACTAAAACTGAGCTTATCTCCTTTTTAAAAAGCAGGAATCAGTCACATCTCTAATTGTTCTGAGAAATCTTTTAGAGAGAAATCAGTTCAAATGTGCTCAGTGTTTCACTGATGGGCTTCACTTGATACCCGCACTGATTAACCCTCTGAAGTTAGGAGATTTAGGTTCATATTTTTCAACTTCCTGCATTAATGTCTGTCTCTGTTCAGCATCTTTCAGTCTGTCCTTACATCACTTGCATGGCTCCTTTTTCTCCACACAAACTAGCTATCAGTCAGATTTTACATTTTATTTTAATTAACAAAGTATAAAGCTGCCAGAACCCAAAATACAAACAAAAGACACAGGTTTCTATGGAAATGTACCATTTTTTAAAACCATTTATACACACAAAAACAGCAGAAAAAATATAAATAATAAAATTATAAAACAGTCTATTTGCATGTAAATTAAAAAATAGTAATAGTTTTCATTGTAGAAAGAAAATTCACATCTTAAAAATGGTCTAGAAACATAAATGTGACACTGTGAAAACTCCTATGATTTCACTTAACTGGCTTTCTCAGCTTGTCTACATATCATGTATAAATAGTTATACTGTACATAAAATATGTGTATTTTCAATAAATAGATGGACTCCAGAGGGTTAAACTCAGTCATTTTTTGTTGCCGTGCGGAGCCCTCAGGCAAAACACTTTGTTATGCAAAGTGGCGTTCAGTCCCAGCGAGGCAAGAATCCTTGGCTTTTTAAAACTTTTTTACCCTTTTCTTTTTCTTTTCTATCTCTAACTCTGTTTTTGGATTGAGTTTTTATTACTATTTTATTGTTTTACTGTTTTTAGTATTTTATTGTTTTCATTGTTTTTATTTATTACTCTATTTGTGTATGATTTTATTCTATTTTAATAACTGTACAGCACTTTGGTCCACTGAGGTTGTTTTTAAATGTGCTCTATAAATAAATAGACTTTGACTTTTTTCACTTTGACTTTAGCTATATTAGACTATTCAGACCCCTCTAGAGACTCTTGTTCAAAAAAGCCAGCCGTCTCTATATAATGTAGTTCTCCCATATTGTGATATTTACGGTAAATTCACTGAAACCGCTCCAAGCGGGCTGACATGAAGGATAAACATTTTATTGTCATTCTTTATCACCTTTTTTCAGTATAAAACTGTTACCAGCAGAGAGGATATGGAATAAATAAATAAATCTGGAGAAATCTGGAGAATGGAGGGACAGGAAATGTGGCGAGAAGTTTCCATTCATCTGCTTCGGTCGAGGTGAGTGGCAACCCCTGATTCAAACAGTATTTATATTAGATTTAGGTTTACTTTAGCGTCAAAGAGAAAATAAAACACATTTCTAGACAATACATGTGAACTCTCAGGATGTTGGTGTTAATGTGCAGTGACCAACTGCAGATCATCAGTTTGTGTTGACTTCAATGTGAGAATATGAACAGATGGAGGAAGTAACTGCTGATAACTGACTGATAAAGCCCTGAACGCCCCCTGGTGGCGGCCTGCAGTATAGCTCTAAACTGACCACAGGCAGGACTAAACTAACTGAGGACACTTTATATCAACAGGATGCTGATTATTATCAGAGCAGAAATCGCTCAACTCATCATGTTTGATCGTCTGTTTAGAAGTCCCAAAAACAAGTTGAAAGCAAGTGATCAGACATCATCAGCATCAGGTATCTAGAAAGAGTTGAGTCAGGAGCGTATCTGTTTGTGAACACAGCTGACCAAGTCTGACTCTGGACGGTACAGATGTGGTCTGAAAAGAGCTTTGTCTCTCCATCCATACAAGCATTTTGAGATCATTGTCACAGATGCTGAGTTTGTTCTCAAAGTGTAATGAAAACTAATGAGAATAAAAATGTTGATTTGAAGAAAGTTTGTCTTTTCACTGACAGTTGCTGATGTTTTAATACTGATTCATGGTGATAGTATAGAGAAGCATAGCACACAGAGTATCTCCTTCCTCTCATCAGGACTTGATTTGTTTCTGTTGTTCACAGCTCCGACCACTGAGACAACAACACAGAGTTTAGAGTCCAGTTCAGGAAGCTCCACACCTCCATCCACTGAGACAACAACACAGAGTTTAGAGTCCAGTTCAGGAAGCTCCACACCTCCACCCACTGAGACAACAACACAGAGTTAAGAGTCCAGTTCAGGAAGCTCCACACCTCCACCCCCTGAGACAACAACACAGGAGACAACAGGAGGTAATATATATATATATACTATAATAATATATGTTTGTACCATGGTCTTGGTGAACAACTGACTCTGATTGGCTGCAGGGTGCCTGTTAATTCCTGACAATAGCCAATTGTCTCTTTCAAACATAATAATATAATAATAATAATAATAATAATAATAATAATGATAATAATAATAATAATAATAATAATAATAATAATGATAATAATAATAATAATGATAATAATGATAATGATAATAATAATAATAATAATAAAAATGATAATAATAATAATGATAATAATGATAATGATAATAAAAATGATAATAATAATAATGATAATAATGATAATAATGATAATAATGATAATGATAATAATAATAATAATAATAATAATAATAATAATAATAATAATGCTAAGAAAAGACCAAATGCCAGTGTCTTTGTCTTTTTTTTAATACAACATTTGTTGACCATTTATTTGGATGTGAGCTGGTTGGGATCAGACGTTGTGATGTTCATGTCTCGTCCAATTTTACTCTTCACCATTTCTAAACATAAACATACACATAGTTTTAACCCTGCAGTGTTTGAAAGAGCCAAAGGTCTTCATCTAAGCTGTGAACAGTGGCAACACGTGGGAGGCCTGGGTTTGAGCAGTCAAACAGTCTGGAGAATGAACTTTTCTCTTCTTAACCTCACACAGATCTGTGGATGATTGTGGTCGTGAGTGTTGCCATCATCATCACCATCATCTTCAACATCTCACAGCTGGCACTGATGATAATCTGTTTTCGGAAGACCTCCAGCAGCAAAACCGTAGACTGTATGAGGAAAACAGGCAGCCCAAACATGGAGGTGACTTTCTTTAACCCTTTCTTATTCTCACTGCTGCCTGAGATGAACCTGTGCACGATAATCAGAAGGATTGTTAAGAGATTGTTTTTAGTGAAACACTCTCTATACTGAGCTCTACTGTTACTGTTGTCCCTCTGATGATGGCAAACATATCTTGATACTGTTTGACTGATTGAGTCAGATTGAAGTCTAGAAGAGGTATAAACAGGTAAATTAAACAGGAAAATACAAATTAATATAGTGATTTTGGAGTTCACAGAAAATGGAAGCAGTAACGATGAACTCAAGTAGTGACTATTCTCACAAGGAATTGTCAACAGAGCCCAAACCACTTCTGAGGTATAATCCACTTTCTTTCCTCAAAGTTTGTACTAAATATATCTCAGCAGACAGCTTTAGTCTCCACCTTCATGCACAAAGCACCCAGAGGTTTTTATTTCCTTTCTCCTGCTGTCTCAGGTCGTCTCTGTCAAATATCTGATTGTTTGTTGGTTTGTTTCCTCAGATCTATACCAACTATCCTCCAGTCGATGCAGATGAAGACCCCACCTACGAGAGTATCGATCCAGTGGGCAGGGACACGGACCATATCTACCATACACCCCCATAAGCCTCCAGAGTCCTGAGCCCTGTACTACCAAGCTGGATTTGATGGTTATTGAGGTAACTTCAGCTCTAACCCTGGGTGTTTGGTATCATGAAGGTGGTTCTCTTTTAATCTGGCCAGATCACCATGGCAACTCATGCTGAGAAGCTAACCTGGTTGCGACCAGGTTATGTTCTAGACAAGAGATCAGCGTCTATAAAAGCCCCGCCTACTGACCAATCAATTCTCCTTGAAAATGGCGTCACCTTTTTGGAAGATCCTGTGGATCTTGAGCCGCAGGTCTCTGAGGAGGGCGAGAGTTTTTCGAGGGTTAGGGTTAGAGACCCAGAAGAATATTTATATGAGAAATACAGATCCTCAGCGGGGAGAATAAGGTAGAAATTAGGGGTGGGACAATATGCTTTGGTCACCATTGGATTGTATCACGATTCTTGATAATTGTGATTCTACAAGTATTGCGATTCGATATAATCAATTATTGCAATTTTCTTTTCCTTCTTAAAAAACAAACAAGTTGAATCATACACTTCTAGAGATGATGAACCATGAATGGCGTTCCCATAAACAATGCACATTAATCTGTGTCAGTCCGTCCAGCAGCTGACATTTATTTCTACTGAGACAAAACGAGCTACATAACATGTACAGCATGTTTTAAAGTTTACAGCTACAAAATTAATTCAAATGTCCTAGTTTCTGTTCTAGTTTCAATGTAATTAACCTAATGTAATGACTTGTTCAATAGATTAACCAATTTGTTTTTAAATAATAAGTAAAGTGCTTTGACTACTCAGTGCTCTCGGAAGTAGTGCTGTAAGATAAAAAATAAAACACTTGGCCAAAAGAGAGTCTCTAAAAGAAAAAAAACAACACAAATGTGAGCCATTAAATTAAAATGTTTCAAATGAAAAAGTTTTTTCAAAACCCTGTACTGCACATAAACACTGCTCTCTGAGGTAGTGCATGTAATTGTAATGGACGCTGTAGGAGAGAGGAATAACGATGTGGGAAAGACAAAAAGTGAGTAAAAAACACCCTTAATATGTTTCAAACTGCAAATGCACTGTCTTCTGTCACAATTCCAACCCTCGTCTTTTATCCGGCCTGACCAAAAAGAGACACTCTGACTGTAAACCAGCCAGCAGCGACTTTATGCATGTGTGATTAGCAGACTGGACGCTGAGGGGTTAACATCTCTACAACACGATGGTTTTTGTCCGCTAGTTGAGTCAAATGATGCTCCAACGGCACTTTATGTGAACACACACAGAGCCTGAAGAGGAAAGCCTGGCTTCACTCAGATACTTGAGAACCACCTTAGTGATACCACTTATCCCTGACTGCGGTTGTTAGGCTTAGTGAAGCCAGATCACCACAACATATCCTGGCTATGTTGAAGTGGCTTCGTAGTCCAGGGCTCAGCTTCTACTGACTGCACTGCAATCAGGAGAAAAACATACACATGAAAAAACAGAAACTTTTCTGATTTTTTTTTAAGCCATGCGAATATTGCCAAATTGTAGAATGAGTTTGTACTTCTTAGATGCATGTTGGTTGAATTAGCTCATAGTTTCTTATGACATGTTACTATTGTGACACATTTCATATAATATTCATGTCTTACATGAAACGCTGAGAGTGATTTCTGTTGCTGCTGTCTTCACATCTTTTCCTTTGTTAAAATAATTTGTTATTCTGTCTCTTTGTCTGTCTCTGTGCGTGACGCAGGTCACTATCAGAGGTCACTATCAAATGCATGTGTAGTTCACTGTGTGTCCTCTCTCTATGCATTTATATATTAATCATGTAAGATGCTTTTGATACAATGATCATGTGCTAATATTGTTTTAAAACTATGATTACTTTAAATACATGTATCCCAACTGCTTAAACTTAATAAGACATACAAAAATATATTGTATGTTTCATATTTTATGTTTTATAGTTTGTGTGCACATTGCAACAGCTGTGTCTCCAAATTCTACCTCTGTAAGACATAACAAGGCAGCCTGAGGTTTTGTTGAATGTTTTGAGGAACAGGCCAGGTCAAGGACACAGTGTGCTGGGGAGAGGAGGTAACTATCTTCTCTGCCCGGTGACATGACGCGTCCCTTTATTGATTAAAACTGACGAATGAACGGATCGAGAAGGCGGCACTTCCTGGAAGAAATCTACCTTCATGATTAGTAAACCTGTTAGAATATCTAAAAAAGGGTTCGAGGGACAGAAGGGGGTCAGACCTCATGAACTGATCCGCCTTAATCATGTAAATCAGGGAAGTGAGCTGTAAACCCAGGATCTCTGTAAAATGCACATTTCTTGACGTAATGTAATAAAATGATGTTAAACTGAGAACTTGGACGTCTCCTGCTCTTCATTCCCCATCAAACGATCTGAGAGAGAAATAGGTGAGGATTTACTGTTGGTGTCAGATAATTTAGTTTTAAGTCCCATCAGCTGTTTCACAGTGTGTGTAATGTGTGATATTATAGATACTTTATGATTTGAATATGATCTTATACTACACATTACTATGTATATTTATATTTAATAACCCCTGAATCTCATTATTTTTTAATATTGTCTTTTCACGAAACAATTTTTATCTAAATTTAATGTTTTATGTGTGTGTTGTCTGCGAGAGTTTGCCTGCTGTAAATGTGTGTTAATAATAAAATAAATGAAAATAATCTCTGGGAAGACGTGAACAGCCACGTTGATGTGACGTCATGGCGTTCGGCTGTTACCATGGATACCATGGATGGAGACACAGGGTTCAGCAGGAGTTGACGTTAGTTCACTAAACAGATTCTCCAAACAAAACCCTTACATTTCTGTAGAAGTGGCTTAGTGCAGCTTTAAATACTTTATATATATTAGTTTCTATATGTGAGAAGGTGTTTTTGGAGGCCAGTCACTCATTTTAACCCTCCTGTGGTCCTGGGCTCCTTTTTGACCCCAAATCATTTTCAACTTACGATTAATAGGTTAACTTTCATAGAATTGCTTTTCAGCATATGTGCCCCTCTGCAGCCTTTATAGATAATATAAATTTCAACTTTCTTCAGACTTTCTTCACTTTACGTGTTTTATAAATTTTTATAGCACCCATGGTAATGGTAAATGGACACTTATATAGCGCTTTTCTAGTCACTTTGCAACCACTCAAAGCTCTTTACACTACAGACTGACTCATTCACCCTTCCACACACACATTCATACTGGTGGCAGAGGTTACCCTAAACGGTCCCACCTGCCACCATTGGGAATTCATTCACACACCGATGAACACAGCACATCGGGAGCAATTTGGGGTTCAGTATCTTGCTCAAGGATACATGTAGGCTGCTATGGTCAGGGATCGAACCACCAACCCTTCGGTTGGGGGGCCAACCAACTCTCCCAACTGAGCCACAGCCGCCCCTACATGGTTTAAGCCTGCAATATGTTGTATACACAGACACAGAGCTGCAGCAGTCCAGAACCACCTATTTTGAAAAACAACGTGTTGGACAAGAAGAGGTCTGTTCACTTTCCAAAGAGCTTTGCTGTCGCTTAAAAACAAATACAATAACAAGCATGACTGCCATCAAGAGAGCTGCAGGGGATGATTTCCAGCATCCAGACAGCCGTGAGCTAACTGTTATGGCTAAGTGTCTCATTGAGTACTACCCAATGCTGCGGGACAGGTCTGGAGTCGGTGGAGCTGAATGGGTAGGAGGATATGCTTTATTTAGGACAAGAACTTGTGTGTTTAATTTCATTTTGAGTAATGTGGTTTTTACACACGATGTTTTGTGTTTTGTCAGGAATCTGTGAAGAAGCAGCTTTTGAAAAGGGTGCAGAATGTGACACCTGCCAAAAAGAAGCAGGCAACAACTCCTTCGAGAAAGAAGCGACGGGACATTAGCTTTGAGAGTAGCAGCAGCCTGGAGTCATCCGCTGATGAGTCCAATGCTTCAACTATAATCTTGGACAAATCACCACAGTCGAGTTTCCCAGAGGGTGAAAGGTGGATGGTAAGAGCACAAATTGAGATTGTGTTTTGGTGTTAAAACTACTACTAGTATTGACAAGGGGGAATGCTTTAGTTTAATTTTATATTTACATTTTTTTTTAAATGATTGTGAGTTATCATTAACTATTAATTCATTATGCGTTGGGTATTTGTTTTGTTATATTTCTTAAAACTGTAATGGTAGAAATATTGATAGTAAATTCATTTCAACAGGAGGGCCTGAAACTACTGACAGCCCACAGAAGCAGGCGAGACACTACAGGGTTCTGCAGGAGCTATACAAATCCAGGCCCAGACCCAACAAGAAGGATGCTGCCCAGCTCTTGGACCTTGAATACCGAGCAAGACGGGCTTACATTGACTCTGATGTTATGAAAGAGCAGGACAGACCTACCAAAGTTCTTCAAGCACATCCCTGCTTCAGAGGAGTGGATCATGTAATTAAATCAAATCAATTTAAGTTTATGTTTGATAAGATCGTAGTAGTAAGACATTAGTTTACACATTGATATTTTATTTTTCAAAGATATTTTTCTACCTGTTGTTCTGTGGCAGATAATGGATGAACTGCAGAGGATCCTCAATCAAGGTAACTCTCACTTCATACCTGAGCTGAAGAACCGCTGGGGGACCTTTTGTGAGAGGGCCCAGTTTTATGGAGTTTTCAAAAAAGTCATGAGACCGCCGTTGTCAAATAAAGGTGATTACAGACCTAATTGCTGACCATGTTTGTGTGATGTTTTTTGTCTTATTTTTTAAATAACTGACTGCAGTAAATAAAATCATACTGCTTTGTTGTTCTCCCACCTGTAGGCCCACTCATCCCCACCACAGATGAGTCCAATGAGGGTGGTGTCGTCCACCAACAAGGAGCTTGATGGGCTGGTGAGTGGAGGTGCAGCTGTTGGTGTACAGGGAGAAGAGGAGGTGCAGCTGTTGGTGTACAGGGAGAAGAGGAGGTGCAGCTGTTGGTGTACAGGGAGAAGAGGAGGTGCAGCTGTTGGTGTACAGGGAGAAGAGCAGAGGAGAAAGAAGGAAGCCTTGAGGGGATCCAGTGCTGATGGTCCAGGAATCAAAAGGAAAAAAAAACACATTGTCTATCTGCCTTCTTATAATTATTCAAATAAAATGTAACAGTTTTCTTTGTTGAAGTCACAGAGGACAATCATTAATACTGGTGCACAATTAGGAGGTAGTCTATCGGGAAAATAATGTGGACAAGGCATATGATATATTTTTGAGTGTATTTACGGAATTGTACAATAAAAACTGTCCAAAAAAAGAAAATACAAGAAACCCAAAATAGAGCAACTGTCCATGGATAACATAAGGGTTAAAACACGCCTGCAGAAAGAAGAATGCTCTGTATAGAGAATTCATGAGACTGAGAACCAATGAGGCTGAAAATAGATACAAAGATATAAAAATAAGTTAACACATGTTATAAGAATGAGCCAGAAGGATTACTTCAGGAGAAAATTAGATGATAACACAAACAATATCAAAGGAATGTGGGATACATTAAACAGGATTATAAGAAGTGGCACAAAGCAAAGTGACTATCCTGAATACTTTTTTATAAAGAAAATGTAATCTGTAACGTGAGTTACGTGAGTTAACGTGACTCTACACTCTGAGCGATGACATCACACACTCTGACACGAACATTCCGTGCAATACACACCCATAATAATCTCAGAATTTCTCCAAAAATGATCATGGTCATTGAACAGGGATTGATAAAAAACTATATGACCTATCGAAACGTGGATTAATACACCGATACACAAGACTTGTGTCTACTGTTTAAAGTTTAAATGGAGTCTCTAGGTGAAATTATGCCGGAGAAGTAGACGTCTGAAAATCTTCAATTAATGTTCTTTTTTGCTCATTTTCTTTCGGCCGTCCCATTCATTTCAATGCAAAATTTTGGGCAGTTTTTCGCGACTTACGTCGCGAAAAATTCATATTCCGTAGAGAAAAGTAATAGCACACCGATCCCGATCAAACCGCACATTTTGATATATAATTTGTAGTACTACTACCGCTACTTTGTAGACTAGTAGCGGGACGAAATTGCGTCCGGAAGAGGAAGAAGAAGAAATCCACAGTATAACAGTAGTGCAGCACTGGTCCCTGCAGATATTGCTGTATGGGACCAGTGCTCGGTGCGATTGCCCCGAGGCCCTAGTAAAATAACATAATAAGGCACGGAGGGTATAAGGTGTTTCTCTTTATATTATTCTGGGGCTTCTGAAAATACGTTTTCAAAGTGTATGAGAGTGCGTTCACATTTTGCTGCCACACGTTAGAAAAGGCTCAGTATCACGTCATTACGTGAAAAGTGTATTCTAACAATATATTTATCACGTTTTAGCGTGATATCACTTTATAACGTATGCATATAATTATCATGAAATAACGTGAAACTATCACGAAAAACGTTATAAATATATTGTTATAATAACATACTTTGCATATAATAACGTGATACTGAGCCTTTTTTTTAGTGTGGCAGCAATTCGTTTCCGTAGTTCAGTGATTAAAAGAAAAGAAAAAAATGAATTTCTGCCGGTTAAAAATATTGTTTGATGGGAAAAAAAATCCTGTGTCATTATATTGAGAAAGTGAGAAACAAAATAATGACTTATATCTCAAAATAATAACATAGTTTTACAAAATAATGACAAACTTTATTAAAACAATAATATCTAAAAAAAAAATATGATGAAAATATAATGATTAAAAATAATGAGAAACTTCTCAAATAAATGACTTAGTATGTGAAAAATAATGGTTTCTAGGTTTACTTTGAGATACTGAGTCACTTTTCATGATACTATAATTATTTCGAGACACTATATCTGTGTTGTCCTTAAATAAATGCTATTTCTACCATTTAACACAATAACCAACAGTATGAGGGTAATCAAAGATAGAAGACTCTCAAATAATCATATATTATGTATTTATTTATAACATATATGTATGGATGTATATGTATGTTAATTGTGTGTTCTTTAAAATATTGTGACATTTTTAACTTTTTTTGGGGGGTGGAGGTTTTCTAATAAGATTTTCTGCCCCTCCCTGCAATGTACATGCTTTCATGTTTGTTATATTTGTCATTTTAAATTGTGCAAAAGAAAACTAAACATAATTATACATTACATTATGTATAAATCTATAAATATAAATATATCTAATCTGTGCGTATGTTACATCATTTCTTGAACATCAATTTATGTTAACACACCTGACTATCTGCAGCAATAAGAATGAAATCATCTCTTTAAGTCACAATAAATATCTGCACTGTCACTAAGTGGTGGATTGTTGTGCTCAGCGTGTTGACTGAATATATTCAAGAGATGCTGCATTTGAATTAAACATTGCAGCATTAAGCTCTATCTAAAGGTCTATCTGGAGTTTTATTAATTATTCCACAGCATAGAAGTAGAAGAACATATTTTTTATTACTCCAACATGAAACATGTTACATGTATTTGGCCCCACAGTAACACTCTTTATTACCTGAGGAGATGGAGATAAAAGAAATAGAATGTAACCACTGTGCATCTCTGGTTAAAAAAAAAAAAAAGCAGAGAACTAATACGTCTGCATAAAAAAACTGCCATGAAGTTGAAAATTATTATTTTCCATGTTCACTGAATCACCAGTCCT
This sequence comes from Centropristis striata, assembly GCF_030273125.1. Classification (NCBI taxonomy): domain Eukaryota; kingdom Metazoa; phylum Chordata; class Actinopteri; order Perciformes; family Serranidae; genus Centropristis; species Centropristis striata. The sequence goes on from NC_081522.1 coordinate 2,015,367, forward strand.
TATCACCACTACCAAATATTTACCAATTTTCAGAATTTTAATCCTTTATATGCCAGTGTATTTACACAGTACCACTGTTGAGGCAATAAATTCAACATTTCCTGTACATTTTAGGACAAAATGCCCCTTTCCTGAAAAAAGGACTGCATGCAAAATACTATGTACTATAATTATTTTCCACATCTTTTTTACTGAATTATCAACCCTGTTCAATATTACTAAATATTCATTCATTTTCAGAATTTTAACAGTTTAAATGCCAGTGTGTTTATGATGCTACATTTTGGGGGGGAAATGTTCTGTTTTATTTTTGCCCCCATAAGACTCAGTTTGGTGGAAAATAGGAACAACTACAATATTAAAGTCAAAGCTTTTGATGCTGTAATTGCATTGGAATTAAATATTATGTTTCTATAGGGAAATTTTTGCCCTTAAGGGTCTGATACTTATTATATATATATATATATATATATATATATATATATATATATATATATATATATATATATATGGTGTATATATATATAAATATATATATATATATATATATTATAGACTTGTTATAGGAGCTGAGGTTGAAACCATTGCCAAAATGTTTGCATCATCCCACCTCACACGTCATCTTCATGAAAGCATTTCAAACCCTTCATGTCTAACACACAGGTTCACTATCAGGAGCTACAGAGGCTGCTCCTTGCTCTGACATTTATAAAGTGCTCCATTATAAAGTTAGTCTTTAGTTCACAGTCCAGTCCCGATGCACCTGAGTTTCCTGTTCCTGCTCAGGGCCTCAGTCAGCTTGGTTCTCAGGATCTCCTTGGTTGAGTACAAGGGCAGCTCCAGCGTTGAGAAACACGTGTGTGTCTCAGGATTGTCCTGGTCGTAGGAGAGGTCCTGGGCTTTTTTCACTTTGACTTTCATCTTGATGTCTCCCATGCCAACTATAGGCACCCTATCAAAACCAGTCACGAACCCTACGGAGGGAAAAGTGGTTTTCACTAAGTTTCTTGCTATGAAATAGATTTTGGTGACGAAACAATACTGATCTATTAATTATTTAGAATGCAATGATTAGTTACCTTCCCTTGAATACATATATAGAAAGTTCAGTCTAGCAGAGTTGCAATATGATACATTGTAATTGTTTCATATGTCAAAGTTAGATACAATACTTACAAAGGAAAGCTTTCTTCTGATCCTCCGTTAGTTCATCAAAAACCTCCCAGAACATCTGTATGGTGGGGTGTGGTGGGCTGGTTTGGTACTCCCCCTCATAATCTGTGTTCTAGTGAAACACACAGTTACAATTACTAGAGTTTTATTATCATTTGTCATATTAAAATGAAGCACAATATGCAATAAATCAGTTGGAGTTTCAGAAAAAGACCACAAGAAGCCTTTCTTCTGGACTGTACCCAATAATATGAGCAGTCTTCAGCATTCTGTCATAAATCCAACAGGAGAGTCAACGGCGGTTGCAAAATAACTCCGGTCCTATCTATCTCATACAAATGAGACTGCTTCTGACTTGATTTATTACCTCAGAAAAAGATTCTTGTGGTAACATTATGGTCTCAATCGCTAGTTTCAAGTCTTCTTCAAGACAATATGATGTTACTGTGTAAATAATGGCCCCATTTAGAAGAAAACAGATGATAAAGCAGAGAATGATTTGGGGCGTGGCTACCTTTGATTGACAGGTCACTAACAGGTCGCGTATCCACGTCACTGCATACATCTTAACAGCCTTGAACATGTTTGTCGTGTTTTCATAGAGCTTTAACCCTTTGTGTGTTTTCAATTCATGAAAGAACGTACATTTTGTTTTAGCATTAAGAATATAGTTTTGGATACACCCTTCACGCCTCCCCAGTCCAAGTATGGTCTCTACCGGTTTCAAAAAACCAAGATGGAAACTGATGTAATGCAAGATGGCGACAGCCATAAGACCGAACTCGATGCTTCAATTGTGCAGTACGCAAACCAGTGGGTGACGTCACAGTGACTACGTCCATTATTTATATACTATCTGTTGTTTAATGTGTGTTTAATGCACAGGCTTACTGGGGCTTATATCCGGGCCGAGTACCAGTGGCTCATAACAAACATAAGCTTAAAAAATGTATATATATATATATATATATATATATATATATATATATATATATATAATGGCCAGTGTAAAGTAATTGACATTGGGTTTCTCATTATGACAGTTACATGATCGGCACCATGGACATTTATGGAGTTTGTGTCAAAGACAATCAAGAGAAATCCCTTCTGAAGGTAAGACAATAGCCAATTTTATACCAGTTTGAAAACAGTTTATTTTTTGCGATGTTTGCAGGCTGAAAGACTAATCCCCACACAGGCCTATTTGGCTGATAACCTGGCTTCGTCTCAACTTATTGTTGACTTCATCTCTTATATTGATGACTTTTTATATCCTCCATTTACTGTCTGTTGCTGTCCATTGGCAGGGGCTTCTGAATTGATGCTGCTGTGGCAAACTGAGAAGAAGCTCCTAAACGTCTGTGAGGGACTAAAGTAACATTTAACGGTCTGACTGTACCTGTTTCAGCTTTGCCCAGTCAGTGAAGTCTTGGCCCACCAGCACCTGCTGCAGCTCCTCTGGCTTGAACAGCTTCACCAAATCCCGCTCACACACCTGGAAGAAGCCTCGCCTGAACTCGTGAAACACACCCTCCACTGACGCGTTGAAGACATGATGCACATAGGCGTCCACAAACTCCTTCCTGTTCAGCAGAGGAAAGTTCCAAGTCATCCAAAATGTTTTTCAAATTATTAACTACTCTGTCAAAAGCACTTTATTTCAACCATGAGTGATGACATTTTTATCTCTCTGACTGGCATTTCTGTGGAACTGTAGCAACTTCATTTCCTCTTCCTCCTCGTCTTTTCATTTTTATGCTATGCTGATGATACACAATTATATGTTCCTATCAACATTACTTATAATATCAGTTTATTTGCCCTAAAAATTGCTTTGAGGATGTTATAGCACTGTATTTAAATGTTAGCAGACAATGTGCTGTTGTATTTTTCCCCTTTAATAATTATAGAATCATAGTAATAAGGAAAAAATGACTGAAATTAAATCACAAATTACTTTCTCCCGGTCAGTGGCAGGAAGAAATTATATAATTTAAGAGATACTTATTAACAGGTTTAAATTCCTCTGCCTGGAATATAGGAATGATTTTTTTATACATCTATCTCTCTATTGGTTATATTTATTAGTATAGTAACAATGCATTACAATGATTAGTCGTATTGTGAAAGAGGTCACTGACACAGAGAATGTGTTACATAATGTGTTTAAAGTGCATGATGTAAATAGTGTAATGTGTGCTTATTTATTCAATGTTTTCTTTTTACATCATTAATGTCAAATGATAACTTTATATATGTATATATTATATTGTGCGTGTATATTGCATATACGTTGTATACAAATTGTATATTTGTTTTAGTTATTTATTCTTATTTTATTTGATTTATTATCTCATAATTAGTAATATTTTCGCACTGGAATCTCTGTAACAAAAGCAATTTCCCCCTTGGAATTATTAAAGTAATTTTGATTCTGATTCTGAAATAACAAAATACACAAAAAAGTGACAAATATTTGAACGAAGGAGTAACGCCTTACTTGTTTTGACCTGTCACTGGCTTTCCAGGATTTTTAGGATCAAGTTCAACCTCTGCCCCATCCCAGAAGATCTGGTGAGAAGAAGAAAGTAATATCACTGCTTTGGGAAATGACAACAAACTGTCAGTTGGAGAGAAGTTTTATGTAAAACAGACATACTGTAAAGTCCAAACCCGTGTCTTCATCTTCGTCTTTTAGGATGTTCAGCAGACTCCTTGAAACACAATAATATATATGTAAATATCTAAGATATATGACCAGAAATGAGCACCTAAAACCAAACATTTGGCAGATTTAAATATACATTAATTTCCTCTTACCTCCCCACACTTGGGCTGAGTTCTATCATGTCCTGTAGTGAAGGCTTTACACCGAGCAGCTTCTTGAACAGAGCCAAGGGGAAGGGGAAGTGGATGATGTGCTGGTGGTACAAAGCCAATCCACACAGAACTCCACACAGGAAGTATTTCTGCTCCTCCTGTTTTGCCTGGTGTTGATGGAAGAGACAATTTATATCAGAAAAATAATGATAAAATCATGATTATGAGGTAGGACTTTAAAATCAGAATTGAATCTTATTTCATTATACGTATACAAATCAATCAATAAATAGAAATGCTCTTGTAAAAGGATCTAAAGACTTACGTTAGAGGGGAACCATGCCAGCCTTTTGGAGTCGTTGAACATGAACATCCCTGATTCAGCTGACACCAACTCGTGGAACACATCATAAAAAAAGTCCTTTATGTAGAGTGGTCTATCATCCTCTTTATAGCTGCGATCAAAAACGACCTAGAACACAAAAAAAGCACAAACTAAGATTTCCTAATGCAAGTTTTTTTGTGTGACTGTAACTATCAGATCAAATCTACATGTTTACCAAAAGTGGAAGCTTGAAAAGCTTCTGTGGAGCAGCAGCCAGTATTTTAAAGGTGTCTTCCAACACTGATGCTCGTCTCAGGGCCAGTTTGAAGAGAAGTGACGGGGTAGGGAGAAAAAAACTCCAAAAATCCCAGAACAGGTGGTTGGGACAACTTGCTTCCTCCTGGAGAAAACACAATCTCATCTTATTAAACCATTTTGTGATGTGTAAGTGAAAGCTAAGTTTCAGGGTGTTGCTCACACAGAGAGCATGTATTCTATCATACTGCAATGAAAAAAAACATTTCCATTGCTTGACCCTGACTGTAAAGGCTGGTTCTCATGAGGCACAGTTCAAAGCTTCTGTACCTTGGAGTATGTAGCATCCAGGTCAAACGCAAATTTCTTTGATTCCAGATCCATCAGAGCGGGAAAGCTACAGAGGATAAGAGGCTGAGCATGTGCATTCTGAAAGGGAAAAGACAGATACGAGTTGGTATTGTATAGAAAACCACAGTACCAGTACTCTTACAGTAATACCTATACCAAAAGACTACTTTATTTGATATATATTAAACAAAAATGCCCCTTTCCCAACTTTTTTGGTATGTGTTGCATTCATCAAATTAAGAATGAATGTATAGTTACAACAAACGATGAAGTTGATCAATTTAAACATTAAATATATTGTCTTTGTACAGTTTTCAATAGAATGTGCTAAAATGTCAAATAATCACACTTAATTATTTTAGTCAGTGTCTCAACTTTTTGGGAATCAGAGTTGTAAAAACTGTTTTTTACCCTGCGCTGTGACTGCCGCCAATGCTCCAGGTCGTCTTCAATGAAAAAGGAGTCAATCAACAAACAAAAATCACTATCTGGCAACTTTTGAGGCTCTGCACTCCTGCTGTTGACCTTTAAGACAGGTGTTACATTAGTTAGGTGAACAGTTGAACAATGTAAAATACTTTATTATGTAGTAAGAGTGAACATGAATACTGGTTTAGGAGACGTTTGTGGAAAATACCACCAATAACTGATACTAACGTTGTACATGGACTGGAGGATTAGAAGCAGGTTTCTGACTCCAGAGTTGCGAGGAACAGGGTCTGAGGACAGGATCACTGAGAAGGCCTTCTTCCACACCTTGATGTGTTTTAGCTTGGTGGAAGGTGACAATAAGGACCACCAGTCTCCTGAAAAAGAATCATGGACATTAATGCCAGTGAGCATTTGATTTCATGCAGAATGCAGCCAGATATGCAATATATATATATATATAAATATATATAACTGATAATATAACTGATCCACGGCCAAAAAAAACAAAACATTGAAAACTAATTTAGGTCTTAAGCTAAAAGCAATATATTGCAGTTCCTGAGCTTCAAAATAAAAGCATCCCTATGTTTTTTTCTGTTGGATTCTTTAAATGTGAGTGGAGGTCAACAGTAGGTATCACATAGAAGTGGTGTACATCATTTGAAAACTGGGAACATAAAGACGAATTAGAGATGCAGCAAGTCGTTCTAGTAATAAATATGTAATATTAATTAATGAACAAGAACATTTCTAAAGAAATTTTGAGTGTGCTTGACTCCACTTGGCCCGTGACTCTGACACTGCTGAGTAGTTTACAGTATTATCTCTACGATTGCTTAGGAATGTGACAGATCAAGTTTCCAACATGTCTGTCCTGTCTGTGTGTGTGTGTGTGTGTGTGTGTGCACGTGTGTGTGTGTGTGTGTGTGTGTGTGTGTGTGTCTGTTCGGGGTGTGTGTGGCCAGGTGGCGGCCACCAATCAGAGCAGAGAAATCAACCACAGCTGCTCCTGTGACATTTGATGCCACTGAGAGAGAAAAACAGCTGAAAGTTCCCCTTAAACAGAAAACATTTTTGGCCAAACCGTAGTTCCTATAATTGAACCAACTTCACTTTGAGCATCTTGTGTTCTTCCTGAACGTCTACATATGTGTTTTGTGAAGGAAAATTAAGAAATTGTTTTTTTGAGAGCGATCAGAAGAAACTGGTAGCTCTGCTTTCCTCCAGAAATGTTCCTGCCTTTTAAACATGGCGGTCTATGAGGCTGTTGGTGGTGTTGGTGGATCATCTGTGCGTCCTACGCCCAAACTATAACTCTGACAGCTTTACCAGAGGATTGTGAGGGACAAGACTAATTTTCCTACGTTTCTATGTATAAATTATATCTGTAGATTGGCATGTGCGGCATCGAGCGCAGTTTCCAAATATATTTTTTGACAATTTTTTTTCTCCCTCTACACTCTAGCTATAATGTCATCCACCCTAGCTTCTCCATAAGGTAACACTGGGCAGATTTTTTGGCGTGTTTTTGCAGAATAATCTGAAAACCTTTAGCCAAAACACTTAGAAAAGTCATAGTACACTTGTCATGGCCGAGCCGGTTGACTGGATTCCTTTTTAGTGTACGTGTGACCAAAACGCAGAGAGGAGCAGTAGACGACCGAAGAAGAAGCCTGGGGCATAGTCTATAGTCTCACTCAATCAATTAATGAATCAATCAATCCAAATGATTAAAGTGTGTAAGGCTTCAGAATATTATGATGTGAGTATATGAAGTCCATTCCCATTTCTGTTTTTTGCTATTTTTGATTCATGATACCATCTGTTACACATATTTGTTGCTAATAAGTGCCTTTTTTGTTGTTGAAAATGAATAGAAATGGACAAAAATCCCTTCAACATATTCCATAAATACAACAAGACCTTGACGAAGAACATACAAAAGCAAAAATGCTGTGTGTTGGGTTTTTTGCCCCAAACTGCATGGAATTAGCTTATAGTGGGCATGTCTGTAGAGAGGGTACCACATTTAAATAGCATAAAAAATGTAGTTTGGTTTCATGAAAATCTTGAGGCTTACAACTGGAATGTATACTGTAATATCAAAAACAATAAGATGAAAGTATATTGCTGATGTTGCATGTATGTGACATGACAGTACCTACGATCTGCAGGTTGTCAGCTGACAAGTTTAGTACAGCAGCTGCAACCGCCTCAGCAAGCTTTGTGCTGTTTTGCTGCCGTTTGAGTCTCTGGATGACATGCAGGAGCTCAGTGAGGAGCAGGTAGACCCTCAAGCCCTCCACTCCCACTGGCTGCTCCTCAAGAGAGGGGAGCAGGTGCAGCACAGCGGCCTCAACCTGTTGGTTAGGAAAGCACAGCAAGGGAAGAATATCAGGATGATTTGATCATTTTCAAACACATCTGAGTTACTGTTAACATTTTCAACCTGAACACATTGTATATTTTATGCAGATAAGTTTGAGAGGACAATATCCAGTTACATACCTCTGCAAAAACACGGTCCTTCTTTACCAGTTTCTTGAAAGCGTGTCGTGCTAGTGACAAGTCCAAGCCAGAGTACTTTGGTGAAGTTTGGAAATGTTGATCTTTGCTATGAAGACAAAGAAGAAAGATGAAGCTCACATTCATACCAGCTGTGACGCTGTACTGAGGCACAGTTGTACATGTGCGTATAGTGTGCCGCTAATAACGAGCTATATGCTCTATTTTGTAAGACAATTGAGATAATAAATGCCTAAAAATCTGGAACACTAGAAAAAACTGTCCTGTAGAGCCTCTTTCATTGGTTTTGTATTGTTATCAAACTGTCTTGTCTCAACAAAGTTGGAAATTTGGCCATAATGCCTGTTTTTATGGTTTCTGTCCATGATAAACTGTGTATTTTTTGGCAATTACATTTTGGTGTTAGCAGGTTTTGGAGCTTTTTAGTAAACATTCGGGGCTGGAGCCCCAGAAGCCCCCCCCCCATGCTCCGTCCCTGCTGATTAGCACCAAGTAAGTATTTGGTCATAAATTGGACAACTTGATATGAAATTTGACCTGCTAATAGTGCTAATAAGAAGTTATTGGGTCACCAAGGTAAATGGAATTAATCATCCTGGAACCATCGACGTCTACGCAAAATTACAACACAATCCATGATGTAGTGAGGAAATGTTCACCAGATTAGAAGAAGTGATGATATTGTGTTTACCTTTTCTTTAGGAAGCTGCCATTCAAACAGGATGCAGAAGAAAACATCCTGTGAATTTCCCTGTGGAGATTTCATAGTTTTAGTCCATTGCAAGGCAGCAGAGTAAGCAGCGTTAGTAACTTTAAATACAAATCATAACTTATGTCATGACATTAATAAAACCTCAGACTATTCAACAAAGTAATAATCTACTGAAAACCGCCACACCATATCTACTCACTGTTTAATCTTTTTCCATGACTTTGGATCACATTCTGAGGTCCATCTGTCAATCACATCATCAAGACAATGCTGTGTGACATTGTTGACGCTGTCGGTGTGAGCCTCCTCATGAATGTCCTGACAAATAAACAAGTAAAGCTGATGATGACATCATTGACCCGGCCATCGCTGTCTGAACTGGATGTTTTTAGTTGGTACCTCATTAGCCGTGCATGTTGCATATGAACAGTTTCCTCCTGCGAAGATGTTTCTAATGTTCAGATCATCAGTGGTGTCTGGAATAAGAATAAAAGGTTAACCTCCTGGTGAAACCATTCACTGCATTCACATGATTTAATTGACTTATAACAGAATCGTAGTTACCTTGTGGCAGGTGAACAGGTAGCGGCACAGAGGGATGAGTCTCCTCTCCATGTCCCAGCTGGCCCTGCTCTCCACATCCAAAGGAGTAGAGCCTCTTTGAGTCTGTCATCACCAGCGTGTGATGTCTAAAAACAACATTTTACTGTCATCAGAGATGTGAACACACTTTTATTAGCTACTTTGTTTAAAGTTTTTATTGGAGTGGCTTCCTAGCCTCTTGCAATATTTGATTTAGTGATATTCTGTCCTCAGAATGATTATAAAAGGTGATATACTGTACCGTCCACATGCAATCTTGGTGACCTTTGCCCCCCAGAGCTCTGCAACAAGCCGAGGTCGTGGCTGGTTGCTGAATGAGTTGTGGCCAAGCTGTCCATACTGACCAGAGCCAAATGTAAACACTGCTCCATCCTGAGGGAGAAACCAGACCAGCCTCATTTAAGTTCATTCATTCATTATCCTTAACCGCTTATCCTAACTACAGGCAATTAAAGTCACCAATTAATGTCATTAATTGGTGGCTTTAATTTAATTAATAATCTCCATGTTGCATTTTGACTGATTTTCCATAATTCCATTTGTATATGAGAAAGAGTACAATTAAGAATGGTACCTTTGTTAAAACAGCAGTGTGGTCCTTTCCACAGGAAATGTGAATGGTTTTCTTCATGTTCAGGTTATGAACAGGAGTTGGTGTATGTCTGTCTGCAGAAAGACATTAAAGGAAAAGAAACATTTAGGTTTGCATGTCATGGAAATGGTATAACTACATTTTAAAGTCTACTCCTGTATTTGTTTTGCTTGTAAAATGAATCTGTAAAAGTCTGCAGAAAGAGACAAGGTGAATATAAATCCTGCTTGTAGCTCCAGTACCTGTCATGTGTCCCAGGCCCAGCTGTCCACAGTGGTTCCTGCCCCAGCTGAACACACCTCCAGAGACAGAGAGGGCCAAGCTCTGCTCTCCTCCTGCAGCGATCTGGACCAGGGGGATCGCTGACAGACATCGGAGGTGTTGGGGTGAATTGGTACCAGGCTTCCTCTTCCCCAGACCCAGCTGGCCCCTGGAGTCCTGGCCCCACGTATACACCTGACCATCTGTGGAGACATCACCATGACTTTGTGGTCTCAATAGTGTAGTGGATTAGCCTGGTATACCCAGACTGCCTTGCGCGCTCGATTTCATTTTGAACTGCCAAGGGGTCTGGCAACCAGGGAGGTTTCTTAGCCCTGTTTTAGGGATCCAATCACAGAGCGGGGAGGGACGGCAAGACGATGACGCGTACTACTCGGCACTTGGAAGCTTGTAGTTTTCTTACGGATCCAACATGGCTCCTGCAGACGCGAAACTCTCTTTAGCTGTAGATGGTGTTTTAAATAGTTTAGAGCGAAAGTTGAAAGGCGAAAGGTCTCTGGGGGCTCCGCTGTCCCCCGGCTCGTAGCCAGATCACCGGCGTTACGGTACCGGGGCTAATAGCGGTAGCGCTACGCTACCGTTACGGCGTTAGCGGTAGCTATTAGCCCCGCTATTGTAACGCCGGTGATCTGGCTCTGAGCCGGGGGACAGCGGAGCCCCCAGAGACCCGCAGCAGCTTGTTTATTGCCCATAAAATCAGTGGATGTGTGTGGCTGAATGACATGAGGGGGAATAAAGCGTGAAAATAAATAATCTTGCAGAAAGCGAGAACTGGAGAAGCAAAGCAGCAAACAACACTCTCTCACAGACACACACACAACAAACATCCATCTCTGTTGCTCTACTACGTCATCTGGTATAACTGATCTGATTGGCTAAGAGCTACCTACAGACGCTTTGATAGACATTCTAAGCGTCCAATAAACGGCTCTGGAGGATCGTAAACCACGCCTCCTCTACGGAGAAATGAACGGCTGGTTTCCAGACTAGATCTCATTTGAGATTAGTCTGGTGTTAGCCACGCTAGCAGTGGATAATACTGTAATCTGGTGACTCAAACACTTTCCTGATATTTGATCTCAGTCCCTATTGGTATACAGAATATTTTTTTCAGAAAATTATTTTCTTTCCATTATGCCATTACACTGAATCATTCAATTCTATGCGATGAATGCTTGTAATTAAATATTTAAAATCTATATTTGTTCACATTACACCTGATTTAGAGACTGCAAAAGACATAAATTAATAAAACATATTTTGTCTTTATTCTAACAATAAAAGTGTTTAACAAAATCAAACAAACAGATTCATTTCTGTATTGGGATTAATAAAAAAAAAACAACAACAACATTAAAAATGTCTATATATTTTTCCACCAAAACAATATCCCTTGAAGAAAAACGTATTGTACCCATTAAGGAAAAAAAATTACAAGAACTAATAGAATAAAACATGTTATTTGAATGCTAAATAACAAAAACCATACATGAAGCTTGTAATAAGTAATTGTTCAGTTTTTTGTTGTAGAATTCATTTGTAAAACTGTTTTCTCTGCACAGCTCTAACCAGCAGCACCAGGTCCATTCACCCTTTCAGCTTGATGTTAGTTATATTATAATTACTGTACCTTTGGTCAGGGCGACTGAATGCTGGCTCCCACAAGCAACCTGACAAACTGCTATCTGAGACAAAGCTTCCAGCGGCCTGAGAGATCAGGAAACACAACACAGCTCTAATACTTACTTATCAGAGTCCAACATGCTATTGTTGTTGCAAATTCAAAAATCGACCTTAGTTTGTCCTTACCTTGCAATGTAGGAACGAGTTGGGTCCACACAGAGAACTTTCCCTCTCTCAGACAGCAGTGTGACCACATCATCACCACAGCTAACAGCCTGGATCTTCTCTTTACACTCCTTCACAAACTCTGAAAGAGAGCAGGAGCACAGCAGGTGGAAGTGATGCAGCTGGTTATTAAGATACAGCACAGCTTTACTGTCCCCAGCACAATGGGATGAGATGTGGACCAAGTCTGTAGACACCTAATCAATGATAGGAACTATATAAGTGCTATAAAAAAGTAAAACAAACAAAAAAAGAAATTGCAACTGAGTGCAATTTGCCCCTTTTTTTGCATATGATTGCAATCATCCCAGTGGGAGAATATAAATGCGCTAGAGGTTAAAGTGTGGGTTGTGAGGGGTGAAGTGCAGTTTGGCTTGTGCAGTTTTTTCCTTCATAGACTGGACTCGACTCATTTACCTGCAACAAGTGTGTCATCAGAGATAAGATCAGCTGATCTTCATTGCTGATTTCAATAACCTGAGTCAGACACTTGGACAGGATCAATCTAATGATGCGTGCAATACTTTTGTGAATTCGGCCCTGAACATACACAGAATACTGCAAGCGGAGCCATTAGTGCAGTGTAGATGTCATACAGATGTGTATACATTAAAAAAGAGAGCTGCACTTGAAAACAGAAATAGACAGTCACAGTGGGTTAGATATACAGGTGCATCTCAATAAATTAGAATATCATAGCACGTTTATTTATGTCAGTAATTCAATTCAAAAAGTGGAAATAACACAGAGGCCCAAACAATTAATCACTTAATGTATTTAATTTCTTGCATTTAATGAAGACCTAAAATTTTGTGTCTCAAAAAAAAAAGAATATTACAAAAGACCAATTTTTTAAAGTAGGCTATGTTTAATATGAAAATGTTGGCTTCTGAAAAGTATGTCCATCTATATGACTCAATACTTGTTGGGGCTATTAGACTGGAACTACTGGAAATGGACTTTCCCATCATATTCTAATGTATTGAGATGATCCTGTAGAATAGAGTTAGTGCAGGTTGCTCATAGATCAGCATGCCAAAGTGTTTAACTGTGTGTAATATAGCTGTATCCAGTTCAGTTTCAGTAATAATAATAATAATAATCCATTTTATTTATAAGCGCCTTTCAAAACACCCGAGGTCACTTTACAAAAAAGCATAAAATAATTTAAAAACAGTGGCAACAAAATAAAACATGGAACAGTATTGAGATGGTGAGTGGGTGACTAGATCAGTGGTTGTCATCATTAGTAATTCATAACTAAATGGAGGCAGAAACTAAAGCCAGGTGCTTACTTTGTTTCCCTCGGACTCTGCCGCCGTCTTTACTCTCATTAGTGCGGATGATGAAGGAGTTTCCATTCCTTTTGATAAAAGCCAGCAGGCTGTGAGCTGCAGACAGAGCCGTGATGTGATATCCCAGCTGGAGGTGATGGACCCCGTCCTCTGCTGGACTCTCGCTGATGTTTGAGCCATTTTTGATCCTGAAGCCCCGCTGACTGTCCTCTCCCCATGTAAACATGACGCCGGCCTCAGTGTCTCTATGAGGACCGACACATGATTTAAAGGGACGCAGAAACGAAACTTAAAGCGGACACAAACACTGCTGCGAGCCACGGAAAACAAAACCTAAAGTTCAGAATAAACGAAACTCCAACAGGCCCGCTGGCACACAACACAGTGAGTCAGCTGCTTGTTACTTTATAGGAGGAGGAAGGAAAGTGAAACTATGAATGGCTTATTGAAAGAGTAATATTCCCTTCAATATCGCAATATCTAGACCAGGGGTCTCAAACTCAAATTACCTGGGGGCCGCTGGAGGCAGTATCAAAATGACCAAAAAAAGACACAAAATTACAAAAAAGACACAAAATGACTGAAAAAACACAAAATGACTTTAAAAAAAAAAAAGACATAAAATGACCACAAAGAGACACAAAATTACAGAAAGACACAAAATGACTGATAAAGACACAAAATTACCAAAAAATGACAAAACACGACCAAAAAAGACACAAAAGTACAGAAAAAGACACAAAATGACCGAAAAACACAAAATTACTCAAAAAGACACAAAATGACAAAAAAGGCACAAAATGACCAAAAAAAAGACAAAAAATGACCAAAAAAGACACAAAATTACAGAAAAAGACACAGAATTACTGAAAAAACTCTAAATTACTTTAAAAAAAGACACAAATTGACCAAAAAAGACACAAAATTATTTTTAAAAAGACACAAAATCACAAAAAAAAGAGACACAAAATTACAAAAAAAAAGACACAAAATTACAAAAAAAAGACACAATTATTAAAAAAAAGACACTAAATTATTTTAAAGAAGACACAAAATTACCAAAAAGACACAGAATGGGACCTTCCAAACACAACACGGTAAAGTGCCATTCATATAAAACTCACATTAAACTTTCATATCAAGGTGGGGGCCACAAAATATCGTCACGAGGGCCGCAATTGGCCCGCGGGCCGCGAGTTTGAGACCCATGATCTAGACGGTTAATAATGACTTTTAATGAGCCTTTGGTGTCAGACTGCAGATATTTATAATAGCGTTACAACATTATTATTGCAAACGGCTGAATGTACGTATTATTAGGTCGTATTTGGTACTGAGGAGGTTCAGCAGACTTGCAGTATCTTTCAGTTTCATACAGTCTTGTGTTTCAAATGTCATTATCTCTTCAAACAGTTGGTTCCGACGAAGGTCCCGCCTCCGATGGGTCTTGACAGCCAATCATAGTTCAGGATAATGTGGTGGCACCTGGGGTGGCCAATAAGATCTCTCCATGGACACCATGGTTTCTATTTCTCAGAAAGCACAACCTCTAAACTACAGTCATGGAAAAAAATATTACACCATCCTTGTTTTCTTTAATTTAGTGTTCATTTTAATGCCTGGTACAAGAAATATAATGATAACAACAAAAATAGCTCATAATTGAGTTTAATTTAGGAGCTGATATCTAGCCATTTTCCATGGTTTTCTTGATAATGATTTTGGTTATTATCAAGAAAACCATGGGAGATGGCTAGTATCCGCTCTTAAATTAAACTTTTATGAGCTATGTGTTAGACTGAGAGCACAATATATAATGCTATAAAAAAATATGTATGTCTGTATTTTTGCTACATAGTTTATTATAGACTTATTCTAGGAGCTGAGTTTAAACTTTGAAAAAAAATGTCCCTGTAATGCACAAGGTTTAAGTAAATCATTTTGATAAGTGTTTGATAATGAACTGCCTTATTCTTTCAACACAACCCATTTGCTGGTCCATTTTGATAGATATTCCCCATCTTTTTCTACTGTTTCTACACCAAAATAGATGCCAAGAAATGTTTTGCATATGCTTTACTGGATTTTCCCATTATAGGTTTATTTAATTTTTAGCAATTTGGTCCATAGAGGCTGTTCATATGAGAAACTCAAGAACATCCATTGCTCTGTTCTCAAAAAGAAAAAAATATGATGTTGTTGTTATTATTGTTGTTGTTGTTGTTGTTGTTGTTGTTGTGACAGACAACAGATCTAATGACTAAAAAAAATTATTATGCATACAAATTTCTAATAATATTAACAGACCTGACATTTTTGGGAAATTTGGCAACAAAAAAAAATTGGTGTTTGTCACATTGAAATAAATATTTAAATAAGTAAAGACTGGATATTTAATGTAAGAACAAATTAGTTTGATTTAATGAAACATGACGATAAAGACAGATAATAAATATTTTAAACACGTCAGAATATAAGCACAAGGTCGACATCAGCCACAAGGTGGAGCTAGAGACTTAATCTTTCTCTACCTGTTATTGTTATGCTACCTATACACCAGAAGACTTTTTAGTCCCAGTCTAGTCTCAGACTGAGATCCTACAAAGACTGTGAATCTTGCAGGATCACTATTTACAAGACTACAACTAGATTCTTTTAGCATTTTTTACCTACCATGCAATGTTTGTGTGTGCAGTAGTTTGTGTTGGAAAAAAAGAAAAGAAAAGAAGACGCCACAAAATGCCCCTCACAAAGCTGAAAAGGGGTTTCTGTTTTTCTGACATGAAAAGTTGACTATTTTACAGTAAAAATAGACAAGAAGAATAGATAAGAAAGAATAAAGGAAAGGAGAATTTAGAAAAGAATTCATGATATACATTTATGTCCTATTTAATTATATTTAATTTATTTGTTTAATAAGAATAATTATACTTATCAGCTCTATCAACTTTCATTTAATTAATCACACATTAATCATCAATTATTTATTACTTATTTATGTATTTATTTATACATTTTAACCGGGTCTGCTTACTATTCTTTTTACTATGAAACAGCGCCCCCAAAATCCCGCTTGTGGCCGTAAATATATTACATCTCTATATTTGTATTTAGGCTTGAGCTTACTAACATTATTGTGATGTTACTTTTTCCTGTCGAAGTGGTTTTACTGCCGGTCTGGAACCGCTCATCTATTGGTTGGTGATTGTGTTCCGTCACTGCGACTTGCGATAATATCAAACACGTTTGATATTATCCAAACCAAAGACAAGGAACAGACTGATATGAAACAGAGCAGATTACTACCTTACAATTATCCATGGAGATGACGGGAGCGCTGTGACTCCAGTAAGACTCCTAGATTTACTAAAGACTTTCAGTTTTTAGTCTGGGACTGGGGAAATCGTTTGGTGTAAGCCCAGCATTAGACTCAAGTGTGACAAGACAGTCACAAATCTTGCAAAAGCCATTCTCCAGAGTGTCGTGATCCATTGAGAGCTTGGGCACTTTGATTTTAATTTCATCAACGTCCTTCTGAGTGTAGTGGATGCTGTCCTTAAGCTCCTGGATATTCCTATTCATAGCATCCAGTCTCTCATTAGTGGAGTCCATAATCACTTTAACAAACTTGTTAAAAGTGTCAGCTTGTCTATCAAGAATCTCCACAAAATGGGATTTCTGTTGTTCTAGTGACTGGGAAATTAGCTTTTTGACAGCATCCATATTGATCATTTCAGACTCACTCTGGGTAGTTGGATGGCAGAATGAACTATCTCTTCCAGTCGCCTCACAGTAACCTTTATCCTTCCTGCCTCCCCCACCCCGAGGCATCCTTCAGTATCCACAGGTTAGGACACCAGCTCAGTGGTGGTAGTCTGAGCCAGGGCCTGCGCCTGGCCTAGGCCTGGTGGATAGGCTGCAGATGAAGCTCAGGTTGTAGGCCGCAGCAGAAGAATCAGGCTATTAACTTCACAATTCCACTTCATAGTCACACTTTCACTGTTTTTGTGTTGCAAAAACACTATACAACTACTGGCAGTGGTGGGCCGTCAGGGCCAGCAAGGCCTTCTCTGCTGGCCTAACATAACCAGAAATCATGATCATGATTATGATAAAGGTTAATTAAATTTTAAATTTTCTTTCCCCAAATATCTAAAAGTATTCATATTCCCTTCATGTCATATTATGCTCCTTCCAGTGCTGTTGTTTTAAGTTAGAGTTTTTATCCAATCAGAATTCAGCTATCTTATGTTGCCAGGCTGTATGAAATCTGCGTTGAACGTGACATTTACACGTCCTGTGATTGGATACTTACTAGTTTGAGCCACGACAGCGCTATGCAGATCAACAGAGTCACACCCGGGTATGTAAATAATCTGGCGCATTGGCGCAGCTGTGTGGTTGTACTCAAAGCAACAGGTCACAGAAAGTCGTGATACGTCACGTTTTGACATGAAAAAGTTTTTTCACAAAGAGACTTGTTTATTGTGTCGCTGTCGCCAAAGTATGGCTGTCTTGTTAGTGTCTTTCTGATATTAAACTGCGATTTCGCAATGTATTGTACAATCTTGTTAAAGCTTGCATATTCTTTGTGGACTCATTTAATAAAACTTTTTGGAAAGATCATTTTAAAGACCCTTTTATTTTTAAATTTTGACAGTAGCAAATCAGACATGTTTTAATTGCTGATGCGGTATTGTTGATTTTTAAAATGCGCCGGATAATAGCCCATTTTGTACACAACTGAGGTGATGCAATGCCTAGTAGTGCTTCAGTGTGTTTCTAACTACTCTCCAGTCCTGGTGTTATAAATGCTGACATAATGAAAGGTATTTATTGACTAAGTTGGACATCACTGAAGGCCTAAGTGTGAAATGCACCGCCCGCCACTGACTACTGGTGAAACTTTGGTAGAGTAGAAAATGAGGATTGCACAGATTTCTGTCAGATTATTTTCTTCAGGTTCAGCAGCTCAATTATTATCCACAAATACACTTTCTATATGTCAAAGGTCCACAGAGAAACTACAGACTTCTATAAATAGCAGCGACAGACAGGCAGCACGACTCTGACAGCTAACATTTCTCATAAACACTGAATATGAATGTCAAATACACTTACTGTCGGACAAAGGTCAGCCCAAATGTTGACGCTTTCATTCTCTGGAAGTTAACGGTGGAGTAATGTCGCATTGACGGTGAGGAAGTTTAAAAACCTGAAGAGGACTTCAGGACGGAGCTCCCGTCTTCACAGGACAGAAAGCTGCACCTCCCCGCTCACATGGCTGGGACCACTCTCTCACAACTTACAGTAACAACAAAGAAACAAAAAGAGACAACTATCAATCAATCAATCAATCAATCAATCAATCAATCAATCAATCAATCAATCAATCAATCAATCAATCAATCAATCAATCACACTTTATTTGTATAGCACTTTTCATACAAGAGAAAGTGCTTCACATAAAAAGGGGGGAAAACAAATAAAATAAATAATAATAATAATAATAATAATAATAATAATAATAATAATAATAATGATAATAATAATAATAATAATAACAACAAAAACAACAACAACAACAACTAGAAAATTTCCTCTGGGGAAATTCTGAAAGGGCCACAGGGGCTACTGCTATATAACTATAGATAACTATATAAATTGTTAAAATAATTGATTATTTTCTATATTGGTAAATGATTTGATGCTTTATTTCTGCTTCTCTGTTCTCTGTCTCTGTGAGTGACCCAGGTCACTATCAAAGGTCAAACCTTGGGTGTAACATCTCTCTCTATGCATTTATATTAAACCAGGCAATATGATTTTGATACAATGATTATGTTTGTGTGTTAATGTTATAACATATATTTCATTGTCTGTTTCATATTTTTAGACTTTTAGAATCCATGTGAGACAGTGAAAATCCTTTGGCTCTGTAAGACATGATATCTTTGACATAACAAGGCAGGAGGTTTTTGTTGAATGTTCTGGAGAAGAAGCCAGGTCAGGATGGCCTTGTCCAGGGCAGCAAGATCGTATGCCCAGCTGGCATGACGTGCCGCTTTGCATTGATTAAAACTGGCGAATCAGCGATCAAGAAGGCGGGACTTCCTGGAGGAAATCGACCAGCATGTTTTGTAAACAAATGTTAGTATTTTAATGGGTTCAGGGAGAGAGACGTGGTTCAGACTTCACAAACTGAAACCCGTCTGTTTCTATCAGGGACATGAGTTTTTGAACCCAGAGAATCTCTGTATAATGCACATTTTTTGACGTATTGTAATAAAACTATGTTAAACTGAGAACTTGGACGTCTCCAGCTCATCATTCCCCATCAACGATCTGCGCAGAAAAATGGTGAGGTTTTTTCTGTTGGTGACAGATTATCAATTTTCAAGGTTTCCTCATGCAATTTTTCTAACAATATATATATATAGATATCAGATATCTCTGTTAGGCTGTGTGTGCGTGTGTGTGTGTGTGTGTGTGTGTGTGTGTGGTGTGTGTGTGTATGTGTGTGTGTGGTGTGTGGTGTGTGTGTGTGTGTGTGTGTGTGTGTGTGTGTGTGTGTGTGTGTGTGTGTGTGTGTGTGGTGTGTGTGTGTGTGTGTGTGTGTGTGTGTGTGTGGTGTGTGTGTGTGTGTGTGTGTATGTGTGTGGTGGCAAGTTTTGGCAAGTTTTGGCTTCATGTTTATGCAAACACAGATGATTTGAATGTTTGTGTGTGAGAGCAGTGTGAACATGGAAATGACTTTATTTCCTGCTTGTTAAAAGCAACCATCAGGTTTTCATATATATTCATATATGTATATATATATATATATATATATATATATATATATACATATATATATATATATATATATATATGGACAGACTGGAATTTCTGGCCTCGAACAGAAAGCACTTTTGGCAAAACCATAATACCTATCATTGATCCGACTTCACTTTGTTGGACTTCAGGAGGAATAAGCCCCGCCCTCTCCTGTCAGCATCGGTGGGACGGATGTGGAGATGGTACCCTCATACAAGTACCTGGCATCAAAGCAAAGGACGCCAACAGACTGAACAAACTGGTCAGGAAGGCGGAGTCTGTTGTTGGCTCCAAGCTTGTCACCCTGGAGGAGGTGGTGGAGGTGGTGGTGGAGGACAGGATGCTGGAGGAGGTGGTGGAGGAGGTGGTGGAGGAGGAGGTGGTGGAGGACAGGATGCTGGAGGAGGTGGTGGAGGAGGTGTTGGAGGAGGAGGTGGTGGAGGACAGGATGCTGGAGGAGGTGGTGGAGGAGGTGTTGGAGGAGGAGGTGGTGGAGGACAGGATGCTGGAGGAGGTGGTGGAGGAGGTGGTGGAGGACAGGATGCTGGAGGAGGTGGTGGAGGAGGTGCTGGAGGAGGTGCTGGAGGACAGGATGCTGGAGGAGGTGGTGGAGGAGGAGGTGGTGGAGGACAGGATGCTGGAGGAGGTGGTGGAGGAGGTGGTGGAGGACAGGATGCTGGAGGAGGTGGTGGAGGAGGTGATGGAGGACAGGATGCTGGAGGAGGTGGTGGAGGAGGTGGTGGAGGACAGGATGCTGGAGGAGGAGGTGGTGGAGGAGGTGGTGGAGGACAGGATGCTGGAGGAGGTGGTGGCAGTCATGGACAATCCCTCTCACCCCTCCACAAAACACTGGACAAGCTAAAGAGCAGCTTCAGCCACAGACTCATTCAACCTGCTGCTCCAAGGAACGATACAGGAAGTCCTTCCTTCCTTCTGCAATAAAAGACTCTATAACTCATCTACCTCTGCCAGAACCAACATTACTGAGATGCGACACTTTGCTATGTTATTAATATTATTACTATTATTATTATTATATATACTGTAGCTGCCATTATTATTATTATTATTATTATTATTATTACTATTATTACTATATACTGTAATATACTACTATTATTATTATACCGGCCTTACCAGCCTTATTTATTATTATTATTATTATTATTATTACGATTATTATTATATATTATATATCATATTATTTTACTTATAATTACTTTATTTATATTTTTCATTTTATTTCTATATTGTTTATTATCTATTATTACATATTATATTATATATAATATATACTGTACTATTATTATTATTATTATATACCGTCTAGTCACTATAGCATTGTTGCATCATATCACCAGTATAATTACCTTCATCTTGCTAACCATCCTACCAACTGATCTGCTTTTTTTTAACTCGTAAGTGTCCTTGTTCTATTCTGTGTTTTTTTCTATTGTTGTTTTTATTTATGCTACCTCAGTATTTTATTCTATTGTATTTTATTGTACTTGAATACCGGACTGCTGTGACAACCGAATTTCCCTTCGGGGATGAATAAAGCTATCTATCTATCTATCTATCTATCTATCTATCTATCTATCTATCTATCTATCTATCTATCTATCTATCTATCTATCTATCTATCTATCTATCTATCTATCTATCTATCTATCTATCTATCTATCTATCTATCTATCTATCTATCTATCTATCTATCTATCTATCTATCTATCTATCTATCTATCTATCTATCTATCTATCTATCTATCTATCTATCTATCTATCTATCTAAATGACCAAAAAAAAAGGAAACAAAATGACCAAAAAAAAAGGAAACAAAATGACCAAAAAAAAAGGAAACAAAATGACCAAAAAAATACACAAAATGATAAAAAAAAAACACACAAAATGACAAAAAAAAACACACACAAAATGACAAAAAAGACTAAAACACATTAACACATGAACACTTTAACACAGTGGAGACAGAGCTGACTTCCAAAATGATTTGGCGACCCCCAGAAATCATCTCGCGACCCCAAATGGGGTCCCGACCCCAAGATTGAGAATAGCTGCACTAGAGAAATGTACAAACACAAATCCTTATCAACCTTGACCAGACATGAGGCTGCCATGCAAAACAGCAGGTGCTTTCACCACTGACACTCGTGCTGTTTGTTGATAGATAGTGATTCTATATTCAAATTCCTTTGGTATCTGTCGTTCCAGGGACACGACTATTAGATCTACACTTTCATTACAGTTCATAGCTCATCATCTGGATTCCACCCCATTTCATACTTGGACTATATTTTCTTTATTTTCTTTCATATCTGTGTGCGTCCTTAAGAGGTGAGTGCAGTGTTTCTGCAGTTTGTTTCTGTGTGTTTTGTCACCCTGTTTTAATTCATATACTTATTCCCATGTCATGTGTATGTATATTGTTCAGTTTATTTTCATGTTCATAGTCAATATATTCATAGTTTCAACATGGTCTCACAGAAATCCGTGGAATAGCCACGGAATCGCTCAAATTTCCGTGAAACTGACACGGATTTCGCTACAATGCAAGTTAATGACAGTCATATCCCGTGGCTATTCCAACATACAAAGTGATTATGTACATTCACTGAGCGAATATTTAGAAAATAAAACATATATTTCTCGCTAGAAATGTGATCAAAATCCATTTTTATGCAGAAACTAAGTCAAAATATTGATTTTTCACTAAAAATGAGAGAACTGTCCGCCATGTTTTTTCTTCTGACCGCCGGGACCTTGAAAGTCACGTGACTTGGAACAAACCAATAGCCACGGGATATGACTGTCATTAACTTGCATTGTAGCGAAATCCGTGTCAGTTTCACGGAAATTTGAGTGATTCCGTGGCTATTCCACGGATTTTGAGTTAAGCGAAATCCGTGGCTATTTCACGGATTTCTGTGAGACCAGGTTCCATAGTTTATGTCGGACTTTTCCTCCTCGTTAAATTGGACCGCGAGCGCTCAGGCGTCAGTTAGGGACCGTCGCGTAATTACTTGTTCAGTGTGTGTATAATAGGCCTATGCAGTGCCGCTTTTCAGTTCAAATACGTAAAATATTGACGGTCCCTTATTAATTTCATGCTCCTCCTTATAACCATTCATTGTAGTTTAGTTCTGTCATCATATGTAATTTCAAACTCATTTATATCATATCATATTGTTTATTCATTACTGTTTCAGATGTTTAAACTTTTATATTTGTTTACATATTTATTTTCTCTTTTCAGTTACCACACATATCAATATCTGTTGATGCACATATCTCATTCTAAAATAAATGGATCAGAAAAGAGTGATTAAACGAGTGTGAGAGTGTTATTGGAGCGGCCAGATTACCAGCCTCATACATCTCTTCTAACAGGACAAACTGTGGAGGTGTACAGCCACTAGTAATCATTAATATTCATCATTTCAATTGACAAGGGTTTAAAGCAGGTGTCTCAAACTCAAATTACCTGGGGGCCGCTGGAGGCAGTATCAAAATGACCAAAAAGACACAAAATTACTAAAAAAGACACAAAATGACCAAAAAAGACAAAAAAATGACCAAAAAAGACACAAAATTACTAAAAAAAAAGACACAAAATTACTAAAAAAAAGACACAAAATGTCAATAAAAAACTAAATTACTTAAAAAAAGACACAAAATGACCAAAAAAAGACACAAAATTACAAAAAAAGACACAAAATGGCAAAAAAGACACAAAATGACCAAAAAAAAAGACAAAATTACAAAAAAAGACACAAAATGGCAAAAAAAGACACAAAATGACTGAAAAAACACTAAATTACTTAAAAAATGACCCAAAAAATACACAGAATTACTAAAAAATGACACAAAGTTATTAGAAAATAACATGAAAAGACATAAAATTACAAAAAAAGAAGACACAAATGACCAAAAAAGACACAAAATTACCAAAGGGAGACATAAAATTACATTACATAACATTTCATATCAAGGTGAGGGCCACAAAATATCGTCACTAGGGCCGCAATTGGCCCGCGGGCCGCGAGTTTGAGACCCCTGGTTTAAAGTTTGGTGATTAGTATCCAACACCTCTTTTATAGCATCTTTTCTGGTGCAAATATACACATGTCTTAATTCACATCAGCCGTAATGCTCACTGCATTGTGGACAGTTTATCAAAGTGCCGGTTGCCTTTAACTCATCCTCAATTATGAATAATGACATGAATATTGAACAAATGCACTGCAATTCTTTATCCTTTCTAAAAACTGAAACTATATATCTGTTTATTTTTCAGAAGGAAAAATGGAGCAGAGTGCCACAGACAGACCAGATATCACTGGTTTTGTTTTTCACAAGTTTGTTGACAATAAGAAAAATAAAGAATATCACCAGACTTATTCTTAAATGAGTTTTCCAGTAAGGGGTTGAGTCATATTGTCTGAAAGTTAAAAAAAAAAAAAAAAAAAAACGCTCTCTCTGTCTCTCTCAGTGAGAGTGTGAGTGTGACTTTTAGGTAATTCACTATGTAACCTCTCTCTGTGCATTTATAGATTAATCATGCAAGATGCTATGATACAAGGATCATGTGCCAATATTGTTTTAAAACTGTGATCACTCTAAATACATTTAAAGTAAATACATTACTCCATCTACACTCAAAAAAAATAACTTGTTCCTAGAACGAAATAAAATTATGGAAATAATTTCCACCTAAATAAAATGCTTAAATTTAGCCAGAAACAGTTTTGTTGAGTGAACAAAATGTAAAAATATCGGGTCAACATGATGTATTTGCGTTACTGTTAATTAATTACCATAATTTTCTTGGGCCATTTAAACATGTATGACATTATTAAGAGTTACTTTATTTAATAGGGTAGTTACAACTACTTTTTAAAATAGTGAAGTACATGAATTAATTGTGCTGAACCAACAAAACACAGTTAGGTTGAAGTGGTTTAGCCTAAAAGATTACCTTTATCATATGAAAATGAACATAATAGTAATTATACAGGAAATAAATCATTTTAAAACAGAGTATTATATTCAGCAATTTAATTAGGTTGTTTTAACAAAAAGTATTCTAGTAAATTTTAAAGTGTTGCATTTTATGCTAAAACTACATGTTTTAAAACTGTTCAACCACAAAACATCATTTTATTTAGTAGAAGCTACATGTTAGACTGAGGAGAAGGTTACAGACACCCAGTTTGCTTTTTTTGAGTGTACTTAAACGTCCTCTGTCCTACTTAGAGTAAGATTCTATTATCACAAAAAGATATATTTTATGTTTTATATTTTATTGTTTGTTGCAAAATCTGTGTCTCTAATAATATCTCTGCAGGTCCTATCAAGGCAGGAGTTTGTGTTTTGAAAGTTTTGTTATCAGGTCAGGTCACAGACATGATGTGCTGAGCAGAAAGAGAACTGTCTTCTCTGCTTGGTGACATGATGTGTCCACATATGCAATAAACTGACAAATCAGCAGATTGAAAGGAGGCGACTTCTGGAGAGATCAACCTACATTCTTAGAGAACTTGTATCAGGCTATAAAATGGGTTCAGGGACATTAGACTGGTCCAGCCTCCATGAACTAACCAGCCTAATGTGATGTCAGGGACGTGTAGATTGAACCTAGAGACTCTGTAACTGCACATGTCTTGACATATTGTAATAAAGTGAGTTAAAGTTAAAGTGAGAACTCGGACGTCTCCTGCTCATCATTCCCCATCAAACGATCGGCTCGGAGAAATAGGTGAGGATTTTGTGTTGGAGTCAGATCATTTAATTTGAAAAGTTTCCTCAATGCATTTCTCAACAGAAGCTAGCAGGTGGAGAGAGATATGAGGCCACTCCACTATTTGGCGTTCACTTTCTTGTGTGTGGGGAGCCTGCTGATCACTGTCACCTTGCACATGTTCGGCTACATGTAAGTGTCGAACTATTATTCCCAAACACCTACACCGTAAAAAAAAAACAACTGTTGTTTTTACGGTAAAAAACTGGCAGCTGTGGTTGCCAGAACTTTACCGTAATAAATACGGTGCAACTTTTTCCAATATTACGGTAAAAGGATATTAGCACTGTTGATTTCACATTAAAGATTGCCATTTTATTGCACATTTTACCATAAAAAATAAAGAGTTTTTCCATCAAAAGAAATGCTGTTTTGCAATATGATTGACAAGAAAATCTTTATAAATGCTTCATAAATTAAAGATATTATCATTAAATATTACAGTATATTTCTGTTAGAGATATGGTGTTTAGTTAATTTAACAGTGACAAAAAGTATTTATACAAATAATAAATGCAAAAATTATGGCTTGTATATATATTACAGTATATTTTTGCTACAATCACGGTGCCAGTGTATTTTACAGTGAAGTAATGTATTTTAAAAAACTGTAAAAAAAATACTGTTTTGGCTTATAATATACATTGACGATGTTTCATTGTTACTTAAACTGAATTAACTCATTTATCATTTTACGGTCTTTTACTGTCATGGTTTAGCAGTTTTTCACTGTAATATCTACAGACATTTTTTACGGTGTATAGAGCAGTCAGGAAGGTTTTTGTATTTTGTGTGTTGGAAATGTTTTAGTAGGGGTAAAAGATAAAGAGACGTTGTCTTAAAGTTTGAAAAGACATTAAGACAAGGGCGGTAGAAGATGATTTAACAGTTGATGTTTGGAAGATTTTTGTCACTTTTTACTGTGCGCTGCTGGAGGAGGGTGTGGGAGACTAATAATAACTACAATTACGGGTACCCAACGATCCACTATGTTTTCCACAACTTCCCAAAATAGGTACTTAACTCAGTTATAGGTAGTACACAGTTGCATGCCCCACATAACTAGAAGTTTTAAGAGAGAATTACCTCAGTCCAAACACACTCCGCACGTCTTTTGATGAGAGAAAGGATGACGAGGGTGCAGCTCAGTTCACAGTTGATCTCTACTTTACTGATTACAATGAGTCAGAAATGTGCAACAGAGGCTCCGGGTTCTGAATTCACCTATGGCTAAGCCCCGCCCCCTCCACTCACTTGGACAAACTGTCAACATTCGGTGACGGGCGCTATGGCAGCTGTGACAGTCAGAGAAATTTCACAGGAGGCAATTAATCACTTTTGGAGACAGAAAAATTAAATATCATCTGGAAGTCACCAAAAGGGCCTTCATTAACAGGTTAGAGGTTTTCACTCGTCTTTTCACCCCACTGACACCGCTCATTCTGCTGCTTGTTGTAAACAAACAGAGATCGCTAAGTGAACACCTCCTGCAGCAGCAGCACATACACACTGTACTGCTGCAGAGCAAACTGTTAGCCTGTTAGCACATACACACTGTACTGCTACAGAGCAAACTGTTAGCCTGTTAGCACATACACACTGTACTGCTACAGAGCTAACTGTAGCTAACTGCCGCTAACAAGGTCGGCCGGCTCGTTAACAAGAGGCTCTTGTTAATGAGCCGGCCGACCTCGTTAGCGCTTGTTGAGACGGAGTCGCTGGATTTGATATTGATAGATATTGATTTCTTACGGCACACTTGTGTGCCGCGGAACAGCGGTTGGGCATCACTGCCATAGGGAACTGGGTTACTGCTCCCATATTATTGGGCTATACCTTGTGTCATAGTTGCATGTACCCCATGCACACCGTTTGACCATTTTAAACTTAAAATCTCAACAAAAAACACATAAAAACGATTGAAAACGGACTAACTCCAATGCATTTCAATGGATGTGGAAGCAGAGAATGTCCGAGTGTATTGAGTTAGCTATGCGCACTGTGATTGGCTCATCGCATTTGGGGGTGTGGCTTAGCCATAGGTGAATTAGCTTGTATGGAGTATGGAGAGCTGTCAGGCAGTCTGAACAGGGTTAGGGTTACCCAAAACCCAAAACTAAAAAACTAACCCAAAACTTTCATTTGAAAAACATCACTTCAATAGGAAACAACCAACATGTTTTTGTCTTGAACCACACTGCAAAAAAGCCATCTTGTATTTTTTGGCCTAAAACAGTGATTTAAGTTGGTAAAACTTGGAAATATAAATTATTGACATTCAGGGCAAAAATGTAAGTTAGCACAACAAAGGAAGCCAGTTGTATGCTAAAAGTTCTGCTAACTCTTATTCCTTTGTTGTGAAATGCGGGAAAGCAGAGAAATTTGGTCATTAGCGAAAGCTAGCGGCTAACTGATGCTAGCGGCTAACTGATGCTAGCAGCGCTGCTTGTTATAGCTACAAGAGTAGCCGTTAGCGTATCAAAGCTAACTCAAAATTGTGGTCGCAACATTAGCTGACACTTCATAGCGGCGTTACAATCGTGCCAATTCAGCACATTGCAGAAGTTAGCAGAAGTAAGGATTAAAAGTTATTACAATGTAAAATTATAAGTTAGTTCAACTTACAGTTGAGTTGACAAAAATCTGAATTCAGAGTTGAGTAAGCTCAAAAACCAAACTTAAAATATTTAGTTTAATTGTCCAACTTAAAATTCTATCGAAGTTTGTTGCCTTGAAATTTTGAGTTCACCCAACTTTTCTTTTTTTGCAGTGCACATAGTTGATTGCATAAAAAGATATAGCGGTTAGATGCTGATATAATTAACAATAGCTTTGTGTAAATCATCTGCATAGAAACAAACAATACAGCATGTTAAGAACAGGAATTTATTCTAAATTAATGTATACAATAAAACCTAACGTGACCTCTGATGCAATTCATGTAGGTGCAGGTGTTACAGGGGAGGAGTTGATTAACTGGTCTGTTACCATAAAAAATACATTCATACCGGTTTAATTACACTATAGAGAAGGAAGTACTTCCTCCTTTCTAAACGCTTCAACATTTTGAGGTAGGTTCAATTATCTCTGGCATGGGAAGGTTACTAACCTGTCCTGTTTGTCTCTGGTTCCCTACACAGCGTTAACAAACCTTACAGAATGCCTCGTCACAAGAAAAGCCCTTCTGAGCTCTGCAAAGGCTGCAAGTAAGAGCAAACACTCTTTTACTCAACTGCCTGGATTTTTTTTGCCTTCATCGGATCAAATCAAGCAGAATGACAGAGGTTATACACCTGACTGTGTATTTGAATGTATGTGTGTCACAGGGAGGTCATTGACGAAGTAAAAGAGCGTTACTCTCAAAACTGGAAGAAGCAGGAGGACAATTACACCAAGTTCAGGTGGTTATTTTATTTGGAATTTTGTGAACAGACAAGAAAACAAAAAATTAGCCACATGGGCAAATAATTGTCCCTGTATGCACAGAAATGTTGGATCTCCATGCAGGCAGGAATCTGTTCTGTCAATGTGATTTAAAAGAAAGTTCAAATATACTGCATATGAAGCCGCACATAAGAAGAGTATTCAAAAAGAAATCACAAACTCCTGCCTTGGTGTGATTTGCAGAGATATTATTGGAGACACAGATTTTGCAATGTCTACATAAAATATAAAACATAAAATATACACTACCGGTCAAAAGTTTTAGAACACCCCAATTTTTCCAAATTTTTTATTGAAATTCAAGCAGTTCAAGTCAAATGAACAGCTTGAAAGGGTCCAAAGGTAAGTGGTGAACTGCCAGAGGTAAATAAAAAAAGGTAAGCTTAACCAAAACTGGAAAATAATGTACATTTCAGAATTATACAAGTAGGCCTTTTTCAGGGAACAAGAAATGGGTTAACAACTTAACTCTATGGAGTCTTGGGCTATTTTGTCCATTTTTGAATTCTTTTCATGTCTTTGTAAGTCATTTTGTGTCTTTTTGTGTCTTTTTTTGTCATTTTGTGTCTTTAGGTGTCTTTTTTGTCATTTGGTGTCTTTTTTTGGTCATTTTGTGTCTTTTTTTAGTCCTTTAGTTCAACATAAAATGTGATTTTGAATCTTTTTTTTACTTTCAAAACACTATCATGCTCAATAAAGAATTTTAAATGTTGCAAATGTGCATTAATTTCAGAGTACACTGAGACATTAAACTGCATCATTTTCAATTAAATTCTGGAAAAGTTGGTGTGTTCTAAAACTTTTGACCAGTAGTGTATATTTTTGTGATTATAGAATATTTCTCTAAGTAGGGCAGAGAAAGTTTAAGCAGATGTAATAAATGTATTTAGTTTGGATGTATTTAGAGTAATCACAGTTTTAAAACAATATTAGCACATGATCATTGTATCATAGCATCTTGCATGATTAATCTATAAATGCACACAGAGAGGTTACATACACAGTTAGTGAATTATGCATGCATAGATAGTGACCTCGTCAATCAGATAGTGACCCCAAACAACAGAGACATAATCACAGATTATTCTAACACCACATGGTCTAAATATAACACATCTAAAGGTCATGTTAGTTATGGGAAAACAGAGGGTCTGTCTTCACTTACCTGGGGGTAGTTATGGATTTGAAATACTTAATTAAAACAAGACACTTGAAGTTAGCGTAAACACTTCTGACAGTATGTTGTTGTCCTTGTGGTTCCTCAGATCTGAGCTGAGCAGCAAGTGTAATGGTTTAGAGAAGGCCATCATTACCCAGGCCAACACTCCAGTGGGATCCAAGATTGTGTACGACGGAGAAAAGACGAGGAGCCTCAAGGTGACCCCGGGGATTTTCAGCAATTTTCCGAAGGTCTGTTGTGTCTCATTCATTGATATTTCCATCATTAACATCTGTCACTTCTTTGGTATCATGATTGTTCCTCAGATGTTTGACCACAGACACTATTTTGCCACAAGTCATACAGGTTGTGTTTCTTCAATCCAATATAATGTGACTTCAATAGAGAGATCTACACTGCAAAAAAGCCAACTTGTATTTTTCAGCCTAAAACAGTGATTTAACTTGGTAAAACTTGGAAATATAAATTATTGACATTTAGGGCAATAATGTAAGTTAGCACAACAAAGGAAGCCAGTTGTCTGCTCAAAAACAAGTTGGTGAGTTGTTGTTACTTATATCTTTAAGTTGGGGTTCACAACAAGGGACAATAGTTCTGATAACTCTTATTGCGGGAAAGTTCGGTCATTAGCGAAAGCTAGCGGCTAACTGATGCTAGCGGCTAACTGATGCTAGCGGGGCTGCTTGTTACAGCTACAAGAGTAGCCATTAGCGTATCAATGTAACTCAAAATTGTGGTTACAACATTAGCTGACATTTCATAGCGGCGTTACAATCGTGCCAATTCAGCACATTGCAGAAGTTAGCAGAAGTAAGGATTAAAAGTTATTACAATGTAAAATTATAAGTTAGTACAACTTACAGTTGAGTTGACAAAAATCTGAATTCAGAGTTGAGCAAACTCAAAAACAAAACTTAAAATATTTAGTTTAATTGTCCAACTTAAAATTTTATAGAAGTTTTTTGCCTTGAAATTTTAAGTTCACCCAACTTTTCTTTTTTTGCAGTGTACTTTTAATGACATAATTATTTACATTTGTAAAAGCAGAATGGTAAGACTCTGACAACTCATAAAGGTGAGGTAAGGTACACTATGGCGGTGCACCAACCGGTACACAAACAGAGCACATTAGTTACTGGTATTCAACAGACCAAAATGAGCAGGAAGCATTGACTTCTTAAATGCATTGGTCAGGAAATCAAATCAAATCAAAATTACTTTATTCATATTCTAACAATCCCTCCTCACCTGTTACTGTTTTTGACCCATACCAATAAAAGAGATTATGAAAACAGATGAAATAAAGAAATTTTAAAAAAATCTCATAAAGATGATGTCAATTTGAAACTTCTGAGCTTTTGATAAAAGCACATGTGCTGATGATCCTTTGCCAAATCAGCATCAGTATAAGGTTAACTTTATTAAGCTTGTTAAATAATAACAGCAGGGAGATTATGAAGAGGCTCCCTTTTAAAGTCAATGAATAACTGATAAATGAATAAATGACTAATGATTTAATGTGGGTTACAACTACCAATTTGGCGAAAGAATAATCACGTAACCACATGCACCGGATTTGGATATGAGATTATATAAAGATATTATACATTTCTCTTTCCTAATAAGGCTCTTTAAGAAAGCATATTATCATAAATGTTTCTGTTGCTGTTGGTTCAAGGAGCATCCACTCCCAAATAAAACATGGGACATGTGTGCTGTTGTTGGGAACGGAGGGATCCTGACTGACAGCGGCTGTGGAAAGATGATCGATTCAGCTCAGTTTGTTATCAGGTGAGAAAGTTGTCCAATGTAGTGACAGGCTGTCGCAATTCCATATAACATCCTCTTCTCTCTTCTTTTCTCTTCTCTTTGTTCAGGTGCAACCTTCCTCCTCTGGAAGACGATTATGGGAAAGATGTGGGCACCAGGACTGACCTGGTGACAGCAAACCCAAGCATCCTCACAAATAAGTGAGCGGGATCACAAATCTCACTGAGGCCCCGTTTACACGAGGACGCTCGCGGGTAAAAACGACAAAATATTTTATCTGAAGTGCCTTTCGTTTAGACGGTGACGGCGTTTTTGGGGCTTAAAAATGCAAAAATCTGAAACCACCCTCCAAAGTGTAAAAGTGTAATCCGCTCCTCCGTAGCGTGTCGTCTACACTGACAAGACACAAAACTCTGATCTGATCTGCTCACGTCACGTATGTGTTTACGTCACATACATGCTCCAGTACAGGAAATAAACAAACGTGGGATTATTTCCATGGTGGGACCTTCAAGCTACTCTGGCAGCTCTAATAAACTTACAGGAGTCTTTCCACCAAATGTCCAGGATATGTACAGATAGTATTAGTGAACAGAGAAGGATCTGGAATTACCTCCATCACATTCTGGATGCAGCGATTGGTGGGAGGAGCCAGACGGCTGTGAACGAGACCTGGGAGATCTAGTGATGGAGGAGAACTTTGTGGAAGGAGTAGCTGATGAAAATGTGAGGCGTGAAAACTTCTGCATGCCCAAAGATGCTCTTATGGCTTTAAGTGATGCCGCCTGGCTGCATACAATCCAATTTCACAGACTTTTGCGTCACCGTATGCAGCAGATTTCCTCCTGAAAACGCTCGTCTAAACGAGGAATAAAAAGTGAAGACGCGACGCCACTTTTGCGTCTTCTGTTCAGACCGTCCTCGTGTAAACGGAGCCTTAATGCAACCACTTTGTGCTTTGAAACTTACTTTGTGGTCAGATCAGCCTAAATCTTAAAATTTTCTTTAGTTTTGTCACTTCACATCTGCTGTTTATTTTCAGGTACGGGGCTCTACAGGGGCATCGGCGTCCATTTGTGGAGAAGCTGAGAATCTATGGCGACTCCCTGCTTCTCCTTCCCGCCTTCTCATATGGCCATGTCACCTCAGTGTGCCAGCGGGCTGTCTACAGTATTGAGGACTTTGAAAGCCCCATCCGACCTGTTTTCTTAAACCCTGACTACCTCCAGAAACTGTCCGTCTTCTGGCGCTCCAAAGGAGTAAAAGCATTGAGGCTCAGCACCGGCATCATGATGACTAGCCTGGCACTGGAACTCTGTGCTAACGTGCATCTGTACGGGTTCTGGCCCTTCAGTAATCACCCACAAGGACTCTATGCCCTGACTAACCACTACTACGATGATGTCACATTTAAGGCAGGAGTCCATACCATGTCAGAAGAGTTTAACCTCTTGTTGCAGCTGCACAGTCAGGGGGTGCTCAGGCTTCACCTGGAAGATTGTCAGTCTTTCATATACTTTTGAATGGACAGATTTATCTTGGTTGATGACACTGATTAAATGTGTCCAAGCAACGTGA
The DNA here is from genome assembly GCF_030273125.1 of Centropristis striata. Taxonomy (NCBI): domain Eukaryota; kingdom Metazoa; phylum Chordata; class Actinopteri; order Perciformes; family Serranidae; genus Centropristis; species Centropristis striata. The sequence continues at coordinate 2,049,184 of NC_081522.1, forward strand.
TGCAAAGAAACATAATTAATGATTATACAGTACAGGCCAAAAGTTTGGACACACCTTCTCATCCAATGCGTTTCCTTTATTTTCATGACTATTTACATTGCAAATTCATCAAAACTATGAATGAACACATGTGGAATTATGTACTTAACAAAAAAGTGTGAAATAACTGAAAACATGTCTTATATTCTAGTAAGCAAAGGGTGGTTACTTTGAGGAATCTAAAATACAAGACATGTTTTCAGTTATTTCACACTTTTTTTGTTAAGTACATAATTCCATATGTGTTCATTCATAGTTTTGATGCCTTCAGTGAGAATCTACAATGTAAATAGTCATGAAAATAAAGAAAAACACATTGAATGAGAAGGTGTGTGTCAAAACTTTTGGCCTGTACTGTATATAGTCAATATATGACTATATTTTCGAGGTCCCATGTCAGTTGAAAAATGACATCGCAAAATCTAGTATTGATCATACACCAATACTGATACTTTTAACTTAGAAAAGGAATATAGGAATACTAATGTTCTGTTAGAATAATTTGATTATTCTACGTTGTTTAAAATGAAATGATTACTGTATCTCTCTTTTTGTATTTGTTGTCTGTCTCCACAGTCATCAAAGGTCACTATGCATGTGTAATTCACTAAACCTTGGTAATATCTATCTCTATGCATTTATATATTTATCAGGCAATATGATTTTGATACAATGATTATATTTGTGTGTTAATGTTGATTTAGAAACTGTGATTACTTTAATTACATATATTCCATTTTTTTTTTAGTAATTTTGTGTTTTTTTGGTGTCTTTTTTTGTCATTTTGTGTCTTTTTTTAGTCCTTTAGTCCAACATAAAATGTGATTTTGAATCTTTTTTTTTACTTTCAAAACACTATCATGCTCAATAAATAATTTTAAAAGTTGCAAATGTGCATTAATTTCAGAGTACACTGAGACATTAAACTGCATCATTTTCGATTAAATTCTGGAAAAGTTGGTGTGTTCTAAAACTTTTGATCAGTAGTGTATGGTAGTATTACTTAGTTGGCAGCTTGTTCCATTTATTATTCTTGTATATTTTAGTTTATGTTACATTTGATTTGATCTATTTACTAGTTCGGAATCACTATCCTGTTAAATTTGTATTTTTCTCTCTTGGGTGAGCAACTCCAATGACACAAATTTACATGAAGGGATAAATAAAGTACTTCTGATTCTGATTCTGATTCTGATTGCCAAGAGTTGCATGTCGGGCAATTTGTGTTATTAGCACAATTACCAAATATTCTGGTAAAATAAAGATGAAATAATATGCTATTAAAAGGGAAGCAAAGGGATCCCATTCTTTTTTTTTAAAATGGTGTACTTTGCGTATCTAATATTAATTTTTCTGTGCAATCTAAGACACCATAACTGTTAAACAAATACACCTCAACTCACCATTTGAATGCCAATACTTTTTAAATTGTCTTTCATAACGCCTTTCTTGCTCTTAATCTAAAAAAGTGGTTGTGTAGCCGAAATTCAACAAAACTGCAGCCTTTTCACTTTTTCAGCTGACATTACGTGTGTGTATGTGTGTGTGTGTGTGTGTGTGTGTGTGTGTGCTATTATCAGATCTCTGTACCAGAGAAACGCTCATTTGAGCCGTGCACTGTAAAAAAAAGATAAACAATAGCTACTCAATAAAATTGAGGCAACATATTGCACGCAATATTATTAATTAAATCTAACTACGTTACAAGTTGAGTTAATAACTTAACAGGAAGTGCCTGTCAATTAAAAACAGACTAATTCTATTGTGTTGGATTCATTCAAAATTCTCCTGATTTAGAATTACATACACATAAAGATTATATTTAATGTGATCAAAATAAGTAGATTCTATCTCAAACATGTTTATATTAAAGTTACTTTAACAACTGCCTCAAAATCAAGGACGCATTTATATTTAATACAGTTTATCAAATATATTAAGTAAAATGAAATGACTACAGGATAATTTATTACAGTGCGTTGACAAACGCTAATTTAGGCACACACACACACACACACACACACACACACACACACACACGCACACTTCAATTCAATTCAATTGGCTTTATTGGCATGACGTAACAATGTATATATTGCCAAAGCAAGCATCCGAAAAAAAGATAACAAGATAAGGAAAGCAATATTTTCAATAAATTATTATAATTCTGTTATTCATTTTAAAAGAAAAGAAAAACTAATAACTAAAAGAAAGCAATATTTACAATCATTGAATTACAATCAACATATCATTTATACAATCACACACACACACACACACACAGAATGGAATGGAATGTGACCGTAGTGAATGGAATGGAACACATTAGACTGTTGAGGTGTCACTTCCTCCATAAATAGAGCTCCCTGTACAGATTCTCCTCAGTATGGCCCACACTCCCACAGAGGACACCTGGACAGCTCTGAAGCTGGAGACGGGCCGCGGCAAACCACTTGACTGTGGTCAGGTTTCTTTGGGGGCCCCCGTGATGTGGAGGTGCATCATCTGGCTGACTGGCTGATGAACTTCAAGCTCTTCTGACGTCGTCATGTGTTACATATTTAACTTATAAATATGTAACACACCCAGTAAGTACTGGTGACTTAAGTCCAGATGTCTAGGTTCAGTGGTGGAAGATGTGAATGCTTCCTCCACCACTGGTAGCTTAGAGCCAGGCTAAATCTATCTTTAAAGGAACATGGTCTCACAGAAATCCGTGAAATAGCCACGGAATCGCTCAAATTTCCGTGAAACTGACACGGATTTATTATTAGTCATATCCCGTGGCTATTGGTTTGTTCCAAGTCACGTGACTTTCAAGGTCCCAGCGGTCAGAATAAAAAACATGGCGGACAGTTCTCTCATTTTTAGTGAAAAATCAATATTTTGACTTAGTTTCTGCATAAAAATGGATTTTGATCACATTTTTAGCGAGAAATATATGTTTTATTTTCTAAATCTTCACTCAGTGAATGTACATAATCACTTTGTATGTTGGAATAGCCACGGGATATGACTGTCATTAACTTGCATTGTAGTGAAATCAGTGTCAGTTTCACAGAAATTTGAGTGATTCCGTGGCTATTCCACGGATTTTGAGTTAAGCGAAATCTGTGGCTATTTCACAGATTTCTGTGAGACCAGGTTGCTTTAAAGCGTCCTGCTAGCTTTAACTTCTGGCTACTAAGTTAGCTTTAACCTGCCTAGACACCTGCAGGTCACCAAGTTGACTGGGAGACGTCTGAAACAGTGAGATTCTTCAGCCTTTTCCAGCCGGTGTTGACCTTCCATGTCAGTTGCTCTGTGGTCAGTGAGCTTCTAGGGGGCGGCCTGCAGCAGTGAGATCTGCACTTCTGGGAGAGCTAGAAAATTCTCCCCGGTAGTAACCCTGGCCTATCGGAGCCTCTGCTGGCGGGCGTTTTGGACTGAGGGGAAGACTCAGTCCCGCATTGAAGTTCTGCACAGTGACAGGCAGGGCCGGTTCTAGCCCATTTGCTGCCCTAGGCGATATTGAGATTTTGCGCCCCCCAAACCACATCCATTCCATGTATTCATTCTGATATAGGTACACTATATTTGATACATGAACTACAAGCAAGGTAATGGTCTCAGAACATTTTTATTTTTAGAAACTTTGGAACTTCACCAACAACAACTGAATTGAAAATACAAATAAATAAATAAGAAAACACAGATCTTCATCAAATTAAGAATGGCAAAGACTGAAAATAAATAAAATGTAGACATACAAATGCAATAAAAATAAACATAAAAATGAAATTTAAATGTACATTTATATTTGATACATGAACTACATACAGGCAATATAATGGTCTCAACATTTTAATTTTTAGAAACTTTGGAACTTTACCAACAACAACTGAATTGAAAATAAGAATAAATAAACGTATCATATTTTATATAATATAATATTACATTTTCATTCGAAATATGGGTTGGGGCATGTTCATTTAATTCAATGAGGGTTTTATTGCCCATGCTTTTTAAAAAATGTTTCGTTAATCAATGTTGTTAAAACAACGATGTATGCTTAAGGGCGCCACAAGGGGGCGCCCCCTGCCAATTTGGCGCCCTAGGCAGCCGCCTTGGTGGCCTGTAGGAATAACCGGCCCTGGTGACAGGTGTCACTGTGTGGGCGCTGTCAGCAGAACTCTATGATGGTCGGTCAGTCTTCAATACTCCAGGAGGCAGGAAACCTGCTGCCAGTCCGTCTCAGAGCTCACTCAGACTTCCAGTGTATCTGACGTAGGAGGCTGTGAGCTCAGATAATCACACCAAACTCCACCAGTCTGACCTGGGACTCTGGACTCTAGTGGGACCTTTACTGACAGGTTGTGTCACTTTTTGCTTGATTGTTCGGTAACACTTTACAATAACAGATAGTTTATTAACTATAAAGCCAAGTGTATCATATTTGATACACAAGTTTTTGAGACCTCTTAATCATCAGTGTGACTTTTTTTTTTCTTGAAAAACCTGATGTATACATGTGTTGAAGAAAAAAAATATATAAACACCAGATGTAGCCCAAATAATTTGCAGGTTCCACTGGTGGATCCATCATTGCGGCATGAAAACTTCATATCAGCAGATGTATGATGTTGTCTTATTTGGAAAAAAAATATTTTGTATGTTTGAGAAAAATTTTAAAAGCAAAGTCAAAGTTTAATTGGTTAAAAATATTTTAACGTTGCACGAAAAGACCCGGTGTATCAAATATGATGCAAATTAGAATTCATACATGCAAATTGATATTGATTTTTGTTGTTGTTGTTGTTGTTGTTTGATAGCAGGTTCAATAAACATAAATAGAATTTTCTGGCAATTGTTTCATGGTTCAGGCTTTATGGGGTTAATGTTTAATCATCATTTATAAACCGTATATAGGCCATTTAGAATGGTAAATAGAAAATGTAATAATGTTGAACTATAATTTATAAATGCCAAATAGATGGTATATTAATGTAAGTTGATAGTTTCTTTACCATAAACAAACAATTACATTATAATTCTTAGTTTATTAATAGTTTTGCACTCATTATAACATTTTTAGCACCATATTAAGTATGTAAATAACTTCAAAATTATTCTTATACCTTTAAGAAATTGTTTGAAAACATTTAAAGATTAAATATGTATAGAAGTTTGTAAATGATTAATAATTGGTCTATAAACCATCTATAAACATCACTTAGATGGTTATTGTAAAGTGTTACAGATTGTTCTTAGGATTGAATATCTCACTTTTTTAGCAATATAATACTGGCATATTAGGTAACACTTTACAATAACCATCATTTATAGATGGTAAATAGACCATTTATAAATGGTAAACAGATAGTTTGTTAATGTTTAATCATTATTTATAAACTGTATATAGGCCATTTAGAATGGTGAATAGAAAATGTAATAATGTTGAACTATAATTTATAAATGCCAAATAGATTACTTTACCACAAACAAGCATAATTATTAGTTTATTAATAGCTTTACACTCATTATAAAATGTTTAACACCATATTAAGTATGTAAATCATTTCTAAATTATTCTTATACCTTTAAGAAATTGTTTAAAAACATTTAAAGATTAAATATGTATAGAATTTTGTAAATGATTAATAATTGGTCTATAAACCATCTATAAACATCACTTAGATGGTTATTGTAAAGTGTTACCGATTGTTCTTAGGATTGAATATCTCACTTTTTTAGCAATATAATACTGGCATGTTATTATTTATTTATTAAGTTGGGAAAATGTGTTTATACATTCATTCTCCTTTCTGCCTTCTTGGTTTTACGGAGGGCTGCAGCCAATCCCAGCTGACATTGGGCGAGAGGCGGGTACGCCATGGACAGCTCGCCAGAAACACAGAGACAGACAACCACGCTCTCAGTTCAGGGACCCGATCTAAGCTGCATGTCTTTGGACTGTTGGAGGAACCCGGAGGACCTGGAGAGAACCCACGCTGACACGGGGAGAACATGAAGCTCCACACAGAAAAGCTGCAGAGCCAGAACCAAACCTGTGACCCTCTTGCTGTGAGCTGAAAGTGCTCACCACTACTCCACAGTAGAGTCCAGCTTTGTTCATTGTAAAAAATAAATATTTGGATAAATCTTAAAATTACAATTGTATTTTATTATTTATTATCTCATAGTGGTTATGCTGTAAATAGGATTACTGTAAATCAGTGGCGGTTCTACACAGGGGCCTCCAGGGGCCACTGCCCCTGTGTAGAAGCCCTTGGCCCCTGCTGTGGCCCCTGTGTCAAATTAATAATAAAATGATCAATTTATAATGATGAATGACGGAACAATTCTTACCTATTTTCTGTTCAAACAATATCTCATTGTACACAAAATGATCCCAGAATGTGAACATTGTATAATAGTTTAATTGTGCAATAAGAGCTTTCAAAATAAAAGAAAGTAATTGTGCACAAAAATTAGAAATATCATTGTCGAACAAAAATAGTTATTATTGTTGGTAAGTCTCATTGTTTCAATCAGTGTATTTGTATTTTCCAAATATGTTATTAGATATTTAAATAAGCTAAATAAAGGGTTTGAATGCTTAAATATCATCTTTGCCATTTTTTAATGTGCCCCTCTGATTAAACACTGGCCCCTGCTTGGCCCCCACAGTAAAACTGGTCTAGAACCGCCACTGCTGTAAATGTTTGTATTTTAACAATAAATGTTGAATTTTTGATTTTCTTTTGAAATGATTTACTATAATTTAGTACATTTAACTGTTCATGAGGAATTGTCATGACTTAAGTCCAGGATCAAAGCCTTTTTCTTTGTCTCTGTTCTCATATTGACTCATTATTTTAGATGATTTAATATGCATTGTTAAGTAGATTGGTCTGTGTTAGTGAAATGCATCTTATGAACAAACAAAATGTACAGAATTATGTTATAAATTGAAGAGAAAAAAAACTAAAGAGAGGCAGCTGTGTGCACTAATGTTTGTGTTTGGGTGTGCCTCCGCCTAAAAATCAGACCACAAGTCAACATAATGTGGCTCGAGTTAGAGAGGAAATAGAGAGATGGAGTCATAGAAAATGGATTAATAAATCTGCAATACATATGTCAGGATATTGTGTCAGGGAGCTGCAAATTTGGGCTATTTGTTATGTTTGATTGTGATTTTCAAAGCAAAAAATCTTTCTTATTTGAAGATGGAGATTTCTGACACATAAGCTCCCATCAAGGCTCCGGCCCCTCTTTGACCTGAGCAGAGGTCTAGTCAGTCAGAATAACAGCTGTGTGGTGTGTTCAGGGCCTTTAAAATATGATTTCATGTCATCATTAAGGTGTCATGTTGTTTGCTCTCAGAGAAGCAAATGTTCAGCACTTTCAGCACCGTGGACAGCTCCACACAGTTTGTTTACAGTCAGTAAAGATGTGGTAACTTATCTATTATTTTATACAATAGAAAGTCCAGAAAGCTGCGGTGAACGGATCCACCTCTACCTGAGCTGCCTTCAAATATGGAAATACTGACATTATTCCTCAGATATAAGAACCATGAAACTGTATTGTACATATTGTTCCAAATTTTATATCACAGTGTTAATACTTAATATTTGTTCTTGTCTAAATTGACATATTTTTCAAGCATTATACCAGTGCTTATTTTAATTTAGTTTTTTATATCCATTTATTGTATTGATACTATTTTTGATGCTGTTACACTGAATTTCCCCACTGTGGGACTAATAGAGGAATATTAAATCCTCCAGGAACAAGCGCAGAAAAAAGGAACAGGAGGTGCAATTATACACTATTGATGAGTTATGTTGAGCAAGCACGAAGAAAATATGATTTTGATGCTTTTAAGTTGGTATTGTGAATGTGAAAAAATAAGTATCACTGGCTTGTTAAAGTTCATGAAGCTGGCAGCAGAGGATGGAGCCCTTGAGTAGAGTGAGGTGGCTCTTAAAAGAGCCTTTGTGGTTGTTTTGGAGCAGCAGACAGTCTAAGCTCTCTCTCCACGGATCCTGCGGGCCAGCTGGATGTCTTTGGGCATGATGGTGACCCTCTTGGCGTGGATGGCGCACAGGTTGGTGTCCTCAAAGAGGCCGACCAGGTAAGCCTCGCTGGACTCCTGCAGAGCCATGACAGCGGAGCTCTGGAAGCGCAGGTCGGTCTTGAAGTCCTGAGCGATCTCTCGGACCAGGCGCTGGAAGGGCAGCTTGCGGATCAGCAGCTCGGTGGATTTCTGGTAGCGACGGATCTCTCTCAGAGCCACGGTACCGGGCCGGTAACGGTGAGGCTTCTTCACGCCGCCGGTGGCCGGGGCGCTCTTCCGGGCAGCCTTGGTGGCCAGCTGCTTCCTGGGGGCTTTGCCTCCGGTGGATTTACGGGCCGTCTGCTTGGTTCTGGCCATGACTTCTTCTCTCTCTGATCAGAGAAATGTGGAGCTCACCGCAGAGACTCGCTGCTCTTAAACTGTGGGACCGGCTGTCAGATGTGACGCTGCTTCAGACCTCCGGCTCCTGATTGGTGAGGGGCTCCTCCTGGAGCTCAGCGCCGCCCAGAGCAGCGACCCCCACCCGGAGCTCCGCTGCCTATTGGGGGGAAATCATTCAAAAAGTCCGCCAAGAACCAGAGCTGGCTCTGTGGATATATAAAGGAGGGCTCTGTCCACAGGGGCCACAGTTTCACACAGTCACAACTCTAGAAAGCATCAACAATGAGCGGAAGAGGCAAAACCGGAGGCAAAGCCAGAGCTAAGGCCAAGACCCGCTCCTCTCGGGCCGGGCTCCAGTTCCCGGTCGGTCGTGTCCACAGGCTGCTGAGAAAGGGAAACTACGCTCAGCGTGTCGGTGCCGGAGCTCCGGTCTACCTGGCGGCTGTGCTGGAGTACCTGACCGCTGAGATCCTGGAGCTGGCTGGAAACGCTGCCCGCGACAACAAGAAGACCCGGATCATCCCCCGTCACCTGCAGCTGGCTGTCCGCAACGACGAGGAGCTCAACAAGCTGCTGGGTGGAGTCACCATCGCTCAGGGCGGCGTGCTGCCCAACATCCAGGCTGTTCTGCTGCCCAAGAAGACCGAGAAGGCCGCCAAGAAGTAAAGCTGGAGACCGGCTCCCTGCTGGGAACCAGAAAAACCCCCAAAAGGCTCTTTTAAGAGCCAAACACCAGCTGATAAAGAGACGTTTCTCCTCTCACTGATGCACCGAAGCAACAAGTATCATAACACAACACTTATCTGGTTAACGACTGCAGTAACAGGCTGAACAAAGAAACTAACAATTATTATTCTCTTCTTCCCCAAAAGACTAACACTACAAGATATTTTCTTTATTATATCCAAGTGACACCAAAATAGAGAGAGCTCCCTACAGTATACACAATGATGATATATATGATATAAGTAAACCTTCTGGACCAAGAGAAGTCCATCTATTGACTGCATCCATCTTTGCTTGCCTTCTCTAATCGATTTAAACTTGTAAATACAACAAAAAAAGACTCATTAAGTGACATTATTGTAGACAATGGTCCTGCTTTTTTTTTTTTTTTTAAATCTCGGTTCTTCTGGTAGCCTGTTTTCTAAGTTTAAAAGTGGGGAAAAAAAAAACCTCCACTAAAGATGATCATTTGCAGAAGTTAAATTTGAATTAATATAACAGCTATTAGTAGTAAGTTGTTGGTGTAGATACTGGAGTTATTTGATGTATTGTGACAAATCAAATTAACTGAGTGGTTGCTTGATTTTACTTTTGCTACATAATATGATCACTGATAGATTTTTACTTTTGCAGTGTGTGGTTGTAGAGAAAGAGAGTTGACTGCTGAGCCTCATTCAGTTCATCAAGTAGTGATGCATGGTGAACCTAAATCATCAGTATTTCACCTTTAAGTGAAGAGAAGTTCATACTTTTTTCCGTTTTGCTACTTTTCCTTCCCACTTCTGTTCTCTTCTTGATTCTTGACTCTGCATGTTTTCTAACATTGTATCAACGAGTCATGAGCTGCTCAGACTCTATCTTCGCGCATGCTCAGTCCTGCTCAGAAAGCAGCCAATCCTCTGTCAGCAACAGCACATTGAGATTAGCATGGAGTGGGTATAAAGTGAGCGGACTGCAGCCAGAGAGCTCTTCTGATCCAGACTGATCCAGTTGAATCATGCCTGAGACCACCGTGAAAGCGCCCAAGAAGGGCTCCAAGAAAGCCGTTTCTAAGGCCGTCACCAAGGGGGGCAAGAAGAGGAGGTCTAAGAGGAAGGAGAGCTACGCCATCTACGTGTACAAGGTGCTGAAGCAGGTCCACCCCGACACCGGCATCTCCTCCAAGGCCATGGGCATCATGAACTCGTTTGTCAGCGACATCTTTGAGCGCATCGCCGGTGAGGCCTCCCGTCTGGCTCACTACAACAAACGCTCCACCATCACGTCCAGGGAGATCCAGACCGCCGTCCGCCTGCTGCTGCCCGGGGAGCTGGCCAAGCACGCCGTGTCTGAGGGCACCAAGGCCGTCACCAAGTACACCAGCTCCAAGTAGACTGCTGCTGCTGCTGCTGCTGCTGCACCAGCTACAACACAAAGGCTCTTTTAAGAGCCACACACTTCTTCTGAAGGGGCTTATCCTCTTCACAAAATTGTCCCTATGTAGAAGTTTGCTTAAGATGATGCATATAAAACCAAGATAAGGTAAATGTGCCGATATATTATGGGGCACCGATATATTTCAATGTTTTCTATAATGCACGTCAATCTATGTACTGAATATTAATCATCATTTATGTCCCCCAGGTTTATCCAACAGTCAGTCATGTTTGAGGTTTTTATCTTTACATCGGAATTTTCAGTTCCAGTAAGATCTTTAAGACTACCAGAGGTGTACTGTGCAGCACTGCTGTAGCCACTACCATCTCCTCCCACTTAAATTCTGCGAAGCTGGATGGCAATATTGCTCTGCAGCAAAATATTCAATCAGTATGAATGTCTTAAGGTGAAGATCTTTAAGGCAATATGACTTCTGGAAAGACGGCCTGAAAGGTGTTTGGGAAACCAGAGTCTACATTAAAACATATCTCGTCACTTTGAGTAGGTACAGTGAAACATTAAACGTAATACGAGCCACAGTTCCACCATTTAGATAATTAAGCATGGATGCTTTAATTATTTTACTGAGGTAAGTGTCCATATTTTAAATTCCTTTTAGTTCAACAGTTCCCATTTCTGAAAGTGATTGGAATTACAAAGTACTGTAATTTACTTTTTGTGAGAAAATTATGTCCCCTATGCAATCCAAGTTGGTCTCAGTGGGATTTGAGCAATATGATAAGACAGTAAATTCTGCTTTACTTCAGGATTTTGAACATAAATTCTTATCATATTGCTCAAATCCCACTGAGACCAACTTGGATTGTACATGGGCCATAATTTTCTCACAAAAAATAAATTACAGCACTTTGTAATTCCAATCACTTTCAGAAATGGGAACTGTTGAACTAAAAGGAATTTAAAATATGGACATTTAACTCAGTAAAATAATTAAAGCATCCATGCTTAATTATCTAAATGGTGGAACTGTGGCTTGTAATAAATACGTTTAATGTTTCACTGTACTCAAAGTGACCGAGATGTATTTTTTTTAAATTGTAATATTACAGATGAGAAATTCTCATGTGAATTAGTATATAAGATTAATGAAGAAACCTTTTGATTTGCACTATCTGCACCTCATTAGTACTTTTGTTACTTTGGTTTTAAATGCATCATCTTATGCAAACTTTCTACATGAATACATTTTGTAAAAACCTCAAACATGACTGGAGAAGCCCGGAGGACATAAATTAAGATCAATACTCACTACACAGATTGAGGTGCATTATAGAAAAGATTGAAATGTATCGACACTTTTACCTTATTTTGGTTTTATATGCATCATCTTAAGTAAACATCTACATAGGAACAACTTTGTGTAGAGGATAAGCTCCTTCAGATGCAGTGCCAGTGATACTTATTTTTTCACATTCACAATACCAACTTAAAAGCATCAAAATCATATTTTCTTCCTGCTTGCTCAACATAACTCATCAATAGTGTATAATTGCACCTCCTGTTCCTTTTTTCTGCGCTTGTTCCTGGAGGATTAAATATTCCTCTATTAGTCCCACAGTGGGGAAATTCAGTGTAACAGAATCAAAAATAGTATCAATACAATAACTGGATATAAAAAACTAAATTAAAACAAGCACCAGTAAAATGCTTGAAAAATATAATGTCAATTTAGACAAGAACAAATATTAAGTATTAACACTGATATAAAATTTGGAACAATATGTACAATACAGTTTCATGGTTCTTGTATCTGAGGAATAATGTCGGTATTTCCATCTTTGAAGGCAGCTCAGGTAGAGGTGGATCCGTTCACCGCAGCTTTCTGGACTTTCTATTGTATAAAATAATCGATAAGTTACCACATCTTTACTGATGGTAAACAAACTGTGTGGAGCTGTCCACGGTGCTGAAAGTGCTGAACATTTGCTTCTCTGAGAGCAAACAACATGACACCATAATGATGACATGAAATCATATTTTAAAGGCCCTGAACACACCACACAGGTGTTATTCTGACTGACTAGACCTCTGCTCAGGTCAAAGAGGGGCCGGAGCCTTGATGGGAGCTTATGTGTCAGAAATCTCCATCTTCAAATAAGAAAGATTTTTTGCTTTGAAAATCACAATCAAACATAACAAATAGCCCAAATCTGCAGCTCCCTGACACAACACCCTGACATATGTATTGCAGATATCTTAATCCATTTTCTATGACTCCATCTCTCTATTTCCTCTCTATCTCCAGCCACATTATGTTGACGTGTGATTTTTAGGCGGAGGCACACCCAAACACAAACATGAGTGCACACAGCTGCCTCTCTTTAGTTTTTTTTCTCTTCAATTTATAACATAATTCTGTACATTTTGTTTGTTCATAAGATACATTTCACTAACACAGACCAATCTACTTAACAATGCATATTAAATCATCTAAAATAATGAGTCAATATGAGAACAGAGACAAAGAAAAAGGCTTTGATCCTGGACTTAAGTCATGACAATTCCTCATGAACAGTTAAATGTACTAAATTATAGTAAATCATTTCAAAAGAAAATCAAAAATTCTACATTTATTGTTAAAATACAAACATTCACAGTAATTGAATTTACAGCATAACCACTATAAGATAATAAATAATAAAACACAATTGTAATTTTAAGATTTATCCAAATATTTATTTTTCTACAATGAACAAAGCTGGACTCTACGGTGGAGTAGTGGTGAGCACTTTCAGCTCACAGCAAGAGGGTCACAGGTTTGGTTCTGGCTCTGCAGCTTTTCTGTGTGGAGCTTCATGTTCTCCCCGTGTCAGCGTGGGTTCTCTCCAGGTCCTCCGGGTTCCTCCAACAGTCCAAAGACATGCAGCTTAGATCGGGTCCCTGAACTGAGAGCGTGGTTGTCTGTCTCTATGTTTCTGGCGAGCTGTCCATGGCGTACCCGCCTCTCGCCCAATGTCAGCTGGGATTGGCTGCAGCCCTCCGTAAAACCAAGAAGGCAGAAAGGAGAATGAATGTATAAACATATTTTCCCAACTTAATAAATAAATAATAACATGCCAGTGTTATATTGCTAAAAAAGTGAGATGTTCAATCCTAAGAACAATCGGTAACACTTTACAATAACCATCTAAGTGATGTTTATAGATGGTTTATAAACCAATTATTATTAACCATTTACAAAATTCTATACATATTTAATCTTTAAATGTTTTCAAACAATTTCTTAAAGGTATAAGAATAATTTTGAAATGATTTACATACTTAATATGGTGTTAAAAATGTTTTAATGAGTGCAAAACTATTAATAAACTAAGAATTATAATGTAATTGTTTGTTTATGGTAAAGAAACTATCAACTTACATTAAAATACCATCTATTTGGCATTTATAAATGATATTTCAACATTATTACATTTTCTATTTACCATTCTAAATGGCCTATATATGGTTTATAAATGATGATTAAACATTAATAAACTATCTGTTAACCATTTATAAATGATGGTTATTGTAAAGTGTTACCGAACAATCATGCAAAAACTGACTGTTATGACTGTGGTCATATTATACTTCATGTTTAGCCAACTGCATTTGTATGTGTGCCCTGTGTTTTTGTTTTCCTTTTTTTGTATGCAGATTGGAGTGTGCCATAGCCACGGTGCGATTGGTGGAGAGGTTCCACATCTCGTCTGGGATTGGCTGCAGCCGGAACCACATGGTTTAAATGGAGCCAAGATGGCGGCCGTCGGTTGCACCAGGCTTATTCCTCTTCCTCCTCTTCTCCCAACCGGTTCACACTTTTTGAGTTAACTTGTGGTTTTGGACTTAATTCCCTTGTTTTGAGCAGTAAGGGTGGGTTGCCAGGTTTTGTTTCTCGTTTTCTCTTGTTTAAGTAGGTAGGGAGGGAAGATTTTGTATCTTTTGGTTTTTCAGGTAAATTTCTTATTTTTAAGATAGAATTGTTTTGTTTGTTATTTTGGCTTTAGTCCACCCCTAAGTTGAAGAATATTTGTATTTACTTAAGTTCTCTTTGTAAATAAATATTTACCCATTCTTCAAACCAATCTTTGTTTGTGGCTACTTGGGAGATGGGGAAGATGGGGCCTTTTCATGTTGTGCTCTAGGCCCCTAGACTGGGGCAGAACACTGACACAACCTGTCAGTAAAGGTCCCACTAGAGTCCAGAGTCCCAGGTCAGACTGGTGGAGTTTGGTGTGATTATGTGACCTCACAGCCTCCTACGTCAGATACACTGGAAGTCTGAGTGAGCTCTGAGACGGACTGGCAGCAGGTTTCCTGCCTCCTGGAGTATTGAAGACTGACCGACCATCATAGAGTTCTGCTGACAGCGCCCACACAGTGACACCTGTCACTGTGCAGAACTTCAATGCGGGACTGAGTCTTCCCCTCAGTCCAAAACGCCCGCCAGCAGAGGCTCCGATAGGCCAGGGTTACTACCGGGGAGAATTTTCTAGCTCTCCCAGAAGTGCAGATCTCAGTGCTGCAGGCCGCCCCCTAGAAGCTCACTGACCACAGAGCAACTGACATGGAAGGTCAACACCGGCTGGAAAAGGCTGAAGAATCTCACTGTTTCAGACGTCTCCCAGTCAACTTGGTGACCTGCAGGTGTCTAGGCAGGTTAAAGCTAACTTAGTAGCCAGAAGTTAAAGCTAGCAGGAAGCTTTAAAGCAACATGGTCTCACCGAAATCCGTGAAATAGCCACGGATTTCGCCCAAATTTCCTTGAAACTGACACAGATTTCGCTACAATGCAAGTTAATGACAGTCATATCCCGTGGCTATTCCAACACACAAAGTGATTATGTACATTCACTGAGTGAAGATTTAGAAAATAAAACATATATTTCTCGCTAAAAATGTGATCAAAATCCATTTTTATGCAGAAACTAAGTCAAAATATTGATTTTGATTTCACTAAAAATGAGAGAACTGTCCGCCATGTTTTTTATTCTGACCGCCGGGACCTTAAAAGTCACGTGACTTGGAACAAACCAATAGCCACGGGATATGACTAATAATAAATCCGTGTCAGTTTCACGGAAATTTGAGCGATTCCGTGGCTATTTCACGGATTTCTGTGAGACCATGTTCCTTTAAAGACAGATTTAGCCTGGCTCTAAGCTACCAGTGGTGGAGGAAGCATTCACATCTTCCACCACTGAACCTAGACATCTGGACTTAAATCACCAGTACTTACTGGGTGTGTTACATATTTATAAGTTAAATATGTAACACATGACGACGTCAGAAGAGCTTGAAGTTCATCAGCCAGTCAGCCAGATGATGCACCTCCACATCACGGGGGCCCCCAAAGAAACCTGACCACAGTCAAGTGGTTTGCCGCGGCCCGTCTCCAGCTTCAGAGCTGTCCAGGTGTCCTCTGTGGGAGTGTGGGTGTTACGTGCCAGAGGACGTTTGCACGTGATAAAAGTGTCCTCTTTGATAAGTGGTGTGCTGCCACTGGGGTCAGTGATTTTGAATTACTTCAGCAGTTAATGCTTGTTGAAGACTTCAAGAACAGTCTACCAGAAAATATGGTGGTTTTCTTAAATGAACAGAAAGTGTCTTCACTGTCTAAAGCAGCTGTCTTAGCTGATGAGTTTGTTCTGACTCATAAAAATGTGTTTGAATCTTCCTACCACCCAGACAGAGAATCAGTACAGCGTCCTGTGAGTCCCAACACTAGCTACCCTGTTTCTGAGAAGCCTGAAGGTCCACTGTTAACTTCACGGGAGGAACGTGAATGCTTCTATTGTCATAGAAAGGGTCATATTATTGCTGACTGTCTTTCTCTGAAGCGTAAGCAACAGTTTCCTCCGAGCTCGTCAACTCCAGAGGAAGTGGGTGTGATGAAGAGTGTTGGTTTGGTCAGTACAGTGGTTCCTGGTGGTCAGTTGGCTGCCCCAGGACAGCCTAACACCTGTTTTGAACCTTTTATTTCTACTGCATTTGTGTCTTTGACTGGAAAAGAGCTGAGGACCAGCGCCCCGTCACGGTGCTACGTGATTCTGGCTGTTCTCAGTCTTTCATCCTGTCTAAAGTGTTGCTGTGGAGTCCTAAGTCTGCCTGTGGGAGAAGCTCTGTTAGAGGTATTGGGAGGGGTGTTGTGCCCGCGTCCCTTCACCAAGTCCATATAAAGTCTGAGCTAGTTAATGGGTGTTTTCCTATTGCCGTTTTCTCATCTTCCTATTGATGGTGTTGATTTTGTGATGGGTAACGACATCGCTGGTGGGAAGGTGTTTCCCACACCTGATGATGCTGTTCCTCTTGTGAGAAACACTGCCAATAGAAAGAAAAGGAGAAAGAAAAGAAACAGGAAAACCAGAACAGTGTAAGTTGTGATTTCTGGCACATACTTTGTAGTGTATTGAGGAGTATTGTTCCAAACATTGTTTGTTTGGACTTTTATGGGTGGAGGTGTTACGTGCCAGAGGACTGTTTGTGTTTGTTTTGTTATATTTGTTTCAACTTTCTTTTGGCACAATCACTTGTCCCATCCTCCCCCACCTTAGTGTGTCGTTCTTTTGCTGTTGTAAAATAAATCATCATTTGTTCACATCACTTTTGACTTTGTTTAATTTTCTGATTGTTATGTTATTGTCTGCTGGCTGGGTTTAGTCAGTGGTCGTAACATTAGCAAGAAACAAAATCCTCTAATGAGGAATCTAAACAGCACAAGGTGGTCTCTACAGTTCATGGTGACAGATAAATAAAGATGCCTCACTATGTTAAACTCTCAGTGGGCTTCAGGAGAGGACATACACCATCACCAAACTAATTCAGAGACAGAAACCTTGCACTGCAACACAGTAACCAGAACATGACATAACTTAGTGTGAGCACGTGGATCCCTACCTCTTTCAGCGTTATCTTCAGGACTCTGCACAGGGCTCTGGCAACATGCAGGAAAAAGGCTTCCACTTTCTCCTTGTGTCTCCTTGATCCACAGGTTCCACAAAGTTAAAAAAAAACTACATTACATGTAAAAACTCTGAGTAGTATTTCCAATCCAAGCAGCTCCACAGTGTGTCTGCCCAGTGGTCTGTCCAGTCTGTGGAGAGTCACACTCTAAATACACTCTAATAGACTTAAAGTGTGTTTAAACAGACTGTCTGTGTGTTCTGTGTTCTAATTTATGTGCAGACATTAGAACACAGAACACACGGAACCCTGAGACACAAAAACACACACATCATCATTTCAAATCATAACATCATCGAGAGATATGTTTTGAAAGATTCATTTTATATGTCAAGGTGGATTTTCATTGTGGAAAATAATCTCTAGCAATCTGCATTGTATTCTTCAATACTTAGATTAAATAAATCCATCTGGGATATAAAGTTCAACCCATTAGAAGCCTCAGTATTCATTTTGACAATTTATTCTGATTTCAACTTTTTTCCCTCATTATTTTGACTATTTTCTACTTATTTTGACTTTTTTTTCTCGTGACTTCGACTTTTTCTTTTCATTCTGACTTTTTATCATGATTTCAACATTTTTTTGTCATTTTGACTATATATATATATGTATATATATATGTATGTATGTATGTATGTATGTATGTATGTATGTATATGTATAACAAGAAGCATATGATGACACCTCTCTCCAATGGACAAGGAAAAGCTCCAAAACAGTTTAGTACATTTGAAGTTTTCCTTGGGAAGATAAACACAAGAGAGACCTTCTTCCAAGGCTAACAAGTGTCTTATTTATATATATTGATTATTCTTCCATCCATTCACTTTTCTTTTTTTTTTTGGATAAAAACATTATCAATTCTGTTTTTGAATGCATTTTTATTTTATAGCATTTTTCCCACACCTGCCTAAAACTTACCTTGTTAACAATATCACAAAAACAAACTTCCTAAAAGTGACTGTCACTTTAACAAGAAACAAAATCCTCTAATGAGGAATCTAAACAGCACAAGGTGGTCTCTACAGTTCATGGTGACAGATAAATAAAGATGCCTCACTATGTTAAACTCTTAGTGGGCTTCAGGAGAGGACATACACCATCACCAAACTAATTCAGAGACAGAAACCTTGCACTGCAACACAGTAACCAGAACATGACATAACTTAGTGTGAGCACGTGGATCCCTACCTCTTTCAGCGTTATCTTCAGGACTCTGCACAGGGCTCTGGCAACATGCAGGAAAAAGGCTTCCACTTTCTCCTTGTGTCTCCTTGATCCACAGGTTTCACAAAGTTAAAAAAAACTACATAACATGTAAAAACTCTGAGTAGTATTTCCAATCCAAGCAGCTCCACAGTGTGTCTGCCCAGTGGTCTGTCCAGTCTGTGGAGAGTCACACTCTAAATACACTCTAATAGACTTCAAGTGTGTTTAAACAGACTGTCTGTGTGTTCTGTGTTCTAATTTATGTGCAGACATCAGAACACAGAACACACGGAACCCTGAGACACAAAAACACACACATCATCATTTCAAATCATAACATTATCGAGAGATATGTTTTGAAAGATTCATTTTATATGTCAAGGTGGATTTTCATTGTGGAAAATAATCTCTAGCAATATGCATTACATTCTTTCAATACTTAGATTAAATAAATCCATCTGGGATATAAAGTTCAACCCATTAGAAGCCTCAGTATTCATTTTGACAATTTCTTCTGACTTCAACTTTTTTTTCCTCATTATTTTGACTATTTTCTACTTATTTTGACTTTTTTTTCTTGACTTCGACTTTTTTCATTTTGACCTTTTTTTCATGATTTCAATATTTCGTATAGTTTACTCTCACATTTGTCTTCCAAATACGTTTGTCCACTTCGTCAGTGTCAGGATAAGGAAAACAGGCCAATATTAGGATTAGAATGCTTGTACAGTTAATGTTTTTGAAAAATGACCTGCACTGATTCTAGTTTATTCCATGTAAAAATGCGGCAAAGGGTGAAGAAAAGTAATATCATACTTTTCTTAAAATGAATACATTGAGTGTTTATTTCCTGAGTTCTGAGCATTTTGGGGTCAATTTCCAACGAATGAGACATGGTGCATTCATGGTCCCATCAGCAGGTCGGAGCTTTCACTGATCATGTGCAATAACTGCCACACAGTTTGGTACAGACATTCATATTGTAGATGCTGAGTGACTCTGATCAGTTTAGAGACTTTGCCTCCAAACACATTTGTGGTTTTGAATGAAACAGCCCAACTCTCTTGTTGTTCAGTAGGTGGCGCACCAAAGCAGATGAACAGGCCCCGCCTCTGTTTTCTATCACGTCCTCAGTCAGTTGGTTCCAAACTCAGCAGAAACATGTTTGGGTAACTTCATGAAGGTTTTTTTTTCTAACTGAATACGGGTCGATGACGTGATCTAACGCAGTGTCAGTTGGTGTAACCATTACATTTTTTTCATAAAAACTTGATTATATACAGGGAAATAAATGTGAACTTAAATGAGGAAAAAAATACAATCCATGTTTACATTGCAACATTATGGTATATAAAACATTTTACATCATTTGTCAAAACTTTAGAAAAAAATGGTTGTTTTAAGAATATGTTCTGGTCAATATTGATGAAATGTGTAAATGCAAAAATATATTTTTTTAAATTAAGTAATTATATGTATAAGTCCGCTTAAATACACTGTAGGTGGATAAAGTATTTTATATTTATCATTCTTTTGTGGTTACAACATTTGACATCTTGCCAACCCTTATTTGTCACTGACCCATACACAGAGCAGCTAACTGCACCATGAGCCTCGGCCATCATCAGTGTGTTTGCTGCTACCACAATAACTTCATTTTATCATAAACTCATCAGCAGCAGATGTTTGTTTTCACACCGAGTCTCTGAACAAACATGTGGAGCAGCTGGGAAACAGATTCTGTTGGAGCTCTGGTGCATTTTTAATCATTTTAGGAGAGAAATGAGTGTGAAAAGTGGCCAAGAAGTGGTGTTCTTGGCGGTGAATCTGTGAGGTTTGGAGGCTCCACAAAGAAAAAGCAGAGAGCATCAGAGCTCCACATGACTAGAATATGAAGAGACACAAGTCCGCTAGCAGCTCCTTCACTCTCAGCCTTCAGACCTTCTACTACATTTAGTCTGGAGCCTTTAATCAGTGAGGAGAAAACACAAGTAGCACAGTTTACAAAGAGTCCACAGGAGCCGGGCTGGTTGAGTCTCCACGGTTCTCATGGTGTGTTTAAGTGCAGCCTCCTGCTCCGGACTCTCCAACAGTCCCTCAGTGTCTCTGATCAGTCTGTGGAGGAACAAAGCTCAGAGGAACCATGGCAGAAACAGCCCCCGCCGCCCCGGCCCCGGCCAAAGCAGCGAAGAAGAAGGTCTCCGGACCCAAAGCTTCTGGTCCCAGCGTCAGAGAGCTCGTCTTAAAAGCTGTGTCCGCATCCAAGGAGCGGGGCGGCACGTCTCTGGCCGCCATCAAGAAGGCTCTGGCTGCCGGCGGGTACGATGTGGACAAGAACAAGGTCCGCGTCAAGACCGCCGTCAAGGGCCTGGTCGCCAACGGGACTCTGAGCCAGACTAAAGGCACCGGGGCCTCCGGATCCTTCAAGCTCGCCAAGAAGGCCGCCGAGCCCAAAGCCAAGAAGCCCGCAGCTAAGAAAGCTGCAGCTAAAGCCAAGAAACCCGCAGCCAAGAAACCCGCAGTGGCCAAAAAGCCCAAGAAAGCGCCAGCTAAGAAACCCGCAGCCGCTAAGAAATCTCCCAAGAAGGCCAAGAAACCCGCAAAGAGCCCCAAGAAGGCCACCAAGCCCAAAGCCAAGAGCCCCAAGAAGGTGGCAGCTAAAAAGCCTGCAGCCAAGAAATCCCCCGCAAAGAAAGCTGCTGCCAAAGCCAAAGCCAAGAAGAAGTGAGCTCTTCATCACTCTCATCACCTAAAGGCTCTTCTAAGAGCCACCACTTCCTCATTAAAGAGCTGCTTCTTATTATCAGTCACACCACACATCACAGCAACAATTAGGATTTGGAACTTTAATATTTAACCCTCCTGTTATGTTCGTTTCTCAGGAATATCAATAAAGTTTGTGGGTCAGTTTGACCAGGGGCATATTTCATTATCCAAAAGTGTCAGAAACTAAAAAATCCAGATAAACATTGTTTATATTTCATGATTAACTCAATTTCTAACCATTTAAATCAATATTTAGTGCAATGGTGTTCTTTACCTCTCACAGATCAGGTTCAGTGAGGATAATTCACTCGTTTTTCATAAAATAAAATGCATGTTAAAACTTTTTTGTATGTGCATTGGAAAGACCTACATATCAAATACAATGGTATTTACATTAGATTGATTAAAAAAATTAAATAAATACTTTTAACTATTTAATTTTTTTCTTTCTTTTCGATTTTTTAACTTGGAAATGGGTCAATTTGACCCGCAACATAACAGGAGGGTTAAAGATGAGGTAATATACAGTGAAGAAATCAATATTTTGTTAGCACTTAATTTAAGTTACTAGTTGAATTCCAGGTGACACTAATGATAAAGGACGAACCATTAAAGAAGCATCACAGTAAAGCCGGTCAAGAGACAAACAGTATTTATTTTGTTGCCACATGAAGTCCTTTTTCTTGCTTTTATCTATTTCTCCACTTTATTTTTCATCTCATTTAGCTGACAAAAAGCTCTTTTAAGAGCCACACACACCGTCAGGAAAGAGTGGCTTCTCTGTTGATTCCCATGAAACACACATGAGAACTTGCAAACAAATAAGAGGAGAAAGAGATGTAGATGTAACCGTCAAGTCAATATTTCAATCTTTGAAAAAAAAAAAAAATGATGATCATTTAAAAGAGAGAAATTAGTGGGTGACCTGAATTTATTAGAAATAGTTGTGGTGACTTGAAAAATATTGAATGGTTTCACACATTCCACTGTAAACATGCCCCCACAGTCTAAATTAGTTTATATTATCCATCCCATTAGTTAATGTTGTAATAAACATTAACTAAGTTATCTAAGGTTCTTAGTGTCGATGAGAAAAATATTTAATTTAGACAGAAAACTAAAAATGGGCATTGGTCATAGCAGGATGTGTAATTGCAGAGCTACTCTTTTATTTCAAACAGTAAATGAACACCAACAGTGTTCAGAGTAATTCATCTAAATATAAAACATAATATAAACAGTAATGGGTAAATATTAATACACCAGAAGGGATACGAGACTGGACTGATGGTGCTTTATTATAATTTTCTAGTATGATTATCATTTAACTGCAACAATACAGGTCCTCATAATATATTTATATTGTATTGTCTACTTATTGCTTTTGGTTGTAAATTATACAATAAAGCAGACGTCTACTTATTAACAACTTTAAGAAAAGTAAAGCACCTGCAGATGAAGTGGGTGGACCTGCAGTAAAATACTCTTTATTATACACACACACACACACACACACACACACACACACACACACACACACACATATATATATATAATCTCCTGACCAGAGAGACTTTTCACTTGTCACATATGTAACATCTGGATTGCAATTCTAGAGTCATGACTAGTGATGACGAATGAGTTTCGTTTAACTCCACCATGAGTTTAACATCTGTGGTTTGAGTGGTGTTGTTGTTGTTGTTGTTGTTGTTGTTGTTGTTGTTGTTGTTGTTGTTGTTTATCAGTAGATGGCGCGAATGTACCAAAAGTGTAATTATCAACTTCATGAATAGTCAAGTAGGAATAACAGGCCCCGCCTCTGTTTTCTATCACGTCCTCAGTGAGGATCTAACTCGCTGTTCACCAGCAGCGTCTGTTATTGATCTGAGAACCATTGATCAGTGAGAATGAGCGGCAGAGGAAAAGGAGGGAAAGGACTCGGTAAAGGAGGCGCAAAGCGGCACCGGAAAGTTCTCCGTGATAACATCCAGGGGATCACCAAGCCCGCTATCCGCCGTCTGGCTCGCCGTGGTGGAGTGAAGCGGATCTCCGGCCTGATCTACGAGGAGACCCGTGGAGTGTTGAAGGTCTTCCTGGAGAACGTGATCCGTGATGCCGTCACCTACACCGAGCACGCCAAGAGAAAGACGGTGACCGCCATGGATGTGGTTTATGCTCTCAAGAGGCAGGGACGCACTCTGTACGGCTTCGGAGGTTAGACACATCCCGTCTGGTGCTGGACCCCAAAGGCCCTTTTCAGGGCCCACAAATACTCTGGAAGGAGATCATTTCCGTTACTATGTTTATCATTGTTTTAATGTTACAAAATGGTATGGTTGAGGTTATGTTGCACTCTGTTTTATGCAGTTTGTACCTGATAATGGTTTCTATCTTAGCACTTTTTATGTTTTCTCACTTAATTGAACTTTAATTGAAATTTTAATTACTATGCATTTCCACATATATGCCTAGAGTCCGAATATTTCTAAACCAATCACAAAGCTCTCACTACTCCTCGTGCTGTACTTTCCACCCACATTTGATGCAAATAAGCTTGAGGATAAAAACCAACTCGCCTCTTGTCTCCCATGTCGCAGGCGCTCTTTTCTCAATACCCACCTTATTATCTTGAATTAAATTAAACTTGGTTCGCTCATAAAACGCTGCAGCAAAGTTTTGCAATTTTTTCTGTAATGGTAAATGGACCTGCACTTATACAGGCCTAGCACTTTTCTAGTCGCTTGGACCACGCTTTACACTACACTACAGACTGCGCTCATCCACCCATTCACACTGGTGGCAGCGGCTATATCTATAGATTTTGTACAAATTACAATATCTGTTACTCAACACCAAAGGCGCTTTTCAGGGCCGCACAAATACTCCATAAAGAGATGATTTCCTTCCATGTAGTTCCCTACTGGTTTTCTGGTGATAAAGGGACTCTTGAGTCAAGCCACAAATGTAACTTAATAAAATATTGTTAGAACCTGAGACTTAATGTGAGGTAAATGTACTGTCATGTGGTGGGCAACATTATTTTCACTTTCCAAACCTGGGCAGAAGTGCATCTATGATAAACTAGTTTTTTGTTTTTTTTAAAAAAAAGGAAAATTAAGTCTGGAACGAGAGGCCACTCACGAGAGAGAGTCGGAAATGTGAATTTATGTTCAAAATCCTGAAGTAAAGCAGAATTTACTGTCTTATCATATTGCTCAAATCCCACTGAGACCAACTTGGATTGCACATGGACCATCATTTTCTCACAAAAAAAAAAAAGTACTTTGTAACTCCAATCACTTTCAGAAATGGGAACTGTTGAACTAAAAGGAATTTAAAATATGGACACTTAACTCAGTAAAATAATTAAAGCATCCATGCTTCATTATCTAAATGGTGGAACTGTGGCTCGTAATACGTTTAATGTTTCACTGTACTCAAAGTGGCCGAGATATATTTAATTGTAATATTACAGATTGTTTTAATGTAGACTCTCTGGTTTCCCAAACACCTTTCAGGCCGTCTTTCCAGAAGTCATTGACGTAAAGATCTTCACCTGAAGACATTCAAACTGATTGAATATTTTGCTGCAGAGCAATATTGCCATCCATTCAAATTGCAATCCAGCTTCACAGAATTTAAGTGGGAGGAGATGGTAGTGGCTACAGCAGTGCTGCACAGTACACCTCTGGTATGTCTAAAAGATCTTACTGGAACTAAAAATACTGATGTAAAGATAAAAACCTTAAACATGAAGTATGACTGTTGGAGAAACCTGAGGACAGAAGATGGATATCTAGTGTTTTACTTGGCATGGATGAGGGGAGGGGGGGTCTCGTATAACCATTAGAAATTGAAATATATCGGCACCTCATAATATATGGATACATTAACCTTATTTTGGTCTTATATGCATCATCTTAAGCAAACTTCTACATAGGGACAACTTTGTGGAGAGGATAAGCTCCTTCAGAAGAAGTGCGTGGCTCTTAAAAGAGCCTTTGTGTTGTAGCTGGTTGTGCAGCAGCAGCAGTCTACTTGGAGCTGGTGTACTTGGTGACGGCCTTGGTGCCCTCAGACACGGCGTGCTTGGCCAGCTCCCCGGGCAGCAGCAGGCGGACGGCGGTCTGGATCTCCCTGGACGTGATGGTGGAGCGTTTGTTGTAGTGAGCCAGACGGGAGGCCTCACCGGCGATGCGCTCAAAGATGTCGCTGACAAACGAGTTCATGATGCCCATGGCCTTGGAGGAGATGCCGGTGTCGGGGTGGACCTGCTTCAGCACCTTGTACACGTAGATGGCGTAGCTCTCCTTCCTCTTAGACCTCCTCTTCTTGCCCCCCTTGGTGACGGCCTTAGAAACGGCTTTCTTGGAGCCCTTCTTGGGCGCTTTCACGGTGGTCTCAGGCATGATTCAACTGGATCAGTCTGGATCAGAAAAGATCTCAGAATGCAGTCAGGTCTATTTATACCCACCCCATGCTAATCTCAATGTGCTGTTGCTGACAGAGGATTGGCTGCTTTCTGAGCAGGACTGAGCATGCGCGAAGATAGAGTCTGAGCAGCTCATGACTCGTTGATACAATGTTAGAAAACATGCAGAGTAAAGAATCAAGAAGAGAACAGAAGTGGGAAGGAAAAGTAGCAAAACGGAAAAAGTATGAACTTATCTTCACTTAAAGGTGAAATACTGATGATTTAGGTTCACCATGCATCACTACTTGATGAACTGAATGAGGCTCAGCAGTCAACTCTCTTTCTCTACAACCACACACTGAATCTTACTATCAGTGATCATATTATGTTCAAAATGTAAAATCAAGCAATCACTCAATTAATTTGATTTGTCACAATACATCAAATAACTCCAGTATCTACACCAACAACTTCCTACTAATAGCTGTTATATTAATTCAAATTTAACTTCTGCAAATGATCATCTTTAGTGGGTTTTTTTTTTTCACTTTTAAACTTAGAAAACAGGCTACCAGAAGAACCGAGATTTAAAAAAAAAAAAAAAAAAAAAAAAAAGCAGGACCATTGTCTACAATAATATGTCACTTAATTAGTCTTTTTTTGTTGTTGTATTTACAAGTTTAAATCGATTAGAGAAGGCAAACAAAGATGGATGCAGTCAATAGATGGACTTCTCTTGGTCCAGAAGGCTTACTTATATCATATATATCATCATTGTGTATACTGTAGGAAGCTCTCTCTATTTTGGTGTCACTTGGATATAATAAAGAAAATATCTTGTAGTGTTAGTCTTTTGGGGAAGAAGAGAATAATAATTGTTAGTTTCTTTGTTCAGCCTGTTACTGCAGTCGTTAACCAGATAAGACTTGTTGCTTCGGTGCATCAGTGAGAGGAGAAACGTCTCTTTATCAGCTGGTGTTTGGCTCTTAAAAGAGCCTTTTTGGGGGTCTGGTTCCCAGCAGGGAGCCGGTCTCCAGCTTTACTTCTTGGCGGCCTTCTCGGTCTTCTTGGGCAGCAGAACAGCCTGGATGTTGGGCAGCACGCCGCCCTGAGCGATGGTGACTCCACCCAGCAGCTTGTTGAGCTCCTCGTCGTTGCGGACAGCCAGCTGCAGGTGACGGGGGATGATCCGGGTCTTCTTGTTGTCGCGGGCAGCGTTTCCAGCCAGCTCCAGGATCTCAGCGGTCAGGTACTCCAGCACAGCCGCCAGGTAGACCGGAGCTCCGGCACCGACACGCTGAGCGTAGTTTCCCTTTCTCAGCAGCCTGTGGACACGACCGACCGGGAACTGGAGCCCGGCCCGAGAGGAGCGGGTCTTGGCCTTAGCTCTGGCTTTGCCTCCGGTTTTGCCTCTTCCGCTCATTTTGGATGCTTTCTAGAGTTGTGACTGTGTGGGACTGTGGCCCCTGTGGACAGAGCCCTCCTTTATATACCCACAGAGCCAGCTCTGGTTCATGGCGGACTTTTTGAATGATTTCCCCCCCCAATAGGCAGCGGAGCTCCGGGTGGGGGTCGCTGCTCTGGGCGGCGCTGAGCTCCAGGAGGAGCCCCTCACCAATCAGGAGCCGGAGGTCTGAAGCAGCGTCACATCTGACAGCCGGTCCCACAGTTTAACCCTATGAAGCCAAGTGTATCATATTTGATACACAAGTTTTTGAGACCTATACATCATCAGTGTCATATTTTTTTCCTGAAAAACCTGATGTATACATGTGTTGAAGAAAAAAAACTGAGCAACAAATTTCACAAAAATTCAAGATATGGCAAAATTTATATGCAGGTTCCACTGGTGGATCAGTCATTGCTGCGTGAAAACTTCATATCAGCAGATGTATGATGTTGTGTTATATGGAAAAAAATATTTTGCATGTTTGAGGAAAATGTTAAAAGAAATTAAAGCCTTAAAAGGTTAAAAATGTTGGGTTTTATATGTTTTTGTTAGTTCAAGAAAAACAAACAAATTGCACAAAAAGAGCTGATGTATCAAATATGATACAAATTAGAATCATATATCCCTATTGTTTTTGGATTTTTAAAAAATTATCTGTCAGCAGGTTCAATAAACACTACAGTTTAAAAAAAGAAGAATTTTCTGGCAATTATTTAATGGTTCAGGCTTTATAGGGTTAAGAGCAGCGAGTCTCTGCGGTGAGCTCCACATTTCTCCTGATCAGAGAGAGAAGAAGTCATGGCCAGAACCAAGCAGACCGCCCGTAAATCCACCGGAGGCAAAGCCCCCAGGAAGCAGCTGGCCACCAAGGCTGCCCGGAAGAGCGCCCCGGCCACCGGCGGCGTGAAGAAGCCTCACCGTTACCGGCCCGGTACCGTGGCTCTGAGAGAGATCCGTCGCTACCAGAAATCCACCGAGCTGCTGATCCGCAAGCTGCCCTTCCAGCGCCTGGTCCGAGAGATCGCTCAGGACTTCAAGACCGACCTGCGCTTCCAGAGCTCCGCTGTCATGGCTCTGCAGGAGTCCAGCGAGGCTTACCTGGTCGGCCTCTTTGAGGACACCAACCTGTGCGCCATCCACGCCAAGAGGGTCACCATCATGCCCAAAGACATCCAGCTGGCCCGCAGGATCCGTGGAGAGAGAGCTTAGACTGTCTGCTGCTCCAAAACTACCACAAAGGCTCTTTTAAGAGCCACCTCACTCTACTCAAGGGCTCGGTCCTCTGCTGCCAGTTTCACCATCAATAATATTAATATACACTACCGGTCAAAAGTTTTAGAACACTCAACTTTTCCCAGTTTTTTATTGAAAATCAAGCAGTTCAAGTCAAATGAACAGCTTGAAAGGGTCCAAAGGTAAGTGGTGAACTGCCAGAGGTAAATAAAAAAAGGTAAAATATAATGTACATTTCAGAATTATACAAGTAGGCCTTTTTCAGGGAATAAGAAATGGGTTAACAACTTAACTCTATGGAGTCTTGGGCTATTTTGTCCATTTTTGAATTCTTTTCATGTCTTTGTAAGTCATTTTGTGTCTTTTTTTGGTCATTTTGTGTCTTTCTTTAGTCCTTTAATCCAACATAAAATGTGATTTTGAATCTTTTACTTTCAAAACACTATCATGCTCAATAAAGAATTTTAAATGTTGCAAATGTGCATTAATTTCAGAGTACACTGAGACATTAAACTGCACCATTTTCAATTAAATTCTGGAAAAGTTGGTGTGTTCTAAAACTTTTGACCAGTAGTGTATATTTTTCACAGTGCAAATAATTTCAAATATCAAAACCAAGTGTTCTACATTTTGTATGCTTGCTCAGCATAAAGCATCAATGTATAATCGCTTCTTTGTTCCTTTGTTCTCTGCTTGTTGACACACAGCCCTCCATTACATTAGATAACTCTTTATTAGTCACATACTGGGGACACTTTCAGTGTAACATCAGCAAAAAGTTTATAGCTAAAATAAATAGAAATCAAGCAATATTCACAAGATATATACAAATATCTTGACAATTTAGACAAGAAATAGGAAAAAAGTATTGAATCTCTAAGCAATAATATAAAATTGGGAACAATACAATATAGTTCATGGTCAGCGTTAGCATTTTTAGCAACTAGCTTTGTTTTGTTTAGCAACACTGTAAAAATACAACCTGTTTTTATGTAAAAACAAATAAGGTAGAACTTTTAAAAATATTACGGTAAAAAGATATTGGCACTGTTGATTTCACGTTTAAGATTGCCATTTTATTCCACTTTTTACTGTATAAATAAAAAAAAATTCATCAAAAGAAACACTGTTTTGCCATATAATTGACAAGAAAATACTTTATAAATGTAAACGCATAAATTAAATATTACAGTATATTTTTGTTAGAGATATGGTGTTTAATACATTTAACAGTGAGAAAAAGTATTTTTTACAAAAGATAAATGCAAAAATAACAGTGATGTTTGTATATATATATCACATTAAATACATATTTCAGTTTATTTTACAGTGGAGTAATGTTTTTTTAGGTTTTTTTTTTAAACTGTTTTGGTTGATATATACATTTATATACCCATTTATCATTTTACGGTCTTTTACTGTCATGGTTTAGCAGTTGTTCACTGTAAAATCTAGAGATTTTTTTACAGTGAAGGTGCTTCTGAAGATTAGAATTGATATAAAGTTTTTACACCTCTACATATAATCATATAATGTCAGTATTTCCATCTCTAAAAGCAGCTCTCATACCTCTGTCGGCCATCGTGCAGACTAACGTTAGAATATAGTTGGTTACTCGCACCAGGCCGACTAAGCTGTCTGCTCTTTTCACATAGACTAAGGAGTAACAAACCTATTAACCCATAAGAACTCAGACCCAGTTATCCATAAAGGAAAGTTATGGGGGATATATCACAGACCAAGTGAACCACGCAGAACATATTTATGATGTGGGGTTTTTTTTGGTCATTCTGTGTCTTTTTTTTTTAATTTTTGTGGGTTTCTTTGTGTCTTTTTTCAGTAATTTAGTTTTTTTCTGTCATTTTGTGTCTTTTTTTAAGTAATTTAGTTTTTTCTGTCATTTTGTGTCTTTTTTCAGTAATTTTGTTTTTTTCTGTCATTTTGTGTCTTTTTTTAGGAATTTTGTGGGTGTTTTTGTGTCTTTTTTAAGTAATTTAGTTTTTTCTGTCATTTTGTGTCTTTTTTTTAGTAATTTTGTGTCTTTTTTAAGTAATTTAGTGTTTTTTCTGTAATTTTGTGTCTTTTTTGGTCATTTTGTGTCTCTTTTTTAGCAATTTAGTGCTTTTTCTGTCATTTTGTGTCTTTCTTTGGTCATTTTGTGTCTTTTTAAGTCATTTTGTGTCTTTTTTTTGGTCATTTTGTGTCTTTTTTTCAGTAATTTTGCTTTTTTCTGTCATTTTGTGTCTTTTTTTAGTAATTTTGTGGGTTTTTTTGTGTCTTTTTTTAGTAATTTTGTGGGGTTTTTTGTGTCTTTTTTAAGTAATTTAGTTTTTTCTGTCATTTTGTGTCTTTTTTTGGTCATTTTGTGTCTTTTTTAAGTAATTTAGATTTTTTGGTCATTTTGTGTCTTTTTTTGGTCATTTTGTGTCTTTTTTTGGTCATTTTGTGTCTTTTTTGGTCATTTTGTGTCTTTTTTTCAGTAATTTTGCTTTTTTTTGGGTCATTTTGTGTCTTTTTTAAGTAATTTAGTTTTTTCTGTCATTTTGTGTCTTTTTTTGGTCATTTTGTGTCTTTTTTAAGTAATTTAGTGTTTTTTCTGTAATTTTGTATCTTTTTTGGTCATTTTGTGTCTCTTTTTTAGTAATTTAGTGTTTTTTCTGTCATTTTGTGTCTTTCTTTGGTCATTTTGTGTCTTTTTAAGTCATTTTGTCTGTCTTTTCTGTCTTTTTTAAGTAATTTAGATTTTTTTGGTCATTTTGTGTCTTTTTTTTGGTCATTTTGTGTCTTTTTTTGGTCATTTTGTGTCTTTTTTTCAGTAATTTTGTTTTTTTCTGTCATTTTGTGTCTTTTTTAAGTAATTTAGTGTTTTTTCTGTAATTTTGTGTCTTTTTTGGTCATTTTGTGTCTCTTTTTTAGTAATTTAGTGTTTTTTCTGTCATTTTGTGTCTTTCTTTGGTCATTTTGTGTCTTTTTAAGTCATTTTGTCTGTCTTTTCTGTCTTTTTTAAGTAATTTAGATTTTTTTGGTCATTTTGTGTCTTTTTTTGGTCATTTTGTGTCTTTTTTAAGTAATTTAGTGTTTTTTCAGTCATTTTGTGTCTTTTTTGGTCATTTTGTGTCTCTTTTTTAGTAATTTTGTGTATTTTTTAAGTAATTTAGTTTTTTTCTGTCATTTTGTGTCCTGTTTTTTTTTAGTAATTTTGTGTCTTTTATGGTCATTTTGTCTGTCTTTTTTGTGTCTTTTTAAAGTAATTTAGATTTTTTGGTCATTTTGATACCACCTCCAGTGGCCCCCAGGTAATTTGAGTTTGAGACCCCTGTTCTAGAATATTTAAAGTGTTTGTTACATGGGTGTCACCGTGGGTTCTTATGGGTTAAATCCAAATAATTGTAATGCAGTTAATAAATATCTGGAGCTGATAAAAAGCCAATAGGAGTAACTTGTACAGATAACAAAAAACCTCAATGGGATGCACTTTTTCATGTGTGTGAGCCCTGGAGGGCTGGAGAGAGGAGGGAAGAGACACAGTGAAAAAGTCAAAGACAGGGTTTGTTATTTTGTACTTTATTTTGTTAAAAAAAAAAAAAAAAACAACACTTGGATATTTTTCCTAATTCAAATCAGAGCTATTAGTTGTCTAGTATATATATTTGATTGGTTTGAATTACAGGAATGTACTTGAAGTGTGCTCTGTACAGCTAATACAAGCATCAGGGCTCAGTATAAAAAAAACTAGAAATCATTATATCATTAAAAAAAGCATTAACTACTGGTATATTGTATAAAATCTACCAGTTTACCAGGAGTAAAATTAGATGTTTTGGTTAACACTTTTTACAAAAAAAAGGAAGAAACTACATTGATAGATTAATAGATAGATTACCTGCATGGTCATTATACATCCTGGATAAAGAATATTTAGGTACAGACTTTTATTTACTCACTCAAGTTGTTGGTAAAAGCTGATAGGGTAGGCCGATGATATTATAGATAGAGTATGTTTTACTGATTGCTAAATTGATCTATGGTATTTGACGTAATCATTTGGTGAGTCGGGCAGCCTGGTACCAGTGAAAGCCCCGGCTCTGACCTGTTTGACCTGTTGCCCTCAGGGAGGCGCTACAGGTGCATCAGGTCAAAAACAAACAGATTCAAAAACAGTTTCTTCCCAAAAGTAATAACCACCCTGAACTCTCATATGCACTGATTTTCATACGGACTGTCTTACTGTGCAATATTTCTTTTTTAATATACGATACCTGGCAATGTGCAACATTTGTCTTTCAACATGCAATATATTTATGAACACTGTATAGCATCATATTACATTACATGTCATTTAGCAGACGCTTTTGTCCAAAGCGACTTATAATGAGTGCATTCAACCTGAAGGTACTAGACATAGACCACAGGAATCAAGTAAGTACATAACTTTAAGAGCTAACTGTCATCACTAAAGGAGTGCTATATGTTAAAGAATAAGAGCTTTTTTTTTTTTAAATATATATGTTAGGTGACCATGACTTAACCGAGGTATTGTTGTAAGAGGTAGGTCTTCAGCCTGCGGCGGAAGATGTACAGGCTGTCTGAGGTCCTGATGTCGGTGGGGAGCTCGTTCCACCATTTGGGAGCCAAGACAGAGAAAAGTCTGGAGGAGGTTTTGAGGCGAGTTGACCCACGCAGGGTGGGAGTCGCCAGCTGTTTGGCTGATGCAGAGCGGAGAGGACGGGCAGGGGTGTAGAGTTTGACAAGGTCCTGGATGTAAGTAGGACCTGAACCGTTAGCAGCAGAGTACGCCAGAGCTAGAGTCTTGAAGCGTATCCGAGCAGCCACTGGTAGCCAGTGGAGGGAGCGGAGGAGAGGTGTTGTGTGTGAAAATTTGGGAAGATTGAAGACCAATCGAGCAGCTGCATTCTGGATGAGTTGTAAAGGTCGGATGGCTTTGGCAGGCAGACCTGCCATGAGGGAGTTGCAGTAGTCCAGGCGTGAGATGACCAGCGCCTGGACCAGGACCTGAGCTGCCTTCTGAGTGAGAAACTGGCGGATTCTCCTGATATTATGCAGCAAGAATCTGCAAGATCTGGTGGTGGCGGTGATGTTTGTGGAGAGGGACAGTTGGGTGTCAAGAGTCACGCCACGGTTTTTGGCGGTTTCTGTGGAGACAACCACTGTGTTCTGGACAGTGATGTGGAGGTCAGTGGTGGGAGAGCCCTTCCCTGGGAGGTAGAGTAGCTCGGTCTTGCCCAGGTTGAGTTTGAGGTGGTGCGAGGACATCCACTGGGAGATGTCGGCCAGACATGCAGAGATACAGTACAGGCCAAAAGTTTGGACACACCTTCTCATTCAATGCGTTTCCTTTATTTTCATGACTACTGACATTGTAAATTCATCAAAACTATTAATGTACACATGTGGAATTATGTACTTAACAAAAAAGTGTGAAATAACTGAAAACATGTCTTATATTCTAGTAAGCAAAGGGTGGTTACTTTGAGGAATCTAAAATACAAGACATGTTTTCAGTTATTTCACACTTTTTTGTTAAGTACATAATTCCATATGTGTTCATTCATAGTTTTGATGCCTTCAGTGAGAATCTACAATGTTAATAGTCATGAAAATAAAGAAAAACGCATTGAATGAGAAGGTGTGTCCAAACTTTTGGCCTGTACTGTACGTGCTGCTGCACGTGTTTCAGACTGGGGAAATGAGAAGATTAGCTGGGTGTCGTCGGCATAGCGATGATAGGAGAAGCCATGCGAGTGGATGAGGGAGCCAAGGGAGTTGGTGTAAATCGAGAAGAGGAGCGGACCAAGGACCGAGCCTTGAGGGACCCCGGTGGTGAGTAGACAGGGTTCTGAAACAGAACCCCTCCAAGTTACACGGAAGGTGCGGTCCTTGAGGTAGGATTTGAGCAGAGAGAGGGCAGAGCCAGATACTCCCAGGTGGTGAAGGGTGGAGATGAGGATCTGGTGATCCACAGTGTCGAAAGCTGCAGAAAGGTCCAGTAGAACCACAACAGATGAGAGAGAGGCTGCCTTCGGCTTGTGAAGCTGTTCAGTCACAGCGAGAAGGGCAGTCTCTGTTGAGTGGCCCTTCTTGAAACCAGACTGGTGAGGGTCAAGGAGGTTGTGCCCATATCTGCTTTGGGCAAGTTGACTGTGCATCTTCCCTTTCTTACCTATGTTTACATAATACTTTATATATTTTCCTTTACATTTACTTGCATATGTTTATATGAACCTGGTCTCACAGGAATCCGTGAAATAGCCACGGATTTCGCTTAACTCAAATTTCTGTGAAACTGACACGGATTTCGCTACAATGCAAGTTAATGACAGTCATATCCTGTGGCTATTCCATGGATATTTGTTCCTATTGGTTTGTTCCAAGTCACGTGACTTTCAAGGTCCCGGCGGTCAGAACAAAAAACATGGCGGACAGTTCTCTAATTTTTAGTGAAAAAAATCAATATTTTGACTTAGTTTCTGCATAAAAATGGATTTTGATCACATTTCTAGCGAGAAATATATGTTTTATTTTCTAAATATTCACTCAGTGAATGTACATAATCACTTTGTGTGTTGGAATAGCCACGGGATATGACTGTCATTAACTTGCATTGTAGCGAAATCCGTGTCAGTTTCACGGAAATTTGAGCGATTCCGTGGCTATTCCACGGATTTTGAGTTAAACGAAATCTGTGGCTATTTCACGGATTCCTGTGAGACCATGTTGGTTTATATTCTATATTTTTATATTTTATATACATTTTATTTATTGTCGCACTGCTTTTGGAGTCATCTTTTAACCCCATTGTACATGCGTATAGTGACAAAAAAAGGCACTGGTTGGTTGGAATATATTGGTTGGTTGTTGTCTGATGCCCTAAAGTTCACTACATTATTTACCATTAGAAGTGGCCTTACTGCGTCTCCCTGAGTTGGATTTTCATGTGATAAGGTTTAGGAGTCAGAGTGACTCCGTAGACCGGAGTGTAGTCTGGTTCTCCTGCATCCTCAGGCCAGGTGAACTTAAACTTCCTCAGCATAGTCACAATGATGAGGAAGAGCTCCATGCGAGCCAGACCCTCTCCAAGACACACTCGAGGACCTGAGACATAAAAAGACCTCAAAGTTATCTGTAAAACTTTGATTAAACCCACCCTGCAGGTGTGACAGAATGAGACACATGCTGTTTGTTTTTTAATGCTCTCATACCTGCAGAGAAAGGCATGAAGGCCTCTGGCTTCACAAACTCTCCCTGGTCATTGAGGAAGTTCTCAGGGTTGAATTCATTGGGATATTTCCACTGTCCCTCCTCGCTCAGCACTGAGGTCAGGTTAGAGAGGATCAGAGTACCCTGAGGAGAAAAAGAGGAAGTACCTGATAATGTTAGCCTGGGTATACCCATACTGCCTTGCGCGCTCAAATTTAATTTCGAACCTCCAGACGGTCTGGCAACCTAGCCAGTTTGTTAGCCCTGTTTTAGGGATCCAATCACAGAGCGGGGAGGGACGGTGAGACGATGACGCGTACTACTCGGCACTTGGAAGCTTTACGGATCCAACATGGCTGCTGCAGACGCGAAACTCTCTTTAGCTGTAGATGGTGTTTTAAATAGTTTAGAGTGAAAGTTGAAAGGCGAAAGGTCTCTCGGCGGCTCCGCTGAGATCACCGGCGTTATGGTAGCGGGGCTATTAGCGTCGCTAGCGGCTATTAGTGCCGCTAGCGGCTAATAGCTAATAGCCACTAGCGGCTAATAGCCCCGCTACCGCGGACAGCGGAGCCGCCGAGAGGCCCGCAGCAGCTTGTTTATTGCCCATAAAATCAGTGGATGTGTGTGGCAGAATGACATGAGGGGGAATAAAGCGTGAAAATAAATAATCTTGCAGAAAGCGAGAACTGGAGAAGCAAAGCAGCAAGCAACACTCTCTCACAGACACACACACAACAAACATCCATCTCTGTTTGCTCTACTACGTCATCTGGTATAACTGATCTGATTGGCTAAGAGCTACCTACAGACGCTTTGATAGACATTCTAAGCGTCCAATAAACGGCTCCGGAGGATCGTAAACCACACCTCCTCTACGGAGAAATGAACGGCTGGTTTCCAGACCTAATCTCAAATGAGATTTGGTCTGGTGTTAGCCAGGCTATGATAATGTAACAATTTTCTTAAAATGTAATGCCTGAAAATGTGATAAAAATTTGCATTTAACCTGATCAAAATGTAATACAGCCCCTATAAAGGAATACAATGTCCTCTCTCATAGTGTAAATACCACTAACTAGCAAATCATGTAAAAAGAAAATAATAATAAAAAGTGTTTTTTTGTAAAAGTACACAAATTGTATAATACTCTTGGTGCCATTTTATCCTATTAAAAACAGTACAATTTGACACATATTTCTTGTTTGGAAATGTAAACTCTAGGTTTTAGGTAGAGGTAGTTTAGGTAGTTAAAACTGATTGCAAATGGTACATTTTTATCGGGCAATAACGTATTACAGTAAAATCCCAATCAACTGGAAACACATGCTGATTTTTGACTTTCAATCAGTTGAACACTAAAGGATTCAGATGAGGAAATCCTAATACAGATCCCGTAGTTTTAAAGGGGGTCCTGACCAATAAAGTTCATAACATTATTGGTCAGGTACTACTGGACAGGTAGCTACATAACTTTATTTATAATAATTATCTGTACAATAAGGACCTTCTATAGAAATCATGTGCAATAATTCAATTACATTGTCTTTAAGTGTAGAATGCTTTTTTAATTTAATTTAATTTACAGAATTACTTTATATTCACTCATCTCAGTACTTCTTTTTCATTCTTACAGTGAACAAAACAATTGGTAAAAAAGCATTTAAGTTCAAAGCGCCATCGGAGGAATAATCTTCCTTTAAACAAACGATCATTGACGTCTTTTCATAGTTTTAAATATGCCCTGTCTTCTTATTTTGAGTTAAACTGCACATGTTTCAGATAATATTATGTCATATTTATTTTATTTTTTTAATTTTTAAAAATGCAATTTCAATTTCCAATAATATTATGTTACTTCTTTCAGTTTTACTATGCTAATGTTATGGCCAACTTGTGGCCATTGAGAGGTTGTGATTATTCTTGTGTTCATTTTTTGTTTGTTATGTTTGTGTTGATGCCTGTTGTCTTTGTTGTTGTATGTCTGTAAATTGTTGAGTGTTTTGTTTTGTAATGTACTTTAGGACCCCCTCGAAAACGAGAGGATTCCTCTCAAGGGGTTTATCCTACTCAATAAAATTTCTGATATTATCATCTTCTACAGCAGCAACTGTAACAAAGCAACTTCCCCCCCGGGTATCAATAAAGTATTTCTGATTCTGATTCTGATACAGAGGATCGAGGAAAGATATTTGTAAAAGGTTAAAAATTCCTAGCATTATTTAAGTATTGTACAAACAGTCTGGTAATCTGTTTGAAAAACCCACATTGAAAGACACTGAACTGCTGATCAGTCAAATCAAATGTGAATTAGAATAAGCAGAAAATTCATTTTTGTTCCATAGTAAACATCACCTTACTACTTATGTGACAAGGTCAGCTAATGGTGGTCAGATGATGTTACCATGTCCAAAATCAAATTATTAAAGAGAACAGTTATTTATCATGCTATCAGTTATTGGAATAATTGCCCACTGAATATACACTACCGGTCAAAAGTTTTAGAACACCGCAATTTTTCCAGTTTTTTATTGAAAATCAAGCAGTTCAAGTCAAATCAACACCTTGAAAGGCTACAAAGGTAAGTGGTGAACTGCCAGAGGTAAATAAAAAAAGGTAAAATATAATGTACATTTCAGAATTATACAAGTAGGCCTTTTTTCAGGGAACAAGAAATGGGTGAACAACTTAACTCTATGGAGTCTTGGGCTATTTTGTCCATTTTTGAAGTCATTTTGTGTCTTTTTTTGGTCATTTTGTGTCTTTTTTTAGTCATTTTGTGTCTTTTTTGTCATTTTGTCTTTTTTAGTCCTTTAGTCCAACATAAAATGTGATTTTGAATCTTTTTTTTACTTTCAAAACACTATCATGCTCAATAAAGAATTTTAAATGTTGCAAATGTGCATTAATTTCAGAGTACACTGAGACATTAAACTGCATCATTTTCAATTAAATTCTGGAAAAGTTGGTGTGCTCTAAAACTTTTGACCAGTAGCGTACGTGAACAGAATAGTAAAGTATCTTTTAATTATTACTTGAGAATGCACTATTTAAATTTGTGAGTAGTGAATTAACATATTTACTGTATGAAAGTGAGAATTAATGTAATAGATATGAAAGGAATAACTTATTCGGAATGATTTCTGATGACGTATATAATAATGTCTACAATGTTTAATTGTTAAGTGATTTTTGTTTTGTCTTGTGGACCCCAGGAAGACTAGCTCCTCCCACTTTTGGTGACAGCTAATGGGGATCTTTTTAACAGTAAACAATAAACAATAAACTACACAAGGTGGTGTGCTGATACAGGTGCTTCCTACCTTGGGAATGGAATATCCCATGAGCTCCGTGTCCTTGGTGGTACAGTGGGGGATGCTGAGGGGAACAGTGTTGGCTACTCTCTGCACTTCATGGATCACAGCCTGGAGGAGGAGAGATTTAGACAACATGTTCTTTGGCTTTATTTGACTCGAAGCCGATGCAGGCTCACACAGAAACACAGACAAATAAACTTGGAATATGGGACCCCGTCATCAATAAGCTCACAAGCAGGCAAAAAAGATTGTGAAAAGTGCTGTTCATAAGCAGTGGTTACAATTCAGTGTTTCCCACAGACCAGATAGCAATTTGTGGTGCTCCACTGACACCGGTAAAGTCCTAAATTCTTTAAATATATCACTTTATTGACATTTCAAACATTTTTAGACGAGAAAGTAGCCACTTAGATCCCCAGTGGGTCGTAATTTGTCTAAATACCAGCTGTTTACACTTTTGATTCAATTCAATTGGCTTTATTGGCATGACGTACCAATGTATATTACTTACTTTTGTTACGCTACTCAAGCTAGCCATCGTGAGCAACGCACTTCCGGTTACATTTACAAAAATAAAACACCCGTTGCCCTTTACAACGATAGAATTTGTGCTTTTACTTTGAAAACAGGAAGCGAACCTACCCTCGATGTAGCTAGCTTGAAGCAGCCGTTTGGACTGCTCTCGTCCCGTTAACGGCATTTACGGCAACCATTCAATATGCCTTAACGTGACCGGAGAGTCTTGACAGCTCTGAGATCGGCCTGGTTCATTGTAAAACATTTATTTATTGATGTGAATGCGGTGTTTTCTGTGCGTAGGCTAACGTTACGGACGTTACAGTTTTTTTCATCCCCTAGAGAGGAGAAAAAAATAACAGAATCATTTTGTGGCGGTCGGTCTCCATTATGTGGGGGTGCGCCACAGAATGGTCTATGTGTGGGAAACACTGCATTTAATCTACTGTAGCATACCCTCCGAAAGATGGTGGACCCGACTGATGGTTTTCACAATGTTTATTTCCATACAAGCTCCTTATTAAGTCCATAAATCAACGTGAAACCAACGTGAGAACTGTAGTACATAAAATAAAGAAAATACAGTTACAGTGCTGAATCCAAAAAAATTGGTTCCCAAGCGAAATTTTGAGTTTTTGACCTTCTCATTTGCATATCAATATGGCGGCCAAATTGCCCATCTTGCTCAGTTGTTGGACCATTTTCCCCTTAGTTTTTTTGTAAGTAGGCAATCAAGATGAGGAAATTAAGTTTCTAGATCTATAGTCTAGGGTCAGAGCAAGGATATAGTGGAGGCTCAGTGTCTTTTTTATGTATATTTATATATATATGCAAAATACCAACTTTTAAGTTGAAATTAAGCATTATGTGTGTGGTTTTTTTAAAGCCGACATAAATGTTCAATCAATATCACTTTTAAATGTTCCAGTTGGTATTTTGCATATATATATATATATATATACATAAAAAAGACACTGAGCCTCCACTATATCCTTGCTCTGACCCTAGACTATAGATCCAGAAACTTAATTTCCTCATCTTGATTGCCTACTTACAAAAAAACTAAGGGGAAATGGTCCAATGACTGTGCAAGATGGGCAATTGGCCATTTGATACAAATGAGAAGGTCAAAAACTCAAAATTTCGCTTGGGAACCTTTTTTTTGGACTCAGCAGCCTTGAAATATGTCTTGACTTGTACCCATAAATGCTCCTCACTTCTTATAGAAGGCCCTTTTTCTGAAATCCGTCTAGACTAAAACACTAAACACTCTACCTTGTGCCTCC
This sequence comes from Centropristis striata, assembly GCF_030273125.1. Lineage (NCBI taxonomy): Eukaryota > Metazoa > Chordata > Actinopteri > Perciformes > Serranidae > Centropristis > Centropristis striata. The sequence goes on from NC_081522.1 coordinate 2,090,180, forward strand.
TCGGGGGGTTGCTATTATAGTCAGCCTTCGCCGTTTTGTTCTTGTGTTACCGTCACGGATTTATTTTCCTTTTGTTACCTTTATTTACTTTAGCTTCTACTGCCTTTACCGTCAGCTCGTACCGTTGCAATTGCTTGGTTTTACCGTTTTACCGCAAGACACAATACCGCCAGGAAGTAGGAAGAGATTTAGCGATCCTTCAAAACAAAAGCTCATTTCTAACATTAGCTCAAAAATGGGCACATAAAAAAAAACAGAAGAATTACATTTTTACCATAAACTTAAATCATGAATAATATTTTTATACCCAAATCATGTTAGAATGTATTTTAAACACACCTTTTAATGATTTTTTAAGATTTAATCCACAAAACAAACACAAGCTGCCCTCTGGTGGACAAAACGAGAAACAGCATTTCACAAAACCAAAAAGTGGTTTGTTACATCTACCATGAAGACACTTTTGTAAATGGTCCCTACCTTTAGAAAACTTGTTGTCCTGTTTTAACAAATATTCTCAGACTTTTGTGTACAAATAAATGTGAGTTTAAAGTGAAAATATTATGAGGAATCTCTCTATACCTGCACATAAGGCATGTTGTGTCTGTCGTCAAAGCTGGCCTTATCCTTCCCTCCCAACACACTGTCTATCTCCTGCTGACAGCGCTCTGTGAGATACAGCAGAGAGAAAATAATCATTGTCAATACAAATAAAATGTAGAATGTTTGTTTACATGCACAGTTGGTAACACTTTACAATAACCATCTAAGTGATGTTTATAGATGGTTTATAAACCAATTATTAACCATTTACAAAATGCTAAACACATTTAATCATTAAATATTTTCAACCAATTTCTTGAAGGAATTTGAATCGTTTCAAAATCATTAACATACTTAATATGGTGTTAAAAATGTTATAATGAGTGCAACTAAAACTATTAATAAACTATTAATTATAATTTAATTGTTTGTTAATGGTAAAGTAACTATAAACTTACATTAATTAACCATCTATTTGTCATTTATATATGATTTAGTAAGTTAAACATTAATAAATTATGTATTTACCATTCTAAATGGCCTATATACGGTTTATAAATGATGATTTAACATTAATAAACTATCTGTTTAACATTTATAAATGAGGGTTACTGTAAAGTGTTACCGCACAGTTTAATCGAGCTATGCTTAAAAATCCATATTGGCGTCTAATCGGACTTCTGTCCTTGTCCCAGTTAACCGGCTAACCGGCCCAGTTAACCCAGTTAACCATGTAACCGGCTAATGTGACTAGCTAATGCGACTGGTTAATGTGACCAGTTAATGCAACCCGCTAATGTGCGACCAGCTAATGTGACTGGCTAATGCGACTGGTTAATGCAACCAGTTAATGCAACCCGCTAATGTGCGACCGGCTAATGTAACCGGCTAATGTGACTAGCTAATGCGACCTGTTAATGTGACCAGTTAATGCAACCCGCTAATGTGACCGGATAATGTAACCGGCTAATGTGACTAGCTAATGCGACCGGTTAATGCGACCAGTTAATGCAACCCGCTAATGTGCGACTGGCTAATATGACCGGATAATGTAACCGGCTAATGTGACCGGCTAATGTGACTAGCTAATGCGACCGGTTAATGTGACCAGCTAATGTGACTAGCTAATGCGACCAGTTAATGCGACCAGTTAATGCAACCCGCTAATGTGCGACCGGCTAATGCAACCCGCTAATGTGCGACCGGCTAATGTGACCGGCTAATGTAACCGGCTAATGTGACTAGCTAATGCGACCGGTTAATGCGACCAGTTAATGCAACCTGCTAATGTGCGACCGGCTTTCTTGGATGTTTTTGTTCCGGGGTCAAACGCCAGCGCGGTGGTGGAGCATGCGGAGCATTGTCTTGTCATACATGCCGGCAAAAATCCTATTCCAACCGCATTATCTGGGTCGGAGTTGGAGAACTCCAACATCAGTCGGACTAACATGTTTACATGCACTTCCGTTGTCCAGTTATAGTCAGATTAAGGCAATAAATCGTTTTTTTAATTACGAGAAAAGATCTCGTAATTATAAGAAAAGATCTCGTAATTATGAGATCAGGATCTCGTAATTACGAGATAAGGTGTCTATTTTTTTTTTATCCAGTGAATGCAATGCGCTTCCGTACTGGAGCCAATGGCAGAAAAGTAATTTACTTGTGCAGACATACCCTGTATGTGTGAGAAGGTGGATAGATAGAGGAAACCAGTCAGCAGGGTGTTGGAGGTAGTGTCAGTCCCAGCAAAGTGCAGATCCAGAGTATGCATCAACAGTCGGTCTTCCGAAAGGAAAGAACCATCCTTGCGTGTCTAAAAAGATGAGAGGGGTTGTTTTAAGCTAAACCAATATTAATAACATACAACAACTCCTTACCGAAACCCACAAATTTAACCCATGGGGCATGAAAGGGTCCACATACGCACAAACAATCAGTAATCTTAACTCTTAACAAACACACACACCTTATCCAGTTCATCCAGATAGCAGTCAACAAGGTCTCGAGGCTCTCCAGGATCTCTGGTCTTCTTGTGTTCTTTCACCAAACCAGCTGCGAGATTCAGGCAAGTCTGAATAACATACATCACAAGTAAACATTCACAATCATTCATTTTCTCACTGCTAAAATGAATATGTTGTGGTTGTCACTATAAATACATGTGTGTGTGTGTGTGTGTGTGTGTGTGTGTGTGTGTGCGCCATTTAACCTCACCTGAGGCAATTTGTTTAACTGGACTCAATAAAAGTGTTTTCATACCATTTATGTGAGTGTGCAATATCAATGTGCTGAGACTACATTTAGTAGACAAAACTAAAATTAGATGGGTTCTATCAATATTCAAATTCATTGACCCTCATTTGATAATACAGATACTTGCCATTTATCATTAATAATACACATGGTGCAAGGACGCCATTAAACACATTTCATTCGTGGGGACCTTGTGTGAATCATGCAAATAAATTAGCATAATATTCAAATGTGGTCCCCATAAACTATGTAAAATCGATTTTTCCCAAGTCCCCAGCTGACATGGTGTAGCAATTACTTCTTTATTTCTGATATTTGAAGTTGTGTATAAGCTAACAAAGCCATGGTGGTTATACTTGATTTTTTTCATAGCTGTACAACATTCAGAAAGGGTGGTCCCCACACATGATGAATAAAATGTTGGTCCCCGTGAAACACAAAAACCTGTGTGTGTGTGTGTGTGTGTGTGTGTGTGTGTGTGTGTGTGAATGTTTGAGCATGTAGATAAAAATATAAAATCAACCTACGTAAAGATTCTTAAATCCCTTTTTGAAGGGCAGTGGCAGGCCACGAATCAGGGGAAAAGTGTCGTACAGCTGTAGGAAAAAGAAAAGTCAATTGGAATTTGAATCTGCTTCCTGACAAAATGATTTTATCTTAACATATCCCAGCAAACATGAGTCCGATGGTGACATCGAGGAATTTTATTTGGGATAATTTGGGATTTTCACTTGAATGGAAAGTAGGAAAGTAGTAGTAGAAAAATGAACTGCTGGAAATACTTCTTCAACAAATTAATTTGCAAGCTAAAATTCTATATTTAGTTTAACAACAACACCTAAATGGTGTTTAGGAAAGGTGGAGAAGTTCTTCAAGCTGAAGAAAGAGATAACAATACACCAACAACTGCCTCAGAAGTGTTGAATGACTATGGATGGTGTGAAAATGCTGTACTTTAAGAGGCTCTGAAGAATGGTGTGGCCACAGTCTCTCATCCAAACCCTGATCTTCACTATACCTTGACATTAGCACAGGGGTGGGCAATTAATTTTCCCAAGGGGCCACATGACCAATACCACGAAGGTTGCAGGGGCCGGACCAAAACTCTGAACTAAATTCTGCTCAATATTAATGTAATCGCTTTATAAAATACAGTAAATTATCTGGTTTTGAGCTGCTACTGATAGGAACACATGTTATGATGAGACTGTTAATGTGGAGTAAATCAAGTATAGCAGTAAAAAGTAGTAAATACTCCAATCACTATATCACTATTCCATTTATTTTAAACACAACTGTAAATGACCTTTAGCAAGGTTCCTATTTATGTTTTTGTATTATAGCTTGTTTTTTCATGTTTGTACATTTTCAAGGTGTTTTACAATGTTGTGATGCTTTTATTTTGAAAAGGTGTCGTCCAGTGTAAAACGGGTGCTTTAATTTTGAAAGGTAGTGACAGGAAATAACCGGTAGAACGGATAAATGAAAAAACGAACGGTAAAAAATAACGAGTGCGTCGTAATTCATATAAAGTTGATATAAAGTATGAAAAGGCTTCTATAGTGGCTGACAGGACACAAGGTTTGTTAGAGTTTATTTTATTCTGTCATACATATTAGTGGCTATATTTGTTGTCTTAACTATAGTAAAAGTGTTGTTAGCTCTAGTGCTAATGATAATATTTGCTATTTTTTTCAAAATAAAAGCACTGCCAAATGCCACAACCCAATGCCCAGCTCTGCATTAGCATGACAAAGTACATGTATTTTTACACAAGCTTCAATAGTACACATTGTACATTAGTAAACTAAGATTGTGAACATGGTCAACACTATACCTGCTAGTTCAGTTACACTCTTAGCTGTGGATTCCTTCATATTCATATTAGTGAAGCAGCTTTGAAAGCAGAAACAGGCTTTGACTCACCATAGCCCATGGTCCATTGGCCAGCTTGCCGTTCTCAGTAAAACATTGAACGATCACTTTGATGAAATCATCATCATACTCGTAGCGTTTTCCAAACAGAACCTGGCAGATGATGTTGGAGGATGCATTGTGGAACATAACCTGAGGACTGAAGGATTTACCTGTGAAAGACAAAATGTTGACAAAGTGTAACACAGCGTTTTACAAACAAAAATTTAAAAGAACATGAAACTAACAGCGTGGGTTCTCTCCGGGTACTCCGGCTTCCTCCCACAGTCCGAAAACATGCACTTAGGTTTAATTGGTGACTCTAAATTGCCCGTAGGAGTGAATGAGAGTGTGATTGTCTGTCTCTATGTGTCAGCCCTGTGATAGTCTGGACACCTGGGATGTCAGCTGGGATCAGCTCCAGCCCCTAGCGACAGAGTGCTGATAATCGGTTAAGGATAATGAATGAATGAATGAAACTAACAATAGCACAATGCAAAAGTCAACCTGACACTAATGTATGGACAAAATCCAACTGTAACAATCTACCGTAATTTTCGGACTATAAGCCGCGCCTTTTCCCCCATTTTTCGATTCTGCGGCTTATATAACGGTGCGGCTAATCTATGGATTTTTACAGCTAACGGCCACTAGGTTACCTCCTAAATCTATGGATTTTACAGGTTACAGTCCACCAACTTTAACTCTATGGGCTCTATGCCTCAGACGAAGGACCCCGAGCCAATCTGGCAGGGCGCCGGAAAAGAGTGAAACAGGTAGCGCGCGAAAGTAAAAGTGAAACCGAGAGTGGTACGAGAGCATAGACTGTATATAAATAATGGACGTAGTCACCGTGACGTCACCCGTTGGTTTGTGGACTGCCCGTTGGAAGCCTCGAGTTCAGCGTTATACTAGTCGCCATCTTGCGTCGCCATCTTGTTTCCGATACGCGGAGCAGACCATAATTGGACTGTGGCGGAGCGCGAGGGATCTGATCACTGACTACAGCCTCTCTACACCTCAACCTGACTGAGAGAAGTCGCTGCTAATTCATGTTAGCATTAGCTGGAGCATTAACTGGGATGTTAGTTTTAGCTAGCAAAAAAACAAAAACAAAATGTATCTTTCTGACCTCAGAAAACTGAGCAGCGACTCCTTGGAGTGTCTGTTAGTCCAACCAAACACTGAACAAGACATTTAATGAACAAAACGTTCAAATAAACATTAAGTGAAAATATAGTGTGAAAGGGTCAAAGTTATGAGACCAAACCGCTAAACGTCCTCTTTTCTATCTATATAACGTTATATGTAACTTTACTGACACGTTTCCATGGATACGCATTGCTCTGCTTCTCTCCTGGTGACGGCTCGCCTTGTCAGTGACCTGTCAATCAAAGCTAGAAACGCCCCAAATCATACGATTCTTTATCTTCTATTTTCTTCTAAATGGGGCCATTATTAGAACTATTGACATCAAATTGTCTTGAAGAAGATTTTTTACTAGCGATTGAGACCATAATGTTGTCAATGAAAATTTTTTCTGAGGTAATAAATCAAGTGAGAAGTTTTCAAATTTAGCACTGAAATGAATGGGCAGATTTCTTTTGCAGCCAAACTTAGCACCCTCTACTGGAATTTTCTGTGAATTGCAGGCTTTATGCACTTCCTGGTGGCCTCCATGCTCAGACACGGAGATTGCCGCCTGTACGAGAGACAGAACGAGAGACAGAACGAGAGACAGAACGAGAGACAGACCGAGAGACAGAACGAGAGACAGACCGACATTACGAGAGCGAGATAGTTTGTGCAAAGGAAGTTTTCATGCACAAACCGTCATTATGGAAAACAAAGGTAGAAATGCATATGATGCAGCTTTTAAGTTAAAGACAGTCAATCTGGCTGTAAAAGAAGCTTCCTCAAGCAGCCGTCTCTTTCCCCACAATCCCCTCTGTGCACCAACCCTTACATATGGTGATTAAACATTAAAACACCTGCGGCTTATAGTCCAGTGCGGCTTATATATGTACACATCATTCAATTTAGCTGCTGCGGCTTATACTCCGGTGCGCCTTATAGTGCGGAAAATACGGTAAATAATATCATTGTACTTGTGCTGCTCAGAGTCACAGATTAAAGTTGACCAGGCCTACATACCAACGCTCTCATCCAGTTGGTCCATGATGTACTCTAACTCTGCATGAATCCTCTCCTCCATTGAGTTCTTCCCCAGACCAAAGTTCCTCAAGGTCATCAGAGTAAAGCGACGCTGTTCCCTCCAACCAGAGCCGTAATCTGCCAGAAGTATTCCTGCAACAGGTGTAGTGAGACAAACAGTTTTCATGTCATATCATTGTCATGATGCGTTGGTTTATATTGGGTCAATTACAATTATGTGTCTGATCTCGCACATCTTGTCATTGTGTAAGATGTTGTTCTAAATCGCATCAAACTATATTATGTGGTAATGTCTCCCATCCCCCTGTGTTATTATATTAAATGTTGTTTATTTTTTTATGTATGTATGTATGTGGTATATACACTACTGGTCAAAAGTTTTAGAACACACCAACTTTTCCAGAATTTAATTGAAAATTATGCAGTTTAATGTCCCAGTGTACTCTGAAATTAATGCACATTTGCAACATTTAAAATTCTTTATTGAGCATGATAGTGTTTTGAAAGTAAAAAAAAAGATTCAAAATCACATTTTATGTTGGACTAAAGGACTAAAAAAAGACACACTTATTTTAAACACAACTGTAAATGACCTTTAGCAAGGTTCCTATTTGTGTTTTTGTATTATAGCTTGTTTTTTCATGTTTGTACATTTTCAAGGTGTTTTACAATGTTGTGATGCTTTTATTTTGAAAAGGTGTCGTCCAGTGTAAAACGGGTGCTTTAATTTTAAAAGGTAGTGTCAGGAAATAACCGGTAATTCATATAAAGTTGATATAAAGTATCAAAAGGCTTCTATAGTGGCTGACTGACAGGACACAAGGTTTGTTAGAGTTTATTTTATTCTGTCATATATATTAGTGGCTATATTTGTTGTCTTAACTATAGTAAAAGTGCTTGTTAGCTCTAGTGCTATTGATAATGTTTGCTATTTTTTTTTTTCAAAATAAAAGCACTGCGGTTATATTGATTTCTAATTTCTTGGTAACCTCACGCGGGCCGCCCAATGCCCAGGTCTGGTGTAAAATATCAATAAGAAGGCAGCCTGGGACTAGGCAACAGGGATGAGGACACAGTAACCAGGAAATAGGAGCAGCCTGTTTTTGAAAAGACTTGTGGTTAGAATAACAACTATGTCCTGTGAATGGGCAGCTGCTTTTTCAAAAGAATTCCTGAGGTTCCTGAGTGCAGGCAAGTTTGAAGACTGAATAACTGCCTGGATGGATGTAATGGCTCAATGAAGGTGATGAATAGTCAGTAATGACCTGTTACATAATGTTACATAACATATGCTTGTGTCCCCCCTTTAACCCACTGAAGCCTGGAAAGCGGATACGTCGTTTTGTAGTATTTGTATAAGCTCTCAAATACGTTTTTAATTTCATTTCTATCTGCTACAGAGGCTGAAAAATCTATTATTTAGTAGGAAGTGTTGACACAAACTTCAGGTTTTAGGGGCTTATTTTAAAATCACCCAGAGGTTTTACAGGCGTTTTAGGCGATTAGGCAATGGGTTAAAATTGTGCGTTGTTGCTAATCTGTAATTTTTCTGTGATAAACTAAAATAAAGTTAAGAAAAATGTATTATGATACACTTTCTTTGAGCCAGATGTACTTTATAATACACCATACTCTTGATAATCTTCACACAATATCAAATGAGACTAATAAATAGAATAGTCAGTAATGACCTGTTACATAATGTTACATAACACAAGCTTGTGTCCCTCCTTTAAAATTATGTGTTGTTGCTAATCTGTAATTTTTCTGTGATAACCTAAAATAAAGTTAAGAAAAATGTATTATGATACACTTTCTTTGAGCCAGATGTACTTTATAATACGCCATACTCTTGATAATCTTCACACAATATCAAATGAGACTAATAAATCATTCAGTGCCCAATCATATGTCATGTCTGTTCTACCTTTCTGTTGAGTGACATCATTGACATACATGCCCTGGGGTCTTCCAGCAAAATCCACACCCTTGGTCAACATAGCCTCCTTTATGGCCTTCATCCCATTGATGACTACAGCTGGTCTGAGACCGAAGAACAGACTGTAGACATCTCCATAAGTCTTCCTCAGCTGGTAGAAAACAGGAAAACTTACAAAGATGAACACACAAAAACACATACTAATATACACTACTGGTCAAAAGTTTTAGAACACACCAACTTTTCCAGAATTTAATTGAAAATGATGCAGTTTAATGTCTCAGTGTACTCTGAAATTAATGCACATTTGCAACATTTAAAATTCTTTATTGAGCATGATAGTGTTTTGAAAGTAAAAAAAAGATTCAAAATCACATTTTATGTTGGACTAAAGGACTAAAAAAAGACACAAAATGACAAAAAAAGACACAAAATGACTAAAAAAAGACATAAAATGACCAAAAAAAGACACAAAATGACTTACAAAGACATGAAAATAATTCAAAAATGGACAAAATAGCCCAAGACTCCATAGAGTTAAGTTGTTAACCCATTTCTTGTTCCCTGAAAAAGGCCTACTTGTATAATTCTGAAATGTACATTATTTTTCAGTTTTGGTTAAGCTTACCTTTTTTTATTTACCTCTGGCAGTTCACCACTTACCTTTGGACCCTTTCAAGCTGTTCATTTGACTTGAACTGCTTGAATTTCAATAAAAAGCTGGAAAAATTGGGGTGTTCTAAAACTTTTGACCGGTAGTGTATATATGTATATATATTATATATACAGTACAGGCCAAAAGTTTGGACACACCTTCTCATTCAATGCGTTTCCTTTATTTTCATGACTATTGACTCAAAACTATTAATGAACACATGTGGAATTATGTACTTAATAAAAAAGTGTGAAATAACTGAAAACATGTCTTATATTCTAGTAAGCAAAGGGTGGTTACTTTGAGGAATCTAAAATACAGACATGTTTTCAGTTATTTCACACTTTTTTGTTAAGTACATAATTCCATATGTGTTCATTCATAGTTTTGATGCCTTCAGTGAGAATCTACAATGTAAATAGTCATGAAAATAAAGAAAAACGCATTGAATGAGAAGGTGTGTCCAAACTTTTGGCCTGTACTGTATATAAAATATATATGTACATATACACATACTATATATATATATATATATATATGTGTGTGTGTGTGTATATGTACATATATATTTAATATATATGAAATGGTTTTATTCTGGTTTAAAATGGTTTTATACACAGTCGCGCATAAAGTTGGAATAAAATATTTCCATGAAATGATTGTGACGATGTTGTATATTTTTGACAGATAAAGTGTATATCTTCTCAAAACTTTGGTAATCAATGTCTTACAAACATATCACAATGAAAATGAAACCACAATTAACCTATGCAATTAACAGAGGAGTGTCTGAAAACAAAATATTGTTAATAGAATTGTTTAATGAGAAACGAACAAACTCAATGTTTTTAATAAAATAAAAAATATTAATACTATTGGTGCAGAGGATGCAGATTAGTTTGAAATAGCAGCACCAACTAGCCCTTTTCACCTACATTTTTTCTCATGTCTGATATCTCAAAATCTCCTCACAAACTTAGCCAACGCCCATTGTGGCCTCGACAACTGCACAATCAGTCAACTCTGTACAAACAACAATGTTGTGTAATCACATTTAAGCAGTAGTAGCCTGTTGTAACATTTACCCTTAGAAGCTCAATATAGTAAATATTAAATTAAATATAAGTGCAAATTTATTCAAATGGCTTTTCAACATGTTTTTATTTTACTCATAGAGCCAATAAGTAAGAAAAAGGAGCAAAGTGTGCACAAGTCTTGCCATTTTTAGACACATTTTATCTACTATTAGTAATTACATCAATGTCATTACAATTTAAGGCAAGACATAAGAAACATCTAAGGCAGGGGTCTCAAACTCAAATTACCTGAGGGCCACTGGAGGCAGGATCAAAATGATAATAAAAAAAAAGACACAAAATTACTAAAAAAAGACACAAAATGACAGAAAAAACACTAAATTACTTAAAAGAGACACAAAATTACAAAAAAGACACAAAATGACCAAAAAATACACAGAACTACCAAAAAAAGACACAAAAGTATTAAAAAAGACACATAATTACCGAAAAAGACACAAAATTACACCAAAAAAAAAGACAGAATTACCAAAAGACACACAATTATTTAAAAAAGACAAAATTATTTTAAAAAGACACAAAATTACCAAAAAAAAAAAAAAAGGAATTAAAGGGACCTTCCATACACAGCACGGTAAAGTGCCATTCATATAAAACTCACATTAAACTTTCATATCAAGGTGGGGGCCACAAAATATCGTCACGAGGGCCGCAACTGGCCCGCGGGCCGCGAGTTTGAGACCCATGATCTAAGGCAGGGGTGTCAAACTCAAATACACAATGGGCCAAAATTTAAAACTTGAATAAAATCGCGGGCCAACATTGAACAAATAAACCTTTTAATATTTACCAAACATGTTTTGCTTTAACATTAAATATGGAACCAGCAACGCTTATAAACATACAATATATAACTAAATAGTGCAGACATGCAAAATCAAATTTCAAATAAAAACAACACATCAATGGCATTAATTTATTAAATAAAAATCTTTTCTATTTGCATCCTTCTGATTTCAATATCAAAATAAAGTTTTTCAACAGGTTAATACATTTAAAAATAAAATAACAATAATAAATCTAGTATTAGCGGTAAATGTGCCGTATAATACCGGCGGGTCAGCTTTTATAGTACAATAATAATAAAATAATTTGGTATAACATGTTTTGCTTTAACATTAAATATGGAACCAGCAACGCTTATAAACATACAATATATAACTAAATAGTGCAGACATGCAAAATCAAATTTCAAATAAAAAACACATCAATGACATCAATGTCATTCATTTACAATAATAATATAATATTTTGATATTGCCTCGCGGGCCAAATAAAATTACACTGGGGGCCAAATTTGGCCCGCGGGCCAGAGTTTGACACCCCTGATCTAAGGTGTAGGAAGAGCAACATCATTAATTTGTCATTTTTCTTACCCTCTGGAAGTCCTTCAGGGGGTTCTCTAGGTTCAGGTGCAGAATGCTCCCCACTATCGGCAGGGCAGGGGGTCCTGGGGGGAAGTTCTTGGGTCTCCAGGATGTGAGTTTAAGGAAGATGAAGACCAGAAGGAGCCCTAGCAGGACTACTGAAGCAAACATGGTGTCATGGGCTGAACTGAAAAGGCAGGATGAGTGGCTTGTTTTTCTCAGGCCCCTTCATTATATAACCACAGAGCGCATGGGGCGGTCCTGAAGCGGCCCACGCTGGTTTTTGGCGGACTTTTTGGACAATAGGCAGCGGAGCTCCGGGTGGGGGTCATAGAGGGGTCGCTGCTCTGGGAGGCGCTGAGCTCCAGGAGGAGCCCCTCACCCACGCCCGCCGATAGGGGGGGACAAACGGGTCTGCTGTCCCGGGCACAGGGTAGGGGGGGCCAGAACTGGGAAAATAAAATGAAATAGGCCTATTTGTGGAAAAAAATGTGTAATATTTATTTGAGTTAAAAGCATAGACTGTATAAATTAAAAGCTTTTTATTTGTTTTCTTCCTTACTGTCCTTGAACTAGTGGTCAAGAACCCCCCCACCCCCAACACAAAAATGGTTTGGCCACTGATCAAACTTTGATGTTGCCGTTTGATTTGAAGTTTTTTTTTTTTTTTTTTTAAATAAACTTTATTAAGGCAGTTGGGTGGGGTGTAATACAAAAAAATACATCAGAACGTCGCCAGGGGGTTTCAATAAATCATAAAGAGGTTGTCATACAAAAATATTATAAAAATTACAAATATTCAGAGTTTTAGCAGCTTTCAAATTAGTAGAGTCTTTAATAGAATTAATATACTGCCTGGTTTCTCTTATAAATATAGAAAAGAGGGGATTTTTTTTTGTGTATCGAGATTTATGTATGTGATATTTTGCCAATAGTATAATTAGATTTATAATGTAATATTGATTTTTTTTTTGTGTATGGGAAGTCAGTGAAACCAAACAGTATATTTTCAAAACAAAGGGACAAATTAGGTTCAATTGAAAAAAAAATGGAAGTTACAAATATCTTTCCAGAACTTAGACGAAAAAGGGCAAGACCAAAATAAATGAAAAATACTTTCAGGGTGCCCTTCACAAAAAAAGCAATTCAAATCTAAATCTTTTTTAAAACGTTGAAGAAAAATTTTAGTGGGTTAGATTCTGTGAATTATTTTAAAAGAAATTTCTTTGATCTTATTGTTGACTATATATTTTGCTGGCAAATTCCAAATCTTCGGTAAACACAAGTCCGGTGCTCAGAAACGGAAAGAAAAGAGAAGAAGAGAAGAAGAAAATGGAGGCCTTAAAGATTTTATGAACAAATATTTTTTTAAAAAGGTGGTGACGGTGAAGCTGGGACTAGTAAAGTGAACGTAGAGCAAGGTAAGAAACAGCGCAGCCAATGTTTACAGCCTTGTAACGTAACCTAACAAGCTCGCTCTAATGTTAACGTCCATTAGCTTGTATGAAAGCCTGACACAACACGTTATCTTTGACAGAAACAAAGTTTGGTAGCTCCGTCAGAGAGGATGAGACAGAGAGGAGAGATCCAGCAGCTGTCCGGTGACAGAGAGAGTGATGCGGGAGGGAGGGGCCCGCTGCCCCGGAGAGGAGGGGCTGGCTACCGGTGAGAGAGAGAGAGAGAGAGAGAGAAAGAGGGAGAGAGAGAGAGAGAGAGAGTGAGAGAGAGTGAGTCATTTATAGTTTATTTATTTAGTCAGTTATTTTCCTGCTAGTGTCAGAATTCCAATACATATGAAGAGAGTATTTAGCAACAGCGCATGTGTAGTTTGTTAATCTTATAGTCTAGACGGATTTCAGAATAAAGGCCTTCTATAAGAAGTGAGGAGCATTTATGGGTACAAGTCGGGAACCGGCCTACCTTACATATCTCAAGGGCGCTGAGTCCAAAAAAATGGTTCCCAAGCGAAATTTTGAGTTTTTGACCTTCTCATTTGTATCAAATGGCCGCCAAATTGCCCATTTTGCACAGTCATTGGAGGAAATTAAATTTCTAGATCTATAGTCTAGAGTCAGAGCAAGGATATAGTAGAGGCTCAGTGTCTTTTTTATGCATATATATATATATATATATATATATATATATATATATGCAAATTACCAACTGGAACATTAAAAAGTGATATTGATTGAATATTTATGTCGGCCTTAAAAAAATGACACAAATAATGCTTAATTTCACCTTAAAGTTGGTATTTTGCATATATATATATATATACATAAAAAAGACACTGAGCCTCCACTATATTCTTGCTCTGACTCTAGACTATAGATCTAGAAACTTAATTTCCTCATCTTTGATTGCCTACTTACAAAAAAACTTGGGGAAAATGGTCCAATGACCAACGGCGGCCATTTTGATATGCAAATGAGAAGGTCAAAAACTCAAAATTTCGCTTGGAACCATTTTTTTTTTTTGATTCAGCACCCTTGAAATAAGAAAAGTAGGCCAGTTACCGACTTGTACCCATAAATGCTCCTCACTTTCACTTTTTGGACAATTCCGTCTAGACTATTAACCATTATTGTCTCTTGTCAAAGAGAGATTTAAGGAGAGGAGAGGAAGAGCAGAGGAACAGGAGAGAATGTTTTTGCTTGCAATGTTTTATTAAATTAATATTTAATTTAGTTTTAAGAATAAAATAGATACATAAAGCTCATTGCACAAATAGGCTATCTGCAAAAAAGCTTTTTGTAAATCAGGGATATTATACTTGAAAGATGGGAATTAGCCCCTTATTTCAAAATATACACACATAAACTGCAGCGTAAATAGCTGCACATTTAGTCATGATTTATAAAGAAAGAGGAGAGGAGAGGAGAGGAGAGGAGAGGAGAGGAGAGGAGAGGAACAGCAAGAGAAAAGGAGAGATCTGCCAAAGCTGAAATACATCTTATAATTACATTTTATGCAAGGCAACTGAATAGGTAATCACAAAATAAACTTTAATCATACATGTAATGTAATAAATCATCAGTTGCTTTTTTGGTTACCAAGGAGATGGCTAAAATTAGGATATTTCTTTTCTTAATAAGAATAAGACCACTCTGCATTTCCAAGTGGTATGAAAGCCAATGCAGAAGAGTCCAGAAGTTGAATCCACTGGCTGCAAAAAGAAGTCCATTCAGTACCATGATGCATTGTGTGTTTTTGTCTTATTATAGCTTGACCCTTTTCACATTGTGCTGTACTAGGAACTGCAGCATTTTGGACACTTAAAAAATATCTTGTTCAGTGTGTATCGGTTTTGACTGCAATACACAGGGGTGTCAAACTCTGGTGTAATTTTATATGCCTGCGAGGCAATACCAAATTATTATCTTATTATTGTACTATAAAAGCTGACCCGCCGGTATTATACGGCGCATTTACCGCTAATACTACAAATCCCACAATGCCCTGCTGTTGTTTTGGCGCGTCAATCAGGACAGGACCCAGAAACGCTCCTCTGTGACAGTCGTCATAGCAACCTCAAGCTAGAGCTGTCTCCCAGCTACCCCTTCCCAAAAATGGAGAAAAGAAAGGCAGAATTTATTAACCTGTTGAAAAAGTTTATTTTGATATTTAAATCAGAAGGATGCAAATAGAAAAGAGGCATACAGTTTTTATTTAATTTTTATTTAATACATTAGTGACATTGATGTGTTTTTTATTTGAAATTTGATTTTGCATGTCTGCACTATTTAGTTATATATTGTATGTTTATAAGCGTTGCTGGTTCCATATTTAATGTTAAAGCAAAACATGTTTGGTATATATTAAAAGGTTTATTTGTTCAATGTTGGCCCGCGATTTTATTCAAGTTTTACATTTTGGCCCATTGTGTATTTGAGTTTGACACCCCTGGTCTAAGGAGTCGACTGTTTAATTACCAAACTATCTGGACAGCATTAGCATTAGCGGCTATTGTAGCATCATTGTGGCTTCTGATCCACTCTGCAAATGTATGTGCTGCAAAAAACAACATTAAGAAAGCTATAAAGATATTTGTTGCAACTGTTACTCAAGTAAAAGTAGCCTGTGTAAGTGTAGGAGCCATTTATTTAATTTGAGTTTATGTATTTTGTCATCCATGCCACCGGGGGGTCTAGGCCAAGGCTAGTTGTAGTTTTTGAGTGTGCTTGACTACTTACTTGCTGTGGCTGTTTTATTTGCCTTTTCATAGGGAAGTGGTGGGTGAAATAAATGAATATGGACATTGTGAGAATAAACACCCGTTAATATCAATTAGAAAAGACTGGTTTGATTATTATTGTTGAGTGCACATATGAAACAAAATGCACCTATTAGCATCATTAGCAGCTAACAGGCTAAAGGACTTTGCCACTACAGTAAGTATAAACAAGATAATCCAAAAGTATTTATAAGGGGGGTTTATAATTGTATTACTATTATGCATGCATTAATTAAATATAAGAGCATCTATTGTTTTTGTTCAACCAATAGTCCAAACCTCAAAATTATATGGAGCAAATTAAAATGATTCAAATAAGTAAAAGCAGAAAATCCACACAACTGAAAAGCAAGGGACATGAAATGTTCTGGCAAAAAAAAAAAAGTTTGTGCTTGTTCTGTTGTAGAAAATCTTTACGAACAGATAGTATCGAATCACAGCCTTGTGCGGGATTTAATTGGCAGATAGTAAAAACATATGAAACATTGCATCCAATGATCAGAACAACACTGAGAGACAACGCCTCTCACAAACTCATTTCACTTCAATTCGTGCGTCATTGTTTCTTTGTAACTAAGGTTTTAATGTCCCGTACTTTCCTGTTATGACAATCATTTGATATGTGAGTACACTTGGGAGATTCTGTTCTTATTCTAATGTTATCGTATCAACCAGAGCATCCGCTCAGGATGCGCTATGCTGACTTTCGTCCAAGAAGTTTTCCTTTCCCATGACTTTTAATATTCCACCTGTGTGCTTAGGTAACATTTCAATGTGGATTCACCTATGAATTTATCCTACAGTTCACAATCACCTTTATCACAGAGGAGCAAAGTACACAACCAGAAGAGGCGGGGCAAAGAGTGGAGCTGCACTTTGAATGCAATTCAGCCAGTGTGGCTTTTCTGTTCAGTTCAGTCAATTCCAACATGTTTGCTTCAATAATCCTGCTGTGGCTCTTTCTTGTCTTCATCTTCCTTCAATTCAAAACTCGGAAACCCAAGAACTTTCCACCAGGACCCCCTGTGCTGCCGATAGTGGGGAGCATTCTGAACCTGAGCCTAGAGAACCCCCTGAAGGACTTTGAGAGGGTGAGGAAATTGCTTCCTGACAGTGTTTCTCTTACTATTCCTTAAATTGTGTTGACATTGATGTAATTACTGATATTAGTACATAAAATGTGCCTAAAAGTCCAACACATGGACTTGTGCACACTGTGTAAAGGTTACTACAGGCTAATACTGCCTTCATGTGATTACACAACAGTATTGTCTGTGCAGAGGTGACTACCTTTGCACTTGATCTGTAATCAACCAGTGGTATAGGCCACAATGGGAGTTGTCTAGCATACACATAATACTTGATGAGGTAATATTTGTGAAGAGATGTTAAGAGATTAAATCAAATGGAGGTGAAAGGGTTCATTTTGTGGCATTCAATCCATCAAACAAATCTCTTGATCCTCCCTAATCTACAAACCTCACTGTCATGTCATGTCATGTCATTATTAGCTTGTTTGTATTTCTTTAAACCACTCACAATGATCTTGGGTGGGAGGAGGAGGAGACAGCAAATAAGGCAGGGGAATTTGTTAGAAAAATTGCATGAGGAAACCTTGAAAATTGATAATCTGTCACCAACAGAAAAAACCTCGCCATTTTTCTGCGCAGATCGTTGATGGGAATGAAGAGCTGGAGACGTCCAAGTTCTCAGTTTAACATAGTTTTATTACAATACGTCAAAAAATGTGCATTTTACAGAGATTCTCCGGGTTCAAAAACTCATGTCCCTGAATACAAACAGACGTGTTTCAGTTGGTGAAGTCTGAACCACGTCTCTCTCCCTGAACCCATTAAAATACTAACATTTGTTTACAAAACATGCTGGTCGATTTCCTCCAGGAAGTCCCGCCTTCTTGATCCGCTTGATTCGCCAGTTTTAATCAATACAAAACGGCAATCTCATGCCAGCTGGGCATACGATCTTGCTGCCCCGGACAAGGCCATCCTGACCTGGCTTCTTCTCCAGAACATTCAACAAAAACCTCCTGCCTTGTTATGTCTAACAAAGATATTATGTCATACAGAGCCAAAGGATTTTCACTGTCTAACATAGATTCTAAAAGTCTAAAAAATATGAAACAGACAATGAAATATATGTTATAACATTAACACACAAACATAATCATTGTATCAAAATGATATTGCCTGATTTTATATAAATGCATAGAGACAGACAACAGGGAAGCAGAAATCAAGCATAAAATCCTTTACCAATATAGAAAATAATCAATTATTTTAACAAATTCCATATGAAATGGCAAGCTTATCCTAACAGTCTACATCCAATGAGTCAGCCTATCATGGCAATGTTACTGAAAAGAGACACTGTTTTCCTGCTATCCTTCAAGCACTACCAAACATTTCATCCCAGAAGTCCAGAAATGTCTTTTAAAAGTAGTTACTATCTCAACACTCATTTACACACAGCTCTTTGCCAGATGTACAGGTAATGTATCTATTTAAGATTAATAACTGTAGTATGATGATGGTGAAACAAATTTAATGTTGTTTTAGCCAGTAGTTCTCAACCTTTTTGAGACCCGACCCCCAATTTAACATGCATGTTGTCCGCGACCCCCGGTCTCTGAACAGAATCTCACACGCACAGTTCAGATCACCCAAAAAAGAAACAAAATGACCAAAAAAGGAAACAAAATGATCAAAAAAAGACACAAAATGATCAAAAAAAGACACAAAATGACCAGAAAAGGAAACAAAATTACCAAAAAAGACACAAATTGACCACAAAATGATCAAAAAAGACACAAAATGATCAAAAAAAGACACAAAATGACCACAAAAAAGACACAAAATGACCAAAAAAGACACAAAATGACAAAATAAAGACACAAAATGACCAAAAAAGACACAAAATGACAAAAAAACAACAAAATGACCAAAAAAAGGAAACAAAATGACCAGAAAACACACAAATTGACCACAAAATGATCAAAAAGACTAATACACATTAACACATCAACACTTTAACACAGTGGAGACAGAGCTGACTTCCAAAATGATTTGGCGACCCCCAGAAATCATCTCGCGACCCCAAGGTTGAGAATAGCTGGTTTTAGCCACCAATGTAAATTCATGTTCTGATGTAACACCATGCCTCGTAAATTATTTCCTAAATACAACAGACATATTACATACCTAAATAGCAGCAAGAAGGCCAACTCACAACTGGTTGTGAATCTTTTTGAATCCCACCATTCTCCACATCTGCTGAAAGATCAAAAAGGATTGATTTGTGTTCTCATCCATGCTCTATCACTGTCCCTTTTATGTTCCTCACTTATCAGACACACCAATGTAAATGAACCTGCACTTATATAGTGCTTTTGCGACCACTCAAAGCACTTTACACTACAGACATTCACACTGGTGCCAGAGGCTACCCTAAATGGTGCCACCTGCCACCATTGGGAATTCATTCACACATTGGGAGCAATTTGGGGTTCAGCTCGACATGTAGGCTGCGACGGTCAGGGATTGAACCACCAACCCTTCGGTTAGGGGCCAACCAACTCTACCGACTGAGCCACCGAGCTTGTTTATATTTTAGGTTGTCACTTTTATCCTGCTGCACGCCAAATTTCCCATGTGAGACGATCAAGACAGAGCTAAGTGGGAAAATAATGTGTTTTTGTTCTCTCCCAGTTGAGTAAGACTTATGGAGATGTCTACAGTCTGTTCCTGGGCCCCAAACCAGCTGTAGTCATCAATGGGATGAAGGCCATGAAGGAGGCTATTTTGACCAAGGGTGTGGATTTTGCTGGAAGACCCCAGGACATGTATGTCAATGACACCACCCGACGGAAAGGTAAATGCAATCGGAGAACACTTCCAGTAGTTATACAGTATATGAAAGTGACCAATCTTATGTATCGGAAGATTCTACCATTCAAGCCAAGTTGGCAATGTTTATTTATATTATCAAAATTATTTTAGACCACCGACTGTAATGAAGAGTAACTATAAATGCCAAGATTTCTCGAGATCTTATTTATTGGATATGAGATGATATTGTGGAAGGTTCAAAAGAGGAATTTAGCATCAGGTGGGATTTTGTCCACTTGATTTTGAAGCCATAAAAGCAGCTAAATTGTTAAAAGACATTCGAAATTTCGGAAAAAAGATAAAGTAATATTATTTATATAAAGTAGGATGTCGTCTGCAAATGAGGAAATATAATTAGGGCCACGGGGCAATCGCACCGAGCACTGGTCCCATACAGCAATAGCAGTGTGGATTTTTTCTTCTTCCTCTTCCGGACACAATTTCGTCCCGCTACTAGTCCTACAACTTGAAGAGTTGCAGGACAAATTATATATCAAAACATGCGGTTTGATCGGGATCGGTGTGCTATTACTTTTCTCTACAGAAAAAGTGACTTACGTCACGAAAATGTTGTATTCTGTAGAGAAAAGTAATAGCACACCGATCCCGATCAAACCACACATTTTGATATATAATTTGTCCTGCAACTCTTCAAGTTGTAGGACTAGTAGTGGGACGAAATTGCGTCCGGAAGAGGAAGAAGGTTTCTGTCTTCTCTTTTGAGCAAGCAGCCATGGTAGGTAAGAAATTAGGTTACTGGTTTTCCATGCCTGAAAATATATTTAAGTACTGTGAAGAGTAAATAATAAAATGAAAGAATGCAGATGAGCTTTGGAACAGAACAGAAATAATCACATTTGACAGCAATGTCTTTAATTTTGACGGTAGATTACCTGTAAGCTTAACCTGAGGCTTCCAGACCGTTTGTTACACAGAACCATCTGAGAAGCAGTCATTGGGAACTGTTTGGGAAAGGGTACATACTTCCTTCACACACCGCCTGTGCTGAAATGACTCGGGAGAGGAGCACAAGCCTTCACTTCTGTTCTCTGCTCTCCAGTTCTGATATAACTGATGAATTTGTAGCATCTACGCTAGACCTGGGCATTGGGCGGCCCGCGGGCCACATCCGGCCCGTTGGCTGTCCTTGTCCGACCCGCATGAGGTTACCAAGAAATTAGAAATCAATATAACCGCAGTATTTTTATTTTGAAAAAAATAGCAAACATTATCATTAGCACTAGAGCTAACAAGCACTTTTACTATAGTTAAGACAACAAATATAGCCACTAATATATATGACAGAATAAAATAAACTCTAACAAACCTTGTGTCCTGTCAGTCAGCCACTATAGAAGCCTTTTTCATACTTTATATCAACTTTATATGAATTACGACGCACTTGTTTTTATTTACCGTTCGTTTTTTCATTTAAGGGTTCTACAGGTTATTTCCTGTCACTACCTTTCAAAATGAAAGCACCCGTTTTACACTGGAAAACACCTTTTCAAAATAAAAGCATCACAACATTGTAAAACACCTTGAAAATGTACAAACATGAAAAAACAAGCTATAATACAAAAACATAAATAGGAACCTTGCTAAAGGTCATTTACAGTTGTGTTTAAAATAAATGGAATAGTGATATAGTGATTGGAGTATTTACTACTTTTTACTGCTATACTTGATTTACTCCACATTAACAGTCTCATCATAACATGTGTTCCTATCAGTAGCAGCTCAAAACCAGATAATTTACTGTATTTTATAAAGCGATTAAATTAATATTAAGCAGAATTTAGTTCAGAGTTTTGGTCCGGCCCCTGCAACCTTCGTGGTATTGGTCATGTGGCCCCTTGGGGAAATTAATTGCCCACCCCTGATCTACGCTAACCTTCTTCAGGAGCTGCCACCATTGTTGTTTAGAACGTCGCCTCTCTGTGTCGCCACACATACCGAAACCACACATTTAGTCGCTCCTCACAGGATTCTGATTGGTCAGAACTTCCAGTTGTTCAACTCAAACATATTACTTGAACCCTCGAAAGATGGATTTGCATTCTTGTGATCCCACGAATCTCACAAGATCTTGTGACACAGAGAGAATCCTGCTGCCGTGTAAGGTAACTGTAAGCTCAAACTGTCTGCTCTTTGTCTCACTACACCTTTTGTAGGATTAATTCTGGCAGATTACGGCTCTAGTTGGAGGGACCATCGCCGCTTTGCTCTGATGACTTTGAGGAACTTTGGTCTGGGGAAGAACTCAATGGAAGATAGGATTCATGGAGAGTTGGAGTATGTCATTGACAAACTGGATAAGAGCGTTGGTATGTCCTCTGTGGGTCTGGTTAACTTTAATCAGCACAATAAGAATGACATTATTTAAAATGTTACAGTTGGATTTTGATCATACATTAGTGCCAGGTTGACTTTTGCATTGTGATATTGTTATTTTCCTGTTCTTTGTTGTACAATGCTTTGTCGTACTATAAGATAATATAACATAAGATAACATAAAATCACAAAGGTAAGATATTCCTTTATGGTGAACATTTTGTCTTTCACAGGTAAATCCTTCAGTCCTGAGCTTATGTTTCACAATGCATCCTCCAACATCATCTGCCAGGTTCTGTTTGGAAAACGCTATGAGTATGATGATGAGTTCATCAAAGTGATCGTTCAATGTTTTACTGAGAACGCCAAGCTGGCCAATGGACCATGGGCTATGGTGAGTCAAAGCCTGTTTCTGCTTTCAAAGCTAAACTGTCCTCTGAGACTGTAACAAAATGCTAACTTTAGCATGCTAACATAATGAGGTTTAGCAGGTAATATATCTACCATGTGCACCATCTTAGTTTAGCACATAGCATGCTAGCATTTGGTAACTGGCATCAAACTAAAACTGAGACATCTCTGCATGAGATTTGAAAATGTCATGGAGTCTTTCTTAAACCTAATGCAAAACATCATGTTAACGCAAATGACCAAACACAGCCTAGCTGCCTATTTCACTCCTATTTTCCATTCAAGTGAGATATATGAGGATAAATTGTTTGCTAATCTACGTTGCAAAAAAAACAATGATTTATTTTTTTCCCCACAGCTGTATGACTCTTTCCCCATGATTCGTTGGCTGCCGCTGCCTTTCCAAAAGGGCTTTTCGAATTCTGAGGTATGGTAGATACTTAGATATTTAGCGTGAATATTTATAATAAATCATAAAAAGTCTGATTTAAAAAAAAGATGGAATTGAGCACCCACCCAACTATAGTTCTATCCACTCATCATATATGATATGAAGATTAATGGTAAAATAGATTTGTTTTTCTATAGCCTTACAAGCATATATGGTGAAAGCCAAAGAATGCATTTTCCCGTGAAAAATGTACATAAATTGTAATTGCTGTTGTTTGTTTTTCAGATTTGTCGTAATCTTTCAGCTGATTTGTTGAAAGAACACAAAAAGACTAGAGTTCCTGGAGAGCCACGAGACTTTATTGACTGCTATCTGGATGAACTGGATAAGGTGCATGTTTGTGGAGAGTGTGGGTGTGGGTATGTGTGGAGGGGGGGGGGGGTCAAAAGAGTTCGTCGATCTTTAGTAACATATGTGTATACAAATGAAGTTTGTTTCGTTTCGTATCTGTTTATTTCGGTCAGTACATGTCATCAAAACAAACCAGAAAAAAAAAACATTGATCAAAGTAAACAACATGTAAACAGAGAGAGAAAATTGATAATAGACATTTGGACCGAAAAGGCTGAAGCAGCTTATTACGCCTTATTACCCTGTTTAAAGTAAATTTAAAGATTAGAAATGTACAATCTGTTATTTATCAACAAAAGAAATAAGCAGTCACAAAAGAGAGAAAAGAAAGAAGCTTATTACTCATTACTTTAACATGTATAAATTAATCATCCTATTTTTAAGTAATTTTTTGAAAAAGTTAATGGTATTGCAAGTTTTCAAGTCTTTCTCCAATTTGTTCCATAAATTAACAGCTGTTACCGTGGTGCATGGTGATTTGGTGTTGGTTCTGGTTTTTAACTTTGTAAATATACACTCCCCTCTGAAATTATAATGGCTTTGTCTTAGATTGAACATTTTCTGAATACAGTTGTTGTTAATTTTGAACATAAACTGTGCTGTTTTGAAATCCACCAGTTCATTGAATTTGAGTTAATTTAAATTAATAAATAATTGATTGGTTGGATGCTTATAATTGACTTTGTTTATAAGTCTCATTGCTTTTTTTTGAAGTAGTAAAATTGGTTTGGTGATTGACTTAAATGTGTGTCCCCACACTTCTATGCAATAGGTTATATATGGTTTTATTAGGGATTGATACAAAATTTTTAATGAGTTTGTTGTTAAGATATTTTTACATTTATATAGAATTGCCATAAGCGGAATAGAGCATATCAATCTTATCTTTTGCAATTATAATGTCCGTGTGTTTTAAAACAAAACAATCATTCTCATCATTGCAGCGAGGCGATGGTACTTCCTTTTCAGAAGATCAACTGAGTATCTATGTTCTGGATCTGCACTTTGCTGGGACTGACACTACCTCCAACACCCTGCTTACTGGTTTCCTTTACCTAAGCACATACCCACACATACAAGGTATGTCTGCACATGTAAATCACTTCCATCGAGTCATAAACTGAAAAGGACTGATTTTGTGGAAGGCATGTCAAAATGCTGCTGTGACGAAGGCCTGTCAGTGATTGGGATTGCAGTACAGTAATTAAAGTAACTGTCATTTATTGCTTGTATCCCTGAATAAAGGTTCACCCGTTCACCCACTCTTAGTCATGTCACTGTCTTTACATTTCAATTGTACAGACAATGATTATTTTCTCTCTGCTGTATCTCACAGAGCGCTGTCAGCAGGAGATAGACAGTGTGTTGGGAGGGAAGGATAAGGCCAGCTTTGACGACAGACACAACATGCCTTATGTGCAGGTATGATATGCAAATGTGTTCAAACGAATAACATTGGGTGCCTTAGATCAGTAGTTCTCAACCTTTTCGAGTCGCGACCCCCAATTTAACATGCATGTTGTCCGCGACCCCCGCTCACTGAACAGAATCTCACACGCACAGTTCAGATCACCCAGAAAAGACACAAAATGACCAAAAGAGACACAAATTGACCCCAAAAAGAAACAAAATTACCATAAAAAGACACAAAATGACTAAAAAAGATACAAAATGACTAAAAAATATACAAAATGACCAAAAAAAGACACAAAATGATCAAAAAAAGACAAAATGATCAAAAAAATATACAAAATGACCAAAAAATATACAAAATGACCAAAAAAAAGACACAAAATGATCAAAAAAAGACACAAAATGACCAAAAAAAGGACACAAAATGACCAAAAAAGACACAAAATTACTAAAAACAAAAACACAAAATGACCAAAAAAAAGGGACCAAAAAGACTAAAACACATTAACACATGAACACTTTAACACAGTGGAGACAGAGCTGACTTCCAAAATGATTTGGCGACCCCCAGAAATCATCTCGCGACCCCAATTGGGGCCCCGACCCCAAGGTTGAGAACCGCTGCCTTAGATAAACTGAAATCACTGCATGTCAACCACAGTTTTATGCTTTTGCCAGGTTACCAGCATATTGCAAGTTTATTGATCTGTGCATTTGTGGCTGAGCATTTTACAGCCTGCATCGGCTTCAACTCAAATAAAGCCAAAAGACATGTTGTCTAAATGTCTCCTCATCCAGGCTGTGACCCATGAAGTGCAGAGAGTCGCCAACACTGTTCCCCTCAGCGTCCCCCACTGTACCACCAAGGACACGGAGCTCATGGGATATTCCATTCCCAAGGTAAAAACAAACTGGTTTTAACCCTTTGATGCACAACATGGGTCTAAAGTGACCCGACAGAGTTTTTATGTTCTATATCTTTGCAATAAATTATTTTCATCATTCAGTATTCCAGGTTTCCCTCAATTAGTTTGTTTTTGATCATCATTCATGCTAATTTCATGTTTTCCTTTATTATTTTTTAAATAAAATTCCTTTTTGTGTCACTACTCTTTGAATGCACAACATGGGTCAAAAATGACCCATATCCATTTTTAGGTCAGTAGCTTGCTAAGCTAATTACTTAGCTAACTTCTTGGCTAAGTAGCTTGCTAAACTAACAACTTAGCTAACTTCTTGGCTAAGTAGCTTGATAGGCTAACTACTTAGCTACCTTCTTGGCTAAGTATTTAGCTAAGTAGCTTGCTAAGCTAACTACTTAGCTAACTTCTTGGCTAAGTAGCTTGCTAAGCTAACTACTGAGCTAACTTCTTGGCTATGTAGTTAGCTTAGCAAACTACTTAGTCAAGTAGTTAGCTATGTAATAATACAAAAAGGTTTTTTCTTCATAGTATGAGAGACAAAATGGAAATAATGCTCTGTTGTTATCAAATACAAGATATTTAAAGACTATTTGGAATATTCAATCATAAAATAAGTTCATATCAAAAGATAGAGCACAGAAACACACAGCAGTATTCAATAACATGGGAATGAATGCGGGTCATTTTTGACCCATGTTGTGCATGAAGGGGGGTCAATATGTTGTGCATCAAAGGGTTAAAACAAGAAAATCTGTGATTGGATGTCTCCATCATCATCTATGGGGGTGCAATCAAGAAAAAGTCAAAACGTTTTTACTTTTATATCTACTCTGGTTTAATGGACATGCCTTGCACACAACAGCTTTTTAGTCTAATGCACCTTTGCCATTGTGGTGAAAAGGGAGCTGAGCCAGAAGGCAAAGCACATCATTTTTCTAGTTTCAAATCTCATTTATGGTCATTAGCTTTGGGGAGTGTTCAGAACAATGAGACCGCATATCAAAGAGCTGATAAGATGTTCCTTCGTTGGGTGGCTGGGCTCAGCCTTAGAGATAGGATGAGGAGCTTAGACATCAGCTCTTGCATTGAAAGGAGCCACTTGAGGTGGCATCTGGTAAGTAGGCCTCCTGGATGCCCCCATTAGAAGTGCTCTGGGCACATTCAACTGGTAATAGGCTGGGGAGTTGGCTTGAAACACAGCAAAAGAGATTATAAATCTCATCTGGCCTGGGAATGCCTCCGGCTCCCCCAGAGGGGGCTGGTAAACCTTATTAGGGAGAGGGATGTCTGGAAAACTTTGCTGAGCCTGCTGCCAACAATGTATCATTTGTGAGTTTATATTTCATTTTTATTATTTTTTAAAATTACTCACCTGGAAAGCATTACATTATTTGTTAGTACTCTATTAGTCAGGACATTTTATTACATTCATTAATTGTCGAATTATTACATTATTAGGGGCAATCGCACCGAGCACTGGTCCCAATAGCTGTAGGGACCAGTGCTCCACAGAATATGAATTTTTCGCGACATAAGTCGTGAAAAACTGCCCAAAATTTTGCATTGAAATGAATGGGACAGCTGACAAAAAATGAGCGAAAAAGAACAATAATTGGAGATTTTTAAACGTCTACTTCTCCGCCATAATTTCACCTAGAGACTCCATTTAAACTTTAAACAGTAGACACAAGTCTTGTGTATCGGTGTATTAATCCACATTTCAATAGGTCATATAGTTTTTTATCAATCCCTGTTCAATGACCATGATCATTTTTGGAGAAATTCTGAGATTATAATGGGTGTGTATTGCACGGAATGTTCGTGTCACAGTGTGTGACATCATCACCAGAGTGTAGAGGGAGAGAAAAAACTGTCAAAAAATAAATTTGAAAACTGTGCTCCAGGCTGCAAATTCCACTCTACAGAAATAATTTATACATAGAAACGTAGGAAAATTAGTCTTCTCCCTCACAATCCTCTGGTAAAGCTGTCAGAGTTATAGTTTGGGCGTACGACGCAGAGATGCTCCACCAACACCACCAACAGCCTCATTGGCTCCCATATTAAAAACGCAGGAAGATTTCTGAAAAAGTGAGATGGAACAGTTTTTTTTAGATCGCTCTAACAAAGCTATTTTTTCATTTTTCTGGGAAAAAAACATATGTAGACGTTCAGGGAGAACTCAGGGCGCTCAAAGTGAAGTCGGATCAATAATAGGTATTATGGTTTTGCCAAAAATGCTTTCTGTTCGAGGCCAGAAATTCCAGTCCACCTCTGGCTGCTGTCACTCTTTCGGAACATTAACAGATGTCAGTTAATTCTGTTGATTGCTTTGATCTGATTGCCTTTGATCTTTGATGTGATTACAGTTACAGATACACACACACACACATGTGCGTAAGCGCGCACACTCCTCACACATGCATACACATGCTTCAAACACACACACACACGAACACACACACACACACACACACACACACACATTTGAGGTTCAAGGGCATAGTTTGAAATCTCTGTAGAATCTCATCATAGTGTACACACACCGGCAGTAGCCCCCGTGGCCCTTTCAGAATTTCCCCAGAGGAAATTTTCTAGTTGGGTTTTATTGTACTTTCAAAAATGGTTAAGTGCCTCATGCCCTTTCCTCTTTTTCTCCTCAGGGTACTCTGATCATCCCTAACCTGACCTCAGTGCTGAGCGAGGAGGGACAGTGGAAATATCCCAATGAATTCAACCCTGAGAACTTCCTCAATGACCAGGGAGAGTTTGTGAAGCCAGAGGCCTTCATGCCTTTCTCTGCAGGTATGAGAGCATTAAAAAACAAACAGCATGTGTCTCATTCTATCACACCTGCAGGGTGGGTTTAATCAAAGTTTTACAGATAACTTTGAGGTCTTTTTATGTCTCAGGTCCTCGAATGTGTCTTGGAGAGGGTCTGGCTCGCATGGAGCTCTTCCTCATCATTGTGACTATGCTGAGGAAGTTTAAGTTCACCTGGCCTGAGGATGCAGGAGAACCAGACTACACTCCGGTCTACGGAGTCACTCTGACTCCTAAACCTTATCACATGAAAATCCAACTCAGGGAGACGCAGTAAGGCCGTCTGCAGACACACAAGCTGTCACTATGTCTTTGCCTGGTCAGCTTCCTGTTCACAGCAGTCACCAGCTGAATGCTTACAAGGACAGCTAACAATACACATAGTGAATTATTATGTCTGCTTAGGTTACAGGCTGTAATGGGCTATTAATTTACTATGAATTTAATTAAGTAGATGTAGACTGACCCGTTACTCTCCTCTCAGGAGGATTGATCTCATTCAGCAAGAGCCCCAAATCAACAAATGTTCACTATGACAACGCCCTCTAGTATGAATGATTGAAGGAGGAAGCCATGGGATTTTGTTGTGATGTGGTCTGAATGGAGCGGCGGTGGGAGTGGATGGATGGTCAACAAAACATTGGACTTTCACACAAGAGAACACAGTTTGTTTTCCAATACCAACCAACAAATCAAAGTGTTTTTTATTCTAAAGATGCACCACTTTATCCCAATCCCTAACCTTGTGTTATTCCTCATCTCAACCCAAATCATTAAGTTTCCCTAAAACCTAGGGATGGGTACCGAATTCGGTACTTTTATAGGTACCGACCGAATTCCGTCGGTACTACCGAGTACCGATTCATGTAAAATCAAACGGTACCATGTTTCGGTACCTAAACGGCGTTACCTTTAAACTGATCATTGATTTCAACCTGTTTTCATTTAACGTCTTTGATTAACAAGCGCGCTGATGATCGCACTATTTTTTTATTTTTTTATTTACCTCCTCGTCTGGTCCTGTCTGCTCACCGCGGCCACTAGCTGCTGCCCTCTTCCACCCCGGCGTAGAGACCAACAGCCGGCTCTAGGCCTGCTAGCCGCCAGCTGCTATCTCTCCAATGTCTCTACCCGGGCTTGGCCTTCGTCTGCCTCCAGATTGGACCTTCCTTACTCCGTTTGCTCTCTCCATTCTGCTGTAGACCAGTCATTAACAGCTAGCAGCTAGCTGCTGCATCTCCGGTCCTCCACTAATACTCCGCTCTTCAACTCAGGAATATTACCTGCCACTTTACTCCAAACTGCCTCGCTGAAATTAAATCCCTCGGACTCCTGCGTCATCCTCGATATGTGCACAGAGCAGCCCGACTCAACTTTGTTTATTCCAACCACGCCATGGCCACAATACTGTCTGACCGGTGCTGCGCAGCACAGCTACGACGTCATCACAACAAATCACACGTGCACTTGCAACTTTTTTTTTTTTTTCTCCTCCGTGCACTTGCAACCAGAGCGCTCCTCTGCATTCTTTGATAACACTGCAACCTTCATGTTACAAAATGCACGTTCACTCAACAATAAAGCACTGCTCATCCTGGATTTTATATTGTTTTGATATATTTTTTAAAGTTTATATTTTGAGAAATAAATTGAAAAAAATAGATTTTATTATTAAACAAATTAACATTTATTACCACATAAACAAACGCAAAAGTACCGAAAATTGGTACCGTTGAGTACCGGTACCGATTCCCAGGTACCGGGTATCGGTTCAAATGTGAAAGGTACCCATCCCTAATCTCAACCCAAATCATTAAGTTTCCCTAAAACCGAACTAAGTTGTTTTGTACCTAAATCCAACCATAGCATTGTGACAGGTACAGTTCTGGAAGAAATAAACAAATATAAACACTTCTATGGGACATTTAAGGCGGCTTGGAAAAACAGTGTGTGTTGTTGTCTAATTTGGAGGACTTGATATGTGTGCTTAGCACTTAACTATTTATTCAAATGACATGCTTTAGCATGTAATTGATTTATATCGGACTGATATGATGGAGGCCATTATGGCCAAATCTATCCTTTTAGTCAGGTGTCTTGTAACAGCATGAAAATGATGTGTATGAGTTTTTAAAAAGATCGTATCTGTCTTGTCTTGTATCTCTGTTTTTGCTGCTAGACTGTACGTTAACCCTTTGATGCACAACATATTGACCCCCTTCTAATGCACAACATGGGTCAAAAATGACCCTCATTCATTTCCCATGTTATTTAATGCTGCTGTGTGTTTCTGTGCTCTATCTTTTGTTATCAACGTATTTTATGATTGAATATTCCAAGCATTCTTTAAATATCTTGTTTTTGATAACAACAGATCATTATTTCCATTTTGCTTCTCATACTTTATGAAAAAAAAGTTTTTGTATTATTACATAGCTAACTACTTGACTAAGTAGCTAGCTATTTAGCCAAGAAGTTAGCTAAGTATTTAGCTTAGCAATCTACTTAGCTAAATACTTAGCCAAGAAGTTAGCTAAGTAGTTAGCTTAACAAGCTACTTAGCTAAAAAAAATGGATTTTTAACCCATTTTGTGCATTAGAAGGGTAGTGACACAAAAAGGGATTTTATTAAAAAATTAATAAAGGAAAACGTGAAAATTAGGATGTATGATGATTATAACAAACTAATTGAGGAAAACCTGGAATACTGAATGATGAAAGTAATTTATTGCAAAGATATACAACATAAAAACTCTGTCGGGTCACTTTAGACCCATGTTGTGGATCAAAGGGTTAAACAGCAAATGGCAAAAAGTTAAAATAAAAAATAATAAGTGCAGTACCGATGCATTAAAAATGACCATAAAGTGGAATCACACTTCTTTGTCACAGTGTCTTTTATTTAATTATACTAGTGCAGTGCCCGTAGGAAGTATATATCCATATAGTGGGAGATTAAGTAGATTTTTCTATTCTGGCCAAATGAGGTTGTATGTGAAAGTGGGATGTACAATGAGGTGTAATACTCTTAATGCTTAGTGTTAATATACAAAGTGTATTTTGGGTAATACATGGATGTACATTGAGATAGAAAGAGACACAGAAATAGTTATTTTAAGAAAAAGAAACTTAATCATTCAACCTGGTTAGACATATATACAGACACAGATATAGGAGGGAAGAAGTTTACATGCAGCACAAACACATGGATGTGAATAATGTGAGTAAGGGTTATTCGGTGTGTTGTGGAATGTGTAGATTCATTGATAACTATTGTGTTTCATGTATTGTGGCTATGCAGACCACTACAACGTCTGCAACTCCATAAAACACTTACTTTTCATAAGGTAGCACACCATCCAGCACATACACACTGAACATTGATATTCGCTGGAAACTATTAGAATATTATTGGAAAATCGAACCTTGTAGCGCACTTTAAAACTCCTAAAGATAGGTAGGCTAAATAGACTTCCAGATGAGATGAGTCAGGGTGTAAATCCAGAGTGAATTGTGTTACTGACCAGGTGTAGGCCTATCACACAATGGGGCGGAGCTACACTAAAAGGTGTCCGATCAGAAACAGAGCAATGCTGCAACACGTCCTACGTAAATAATTATATTTTCAAAAATGATTCAAAAATCTTCAAAATCAAGGATGCACGCCTTCGTGCCATGCGCAAGCCACATACGAAATCTGAGGTCAGTCTGACTAACGGACAGAGAGATATGCCCTAGACACACACACACACACACACACACACACATGTTTCTTGCTTTTACAGATACACTACCGGTCAAAAGTTTTAGAACACCCCAATTTTTCCAGTTTTTTATTGAAATTCAAGCAGTTCAAGTCAAATGAACAGCTTGAAAGGGTACAAAGGTAAGTGGTGAACTGCCAGAGGTAAATAAAAAAAGGTAAGCTTAACCAAAACTGGAAAATAATGTACATTTCAGAATTATACAAGTAGGCCTTTTTCAGGGAACAAGAAATGGGTTAACAACTTAACTTGTTGAGTCTTGGGCTATTTTGTCCATTTTTTAATTCTTTTTGTGTCTTTTTTTTGGTCATTTTGTGTCTTTTTTTAAGTCCTTTAGTCCAACATAAAATGTGATTTTGAATCTTTTTTTTACTTTCAAAACACTATCATGCTCAATAAAGAATTTTAAATGTTGCAAATGTGCATTAATTTCAGAGTACACTGAGACATTAAACTGTATCATTTTCAATTAAATTCTGGAAAAGTTGGTGTGTTCTAAAACTTTTGACCAGTAGTGTAGATATTATACAAACTTGCTAATTTCTACAAATGAATGAAGAACAAAAAGGAAAAAAATACAAACTTCACTGCATTTTAACTATCAGGCTGTGCTAATCAACCTCATAATGCTGCTCTGGTGTATCTCTAAAGGGTAATTCAGCACAGTTTAAACAAGTATTGGTGTAATATGTGTAAAAACATCAGTATGTATTGTCTTTTTATGTCAACCAAGAAGGTCACCAATAAGTGAAATATTTTCTTCTTTTTTTCTTGATAAGTCAGTCAAACAGACTCAAATGACTCTGGATTCACCACAAATTGCACAAAGTAAGCAGTATGTATTGAAGATAGAAGTAATCGAGTTGATGTTAAAGTGACAAAGTGTTACTAGAAAGCAGCAGTAACAACCATGTGTCAAGCCAACTAATATGGTCATATTTCTATGTGCATTTCTCTGTGTCTGGGATGAAGGAAGGTACATACATGTGGACTGAAGTAGTTTTAATTGTTGACAGAAAGTCCTTGCTTTTTTAAAGGAAATATTTTGAGTTATAATTCAGCAGTGTCTTTAATCTGAGGTCTAAAACAAGACAATAGTTAACGGCTCCCTCTAGTGGACATCATTGGGTAATGGATTTAACCTTTAATGTGATTTTGAACATGAAAACTGCTTTATGTGTATATCTTCATGTAGAACATAGCTGTTTGTGGTCATTTTTTTGTCTCTTTGTAGACTTTTTGTGTCTCTTGTGGTCGTCATTTGTCTCATTGTGGTTGTTTCGTGTCTCCTTATAGCCTCATTGTGTGTCTTTTAGTATTTTTGTGTCTCTGTGGTTGTTACATTTGTGTCATGAGATCCCTCCATTGTGTTCTGTTACGACCTTAGTTTGAGGTCTAGGGGTCACAGGAAGTAACATATTTGGTAAACATAAAACTATGCAGAAAAATAGCTGCATGGACTCAAAGTTGAACAATTATAATATTTATTAACAGGCAAATGTAATAAACAGAGATAAACCAACTAAATAGCACAGAAAAAGGAAGCAGCTAAATCTTCAGGGTCTCCAAGGCCAAAATAAGAAACAAAAGTCAATCACTATCTGGAAAATAAGATTCAGCTAAACCTACCAAACAAAACAGACAATGCTAAGCTCCCTAAATAAGCAAAAACAGGAGAAAACAGGTTAACAGAAATGGCAGAGAACCCCTACCAGGCTTCCAGACACTAACAAGTTGACTCTATATGTAGCTGTGAGACAAAAACACAGAGCAGCTACAACACAAACTATATGCAGTCAACCAGAGCAGATCAGTGGCAAGAGAGAGAAGATCAGTGGATCTGGAGGTAGATAACAGCTCTCCTGACGAGCAGATCACACTCAGGTGTAAATGAACAGGTATGCAGAGAGGGGCGTGGCAGGACCTGAAACACACAGAGAGAGGAGAACACACCTGTCCTCCAGAAAAAGGCTTAGAGACAGCCCACAGCCATAACATGTTCAATGAATTCAGAAGGTAAATCTATCATAGAAGACTGACCACATCAGACAGAACTGAGGATTAAGGCTTGTTCGGTATATGTGCCAACGAAGAGAAATCTCTCCGTCAGTCAGGTTAATGTCCAGTGATTTAAAGAACAAACTATTCCTTCACTGTGTACTGCTTATAAATTAATTTCTTGTTCCTCATTGGTGGAACACACTACCAGTTCCTACCAGAGCAGGGGCGTCCCTCTCTACCTTTAAAAATCTCCTGAAGACCCAGCTGTAATGTAAATGTAAATGTAATTTTGTATACCACAATTATCTTCCGTTAATTCTTCCAGACATACCTACTGTACTATACTAGACCTCAATAGTTCAATTCTTTAGCACACAGACACCATTGGTAATAGAGATACACTACCGGTCAAAAGTTTTAGAACACCCCAATTTTTCCAGTTTTTTATTGAAATTCAAGCAGTTCAAGTCAAATGAACAGCTTGAAAGGGTACAAAGGTAAGTGGTGAACTGCCAGAGGTAAATAAAAAAAGGTAAGCTTAACCAAAACTGAAAAATAATGTACATTTCAGAATTATACAAGTAGGCCTTTTTCAGGGAACAAGAAATGGGTTAACAACTTAACTCTATGGAGTCTTGGGCTATTTTGTCCATTTTTGAATTCTTTTCATGTCTTTGTAAGTCATTTTGTGTCTTTTTTTGGTCATTTTGTGTCTTTTTTTAGTCATTTTGTGTCTTTTAGTGTCTTTTTTTGGTCATTTTGTGTTGTTTTTTTAGTCCTTTAGTCCAACATAAAATGTGATTTTGAATCTTTTTTTTAACTTTCAAAACACTATCATGCTCAATAAAGAATATTTTCAGTACACTGAGACATTAAACTGCATCATTTTCGATTAAATTCTGGAAAAGTTGGTGTGTTCTAAAACTTTTGACCAGTAGTGCATATTATTCAAATGTGACTGGAACAAAACTCTTACTCACTGGAGATTTATGATGTTTAAAACTGCCAATTATTTAGGAAAATACAGTTGTGACTTGTTTATCCTGTAAGCCTAAATAGTCTTTATAAAGCTGACAAAGTTATTCTAGCTGATCTTCAACTTCAGCTGGAAGAAATCTGCAAATTTAAAGCCTAAAAATATTTTATAATCAGATCTTATAGAAAAAGATGAGCAGAAAAGAAACAAGCAGCATAATGACCCAGAGATATTAGCAATATTCAGTTTAAAATCCTCTTACTCACCTATAAATCCCTCCATGGTCCAGCTCTAACTCTATACTTCAGAACTCTTAACCCCCTACTCTGCACCGAGATCCCTCAGATCTGAAAACCACATGCTGTTCAGCGTCCCACGGTCGAGGCTCAAGACAAATAAAAGGGAGATCACACCTTTACTGTTTTAGCTCCAACGCTGTGGAACAAGCTCCCCCTCAGTATCACAACAGCTGAGTCTTTGAATCATTTAAAAAGCTTTTAAAAACCCACATGTACAGACTGGCATTGTGCAATAATTCTAATGTTTTTACACATATCTTAATTTTTGTTTCTATTATTTTATCTAATGCTTGTTCACTGTTTTGATGATGTTCTCTTATTTTTGTTTTAACTCTCTATGGTACGGTGTTGCCCTCAGGCAACATACCCATTTTTGGCCTGTCAAATTTATACAATATATGTTTTTGAGTGATGCGATACTTTAAAAAAGAGGGAAGAATAGGGAAGCAATAGCAATGCTTTAATTTGTCACATGACCTCCAGGAGGCCATATTGAAAACCTTTTTTGAAGACTTTTCCAAAGGAGACAGCTTTGCCATTTTGCGTCACAAAAAAATCACTCAAAACGTCGTCATTTTCTGGCCCTTTTCCATCTGGAAAAAAAAATATTCCTACTAATATGTGAGTAAGATTGTTCAAGACATTCATTTCAATGTGTCGTTCAGACAAGATACCGGTTAAAAAACTTCCTTTCATAATGTTTTTAAATTAAAAATGTTATGTATTGTACCCTGTTGAAGCTACTGAATCTTTTACACATGTTTATTACATAAATTATGTTAAAATTGAAACAAAAACTTTCTTTTTCACTTGTTCATGTTATGGTAGAATGTTGCCAATGAGCAACAAACCCCAAAAACCCCAAACTCCTAACTGGCATCCTAATGCGTACCATAGAGGGTTAACTGTTGTATTGACTCAATGATACTGTATTTTGTAAAGCACCTTGTAACCCTGGTTTTGAAAGGTGCTACAGAAATAAAGAAATAATGAAATAAAGAAAAAAATATACTCCACTGACTTTTACTGTTATTTCTACAACAATTTCAGTCAGCAATCTCCATCGTCATTTAAGCTCTTTACAAATGACCCATGTGATCCTCGTATCAAATTAGAATAGGCAATTATTTAAACTACACGCATTCAAAGAGAATCTCCAGGAAGTGATTGCTGTAAAGCAGATATTATAAAATATTTTGTATATGTATTTACCCAAAGTCTTCTCCTCCCCCTCCCAATACAATCACCTTAATTCCCTCAAAATAAGAACAAAATTGTTGCTGTTGCTATGTAGTTTTAAATACATATATGATTCAATGGCACTGGACCTTCTTCTTTTTTTATTTTATTTTATTCCATTTTTTTAATTTCTGTGGGTCGTCATAGTTAGGTACCAGTCAGTACATCAAAACAACAAAAAATAGCAATTTTTTAGAAGTTCATCAAAGTTACTTCAGAATTTCATCTGTCTTATTACATTCAATGCTTCCCTCAATAGATAGATAGATAGATAGATAGATAGATAGATACGTAGATAGATAGATAGATAGATAGATAGATAGATAGATAGATAGATAGATAGATAGATAGATAGATAGATAGATAGATAGATAGATAGATAGATAGATAGATTACTTTATTCATCTCCGAAGGGAAATTCGGTTGTCACAGCAGTCCGGTATTCAAGTACAATAAAATAAAACACAATAGAATAAAATACTGAGGTAGCATAAATAAAAACAACAATAGAAAAAACACAGAATAGAACAAGGACACTTAAGAAGTTAAGAAAAGAACATCACTTGGTAGGATGGTTGGCAAGATGATGGTAATAATTAAACTGGTGACATGATGTAACAATGCTGTAGTGACTAGACGGTATATAATAATAATAATAATAATAATAATAATAATAATAATAATAATAATAGTACAGTATATAATATATATAATATAATATAATATAATATGTAACAATAGATAATAAACAATATAAAAAATAAAATGAAAAATATAAATAAAGTAATTACAAGTAAAATAATATAATATATAATAATAATAATAATAATAATAAATAAGGCCAGTAAGGCCGGTATAATAATAATAGTAGTATATTACAGTATATAGTAATAATAGTAATGGCAGCAACAGTATATATAATAATAATAATAATAATAATAATAATAATAATAATAATAATAATAATATTAATAACATAGCAAAGTGTCGTGCATAGATTTAGTGCATATATTTATACTAATAATTGGTTATACAGACCCAGCCCTACCAACCCGCCCCCTAATTGTTTATTTTTGTTTTTATCCTCTGACATTGATCCTCTGGCACTGGACCTTCTTATTGCACCTAATTACAGCAATAAATATTATTCTCATTAGATTACATACAGTTAGATTGTATAAATTATATGTTGATTGTAATTCAATGATTGTACATATTGCTTTCTTTCATTGTTATTAGTTTTTCTTTTCTTTTAAAATGAATAACAGAATTATAATAATTTATTGTAAATATTGCTTTCCTTATCTTGTTATCTTTTTTTCTGATGCTTGCTTTGGCAATATATACATTGTTACGTCATGCCAATAAAGCCAATTTAATTTAATTTAATTTAATTTAATTTAATTTAATTTACTATACTAAACTATAAATACTATACTATTTTAATTGACTATTTTTCCAACTGAAATGTTACTCATTTTAAAGCCAAAAAGTACATTTTCCAAGAGGAGCTTGAAGTCACAGGTGATATTATCTAAAATAAATCTGCAAATATCTTGCCACAGTTTACAGGTATATTTACATTTCCAGAACAGATGGATAATAGTCTCAGTATGGGAGTCACATAAGGGACAATTTAGATCTAGACCAACATATTTGAATTTAATTAAAACAAAAACAAAAAGATCTCACCGGGTAACAACGATGAATAATTTAAAATGACACTTCTTTCACCTTATTAACCACAAATAATTTGTAAGGAATGTAAGTCTAGCTTAAAGATGAAGTTTAATGCTTCAATTAGGGCTGCAACTAACGATTGTTTTCATTATCGATTATTTAAACGATTAATCGATTAGTTGTTTGGTCAATAAAATGTTGAAAAATATCAATCAGTGTTTCCCAAACCACAAGATGACGTCCTCAAATCTCTTGTTTTGTGCACAAACCAAAGAGATATTCAGTTTATTGTCATTAAGGAACAAAGAAACCAGAAATTTAATTTAATTTAATTTAATAATTATTTGAAGCCGTGCTGCAGAAAAACAGGTCGGAACTAAGGCGCGCGTAGAAAATGTTGACGGAGTGTTTTTGCTGTAACACAATACGTCATTGAATTGGAGCAGGAGCATTATCGACTAGCCGAGCTTGGTAAGTTCAAGTGACACGGGAATTATTCAACATAATATGAAATATTTATAAGGTGATAGTGAAGTATGCTCGGTGGTGAAGCTGAAAGTCTCGTTTTTTCACCATGACACGATGTTCTGCTGCAGGCAGCGGCGACAACAGCTAACCTGAATGCTAACGAAGCTAATGCTAGCCGGGGTTACAGCACACAAGGCACCTGCGTGTCCAGTGACTATTGAGCCAGGCTGCTGTGCTGCAGATTGATCGATACATTGATTATAAACAGCTGTATCTCTAGCCGAGTGTTTCTTTCAAGGCTTACCTTTAGTTGCTAGCATGTAGCTGTCGCCGTTATTTTCCATTAGTGAATCAGCAGGTCCAGTGATGGAACGTAACTAAGTACATTTACTCAAGTACTGTACTTAAGTACAATTTTGAGGTACTTGTACTTTACTTGAGTATTTCCATTTTATGTAACTTTTTACTTCTACTCCACTACATTTTTAGGCAAATATTGTACTTTTTACTCTAGGATTTAGCTGCCAGCTTTAGTTACTTTTCAGGTCGAGATTTAACATAATATATATGATCAATGTAAAGTGATTAGACGTTTTTTTAATTAAATCTTTTAACAGTATATTAAGTAATTAAGTGAGCCCAATCTTTACAAAATTAAAACACTGCATACATTAAATCACCAATACAAATAATGTAATAATATATTTAGAATATATAAAACAATCATAGTGGGTCCATTCTGCATAACCCAAGTACTTTTACTTTTCATACTTTAAGTATATTTTAATGCTGATACTTTTCTACTTTTACTTCAGTAAGATTTGGATGCAGAACTTTTACTTGTAGTGGAGTAATTTACCAGGGTGGTATTAGTACTTTTACTTAAGTAAAGGATCTGAATACTTTTTCCACCACTGAGCAGGTCTATGTGCTAACGAAGCGCTTTATCAACAGTGGTGGAAAAAGTATTCAGATCCTTTACTTAAGTAAAAGTACTAATACCACCCTGGTAAATTACTCCACTACAAGTAAAAGTTCTGCATCCAAATCCTACTGAAGTAAAAGTAGAAAAGTATCAGCATTAAAATATACTTAAAGTATGAAAAGTAAAAGTACTTGGGTTATGCAGAATGGACCCACTATAATAGTTTTATATATTCTAAATATATTATTACATTATTTGTATTGGTGATTTAATGTATGCAGTGTTTTAATTTTGTAAAGATTGGGCTCACTTAATTACTTAATATACTGTTAAAAGATTTAATTAAAAAAACGTCTAATCACTTTACATTGATCATACATATTATGTTAAATCTCGACCTGAAAAGTAACTAAAGCTGGCAGCTAAATCCTAGAGTAAAAAGTACAATATTTGCCTAAAAATGTAGTGGAGTAGAAGTAAAAGTTACATAAAATGGAAATACTCAAGTAAAGTACAAGTACCTCAAAATTGTACTTAAGTACAGTACTTGAGTAAATGTACTTAGTTACGTTCCATCACTGTTTATCAAACACACCTTCATTTTTCATTTCACATCACTGCCCTCCGCTCTGCCATCTCTGTGGTTTTATTGCTGCTTTCTGTGACTAAAAGTTCTTTAAATTGCTATAATTTCACGTACTTGTGATGATTAAAGATGGCCACAAGGGGGCGCCAACACCTCACAAGTTGACTTTGGTCCCATTATAAGATTACGGCATTGAAACACCCATTTAAAAAAAACACTTTTTTTTACATTTCTGGTATTTTTCCCTCACTGCAAAAAAAATATATATCTGCAGCGATATAATTATGGATAATCTTAATTCATTTATGTGGCTACAGCTCTCCTTTTTTTTTTTAATACAACCTTTATTTCACATTCATTTATAGAACATATGCAGCAGTAATAGAAGTAGCAGGGTAAACAATACATTAATAATATTTGAGAAACATCTAAATAAATAGATAAATAGAAAAATGAAAATAATAACAATAGCAGTAACATATATATATATATTTTTTTTTTTTAAATAATAAAAATTATATATATATAATATATTTATATATATTTTATATATATATATATATATATATATATATATATATATATATATATATATATATATTGAAACACCCATTTAAAAAAATACATTTTTTACATTTCTGGTATTTTTCCTCACTGCAAAAAAATATATCTACAGCGATATAATTATGGATAATCTTATATATATATATATATATATATATATATATATATATATATATATATATATATATATATTGCCAGTGGTCACAAGCAAAGACAAATTAAATTGAATCAAAAATAGTGAAGTGGGAACATAATCTCACAGTTTTGATAGCTTTCTTGTTTTTAGCATTAGATATTGACTTGAAGTACATCTCGAGTTCTTCCATAAAAACACAAAAGAAATATTAACTTCCGGTAATATTAACTAGATAACATTATTTTTCAACTGAAATGTTACTCATTTTAAAGCCAAAAAGTACATCTTCCAAGAGGAGCTTGAAGT
This sequence comes from Centropristis striata, assembly GCF_030273125.1. Classification (NCBI taxonomy): domain Eukaryota; kingdom Metazoa; phylum Chordata; class Actinopteri; order Perciformes; family Serranidae; genus Centropristis; species Centropristis striata. Next base: position 2,131,912 of record NC_081522.1, read on the forward strand.
CACAGGTGATATTATCTAAAATAAATCTGCAAATATCTTGCCACAGTTTACAGGTATATTTACATTTCCAAAACAGATGGATAATAGTCTCAGTATGGGAGTCACATAAGGGACAATTTAGATCTAGACCAACATATTAGAATTTGATTAAAAAAAACATCTCACCGGAAACAACGATGAATAATTTTAAATGACACTTCTTTCACCTTATTAACCACAAATAATTTGTAAGGAATGTAAGTCTAGCTTAAAGATGAAGTTTAATGCTTCAATTAGGGCTGCAACTAACGATCGTTTTCATTATCGATTATTTAAACGATTAATCGATTAGTTGTTTGGTCAATAAAATGTTGAAAAATATCAATCAGTGTTTCCCAAACCACAAGATGACGTCCTCAAATCTCTTGTTTTGTCCACAAACCAAAGAGATATTCAGTTTATTGTAATAAAGGAACAAAGAAACCAGAAATATTCACATTGAAGAAGCTGAAATGGTTATTTTTATTATTGCTGATAGTCAAGAGTAATTTTTTTTGTATTTGGCAACTGAGATTTGCACTTCAAACTACATGTTAGATCTTAAATTATTTATACAGACTAAAAAAAAAATCATATTTTCTATATCTTTTTAAGTATTTCCTAATATCGTCAAGAATATCGTCGTCGCAAAAATAGCCTGAAATATCGTGATATTCTTTTAGGGCCATATCGCCCACCCCTAACTCATGTATTCGATTTATTTATTCTACGTAGAAGAGAATAAATCAATTGAATCCACAGATTCTCAGTATGGCTCCCCGGAGGAAAACCATTCAGCATCGCTGCTATTGACTTCTTCACTTAGAAGTCTATAAGTCCCCTTCAGAAACAGACTTGAAGAAAAACTTTTTTTTGAATGATAGACAAATTGAGGCTTTGTGTTTGTGGCAAGGTTATAACAGTTTTGGATTTTTCATTAGTTTTAGTTTTAATTTCGTTGTGAATTTTTGTTTTCAAATTCAGTTAGTTTTAGTTAGTTTTAAGAGTGAGTTTTCTAGTTTTAGTTTAGTTATTATTTTTTGAAAATGCTTAGTTTTTGTTTAGTTTTTATTAGTTTTATTGTTAGTTTTTTTGTAATGGGCTATGTGTTGGGTGCCAGATTCAAAGAGGTCATAATAAATTTTGCCTTTATTTCCATTGGTTTATCATCTCAGCCCCAATAAGGTTATTAACTGTTTTGATTTTGGTTCTAGTGTAAACATCCCAGTCTCAGTAAACATATTCACCATGTGTTGCATGTTCAAATAGAAACACTGAATTATGAATGAAAAAAGTTGACAAAAACGAAAACTAAGGACATTTTCAGTATAATTTTAGTTAGTTTTAGTTCGTTTTGTAACCACAAAATACAGTTTCAGTTAGTTATCGTTTTTTTAAAAACTCTAGTTTTTATTTTTATTTCAGTTAACAAAAATGTTTTTTCAATTCTAGTTTTCGTTATTTCGTTAGTTTTCGTTAACTATAATAACCTTGGTTTGTGCGTAGGTCAGTTGTAATGGAAGGGGGCGGGGCAGCAGGCGTCGACCTCAGCAGGAAGTTTGTGTCGGAAACTGAGCTCGATGAGAAGAGGAAAAAGAGACAGGAGGAATGGGAGAAAGTGAGGAAACCAGACGATCCAGAGGGTGAGAAGAACAGCACACGGATTTACACACAGATCCCAAACTTGTAAAATACATACAGCTGTGCATACATCCACATATTTGTTTGTTTGTTGAATTCCACAGAGGCCCCAGAGGAGAAATATGACCCACGTTCCCTCTTTGAGCGATTGCAGGAGCAGAAAGACAAGAAACAAGAGGAATTTGAGGAGCAGTTCAAATTCAGTGAGTCTTCTTTGTTATTTAGACTTTAAATCTATTTTTCCTCAAGGTTGAATCAAACAGCCAGTGGCTATGTGCTATAAAGATCACCAGTCATGATGTGTTTTCAGCAGGAACCATAAGTCATATTAAATGCTAAATAGTTATATATACAGTACAGGCCAAAAGTTTGGACACACACCTTCTCATTCAATGCGTTTCCTTTATTTTCATGACTATTTACATTGTAGATTCATCAAAACTATTAATGAACACGTGTGGAATTATGTACTTAACAAAAAAGTGTGAAATAACTGAAAACATGTCTTATATTCTAGTAAGCAAAGGGTGGTTACTTTGAGGAATCTAAAATACAAGACATGTTTTCAGTTATTTCACACTTTTTTGTTAAGTACATAATTCCACATGTGTTCATTCATAGTTTTGATGCCTTCAGTGAGAATCTACAATGTAAATAGTCATGAAAATAAAGAAAAACGCATTGAATGAGAAGGTGTGTCCAAACTTTTGGCCTGTACTGTATATATATATATATATATATATATATATATATATATATATATATATATACACACATATATATATATATATATATATATATATATATGTGTGTGTGTATATATATATATATATATATATATATACCTGAAGATTAAGTTGAGATGCAGTTCAGCACTGTGTGTCCAGTTTTACATAAGTCTGTGATAAAAATGAGTTAATGAATAAAATAATGAATTAATTAAATTTGCAAAAGTGTAGTGAGGCTTTCAACATTATGAATGGAGGATATGAAGGTGGTTCCAGTGCCCATTTATATGTCACGGGTTGTTGCACAACCTTATACGCTTATAAACGCTTATAAACATACAATATATAACTAAATAGTGCAGACGGGCAAAATCAAATTTCATATAAAAAACACATCAATGTCATTAATTTATTAAATAAAAATTAAATAAAAATCGTATGCCTCTTTTCTATTTGCATCCTTCTGATTTAAATATCAAAATAAACTTTTTCAACAGGTTAATACATTTAAAAATAAAATAACAATAATAAATCTAGTATTAGCTGTAAATGCGCCGTATAATACCAGCGGGTCAGCTTTTATAGTACAATAATTATATAATAATTTGATATTGGCTCGCGGGCCAAATAAAATTACACTGCGGGCCAAATTTGACCCGCGGGCCAGAGTTTGACACCCCTGGACTAGACTGCCCTACAAAGTCTAACTGCAGTAACTACGCAAAAGGTAAAACTGAGAAAAACTGCTTTAAAGATTTTAAACGTGTTCTAACTGGCCAGCCAATGGGTAGATAAGTGATATGACACTTATTTCCACATGTATTGATGTAATTTTTATGCTCAAAATCATGATGATTTATTTGACCTTTGACCCCAAAACGTAGTTACTGCATCGCTGTAAAAGGTTCTAATAGTAATATAGAAACAGAGTGCAGTAACTACAATGTTGTCGTCTTCTTTCAGCTTCTATATTTTGTTTTCAGTGAATAAACATTTTCAAATTGATTTTGTTATCAGTGTATTTAAGTGTGTAATATAATTGTATCTCACTTTTTTTTTGCTTCACCACTATCTATATAATAATTTCCCTTTCAAATAAACGTATAATTTCTATTATTTTTATGTTTAAATTAGTTTATATATCCAAAGCAGACTGTGGTAAGTGCAATTACTGCTTGGTTTTGAGTTGGATTTTGTGGTTTTTATATAATTATTTCTCTGAAATAAAACAAAATTGAAATCTAAAACTTTGTCGCAAGATAAAACAGACATCAAGGAGTTCATTTTTAGTTATAACTCAATTTTGACCAAAAATGTAGTTACTGCAGTTAGACTTTGTAGGGCAGTAGTGGTTCACAATATTTTTGTTTTTTTGACCCCAGAAATGTAATGAATGCCTTAATAAGTTTAAGATCAGATGGCAGATTTGCAGCTATGCAAAGCCATCGGTGTCATGATGATGCTTTTAGTAAAGAGACAACTTGGGAAGAATCTCTCAATTCAAACATTTTCTCACATAAAATGTCACGGTGTAAGTTCATCTGCTACATGTGGTAAACGTACACACACTTTATTGTTTTTAATCATGAAGATTTGCTAGATTTTTTTTCACATGAAGGTCGTTTGTGTGTGGATTTAAAAACAGACTTGTATGGTTTGTTTTCTTAAAAAAAATGCATCACTTTACAACCATGTGTTGAGAGCGTGTTTGTTTCCATGGCGACAGGGAACATGGTGAGGGGATTGGACGAGGAAGAGTCCAGCTTCCTGGACGAGGTCTCCCGGCAACAGTGCCTGGTGGAGAAGCAGCGCAGAGACGAGGAGAAACAGGAACTGCTGGAATACAGAATATCCTTTATCACATGATGCTTTCTATAAAAGAAAAACAAAGTGAGAGTTTGCAGGTTTAAAATAAGCACAAACGTGTCGTTGAAGTCACTGCATTTGCATTTCATGCTTCTACTTTATATTGTCCGTTAAGCCCCGCAAAGCTGTGTTCTTATTATTTGAGTTTATCTTGTGGTATAGTACCTCTTCTCTAGACCAGCTGTTCTCAACCTTGGGGTCGGGACCCCAATTGGGGTCGCGAGATGATTTCTGGGGGTCGCCAAATCATTTTGGAAGTCAGCTCTGTCTCCACTGTGTTAAAGTGTTCATGTGTTTTAGTCTTTTGGGTCATTTAATGTCTTTTTTTGGTCATTTTCTGTCTTTCTTTTTGGTCATTTTCTGTCTTTTTTTGATCATTTTGTGTCTTTTTTTTGTCATTTTGTGGTCATTTTGTGTCTTTTCTGGTCATTTTGTGTCCTTTTTTTGGTAATTTTCTGTCTTTTTATGGTCATTTTCTGTCTTTTTTGGTCATTTTGTTTCCTTTTTTGGTCATTTTGTAACTTTTTTGTCTTTTTTGGTCATTTTGTGTCTTTTTTTGTCATTTTGTGGGCATTTCGTGTCTTTTCTGGTCAGTTTGTGCCCTTTTTTGGTCATTTTCTGGTCATTTTCTGTCTTTTCTGGTCATTTTGTATCTTTTTTGTCTTTTTTTGGTCATTTTGTGTCTTTTTTTGTCATTTTGTGGTCATTTTGTGTCTTTTCTGGTCATTTTGTGTCCTTTTTTCGGTCATTTTCTGTCTTTTTATGGTAATTTTCTGTCTTTTTTGGTCATTTTGTTTCCTTTTTTTGGTCATTTTCTGTCTTTTTTGGTCATTTTGTTTCTTTTTTGGGTGATCTGAACTGTGCGTGTGAGATTGTGTTCAGTGAGCGGGGGTCGCGGACAACATGCATGTTAAATTGGGGGTCGCGACTCAAAAAGGTTGAGAACTACTGCTTTAGACTTTCCTGTGTGCTTCATTGGGCCAGTCAGTTAGTGTTAGTGTTGATGCAGTTACCACTTCTTACTGGTAGATTTTTTTTTTACTTGGGAGTATTGGAGGTCGACTATGGGCCTTTATACACAAAATATTGAATCAAAGGGCAGATAAGATGCACTTCTGTACCACTGTTCTCTTTAATGTCTTGTGCAAGCACACTTTTATAATTTGATGCAAAATTAAACGGATGAAAGAAAGTAAATCTTGGGATTTTATGAGGCTGGTGTATAACCAGGCAGCTATTATACATAATTAATTAACAAAACCATAAATGGTGAATATCAATCAGGTAAATTATATTCATCAATGTGCTTCTGTATCTCCCTGAGCGAGGCACTGAAGCTGTTTTCAACAGTTGAAGGACATCCATGTTGCTAATATAGAAGAAGACTCTCGGGACATAAATGATAAGCAGCTTTACGTGTGTTGGCAGAGACAGAAACCGCTCTAACGTAGTCAAGCTGCTGCTGCCGGGTCCATCATGCTCTCATTCTACATACAAACACCTTCTACACGTATCCATCCTCATGAGTAATACCAGCACTATGCTCTACACAAATTATATTCAAATCCAAACATTCACACTTCGATCTGCCGTAGGTTTCTGGATAAAATATACATACGCTACTGGTCAAAAGTTTTAGAACACCCCAATTTTTCCAGTTTTTTATTGAAATTCAAGCAGTTCAAGTCAAATGAACAGCTTGAAAGGGTACAAAGGTAAGTGGTGAACTGCCAGAGGTAAATAAAAAAAGGTAAGCTTAACCAAAACTGGAAAATAATGTACATTTCAGAATTATACAAGTAGGCCTTTTTCAGGGAACAAGAAATGGGTTAACAACTTAACTCTATGGAGTCTTGGGCTATTTTGTCCATCTTTTCATGTCTTTTTTTAGTCATTTTGTGTCATTTTTTGGTCATTTTGTGTCTTTTTTTGTCATTTTGTGTCCTTTTTTTTGGGTCATTTTGTGTCTTTTTTTAGTCCTTTAGTCCAACATAAAATGTGATTTTGAATCTTTTTTTAACTTTCAAAACACTATCATGCTCAATAAAGAATTTTAAATGTTGCAAATGTGCATTAATTTCAGAGTACACTGAGACATTAAACTGCATCATTTTCAATAAAATTCTGTAGTGTAGTGTATGTATATATATATATATATATATATATATATATACACACTAAAGGTTAGTCCTTTAGTCCAACAAAAAATGTGATTTTGAATCGAATGAAAAAGACACAAGATGACAAAAAAAAAAAAGACACAAAATGACCAAAAAAAGACAACAGAAGACACAAAATGACTTACAAAGACATGAAAAGAATTAAAAAATGGACAAAATAGCCCAAGACTCCATAGAGTTAAGTTGTTAACCCATTTCTTGTTCCCTGAAAAAGGCCTACTTGTATAATTCTGAAATGTACATTATCTTTCAGTTTTGGTTAAGCTTACCTTTTTTTATTTACCTCTGGCAGTTCACCACTTACCTTTGTACCCTTTCAAGCTGTTCATTTGACTTGAACTGCTTGAATTTCAATAAAAAACTGGAAAAATTGGGGTGTTCTAAAACTTTTGACCAGTAGTGTATATATATATATATTCTTATCGATCGACCTGTGTATTAACAACAGCAGCCAGTACACTCCAGGCCCCTTTTTCAGCCCGGGAGTTTCATGCCTCACGACCTATTCTACTGAAATAATATAAATATAACCTTAGTACATAAATCTGCAATAGTCACTATTCTCCCCAGCCTTGTTATGTGTGTTATTATTCACACTTCTTTCTGAATCCCTATGAAACTCTCTTGACCCTGCATTTAAACACAATAAAAAGCAATCTGTGAGGCTTTAACACATTTGACATGGAAAACATGTTTTCAATCCAATCCAATCCACTTTATTTATATAAAGCACAATTTTAGCAAACACTAGGTTCCCAAAGTGCTGCACAAACAATAAATACATAACACAATACAAAGAGATGTAGTAAACAATAGAACAGTAAGATGCAATAAGATAAAATAAATTAAAAATGGGATAAAAATAAATAAAATGTAAAATGTACTGCCCGCACAAAATAAAATATGCATGAATACAATAACAACAAAAAATCATAAAATCAACATAAAATCAAATCAAAATTGTTTTGAGCAAAACAATTCATATTTTAAGAAATCAATATAACCGCAGTGCTTTTATTTTGAAAAAAATAGCAAACATTATCATTAGCACTAGAGCTAACAAGCACTTTTACTATAGTTAAGACAACAAATATAGCCACTAATATATATGACAGAATAAAATAAACTCTAACAAACCTTGTGTCCTGTCAGTCGTCCACTATAGAAGCCTTTTGATACTTTATATCAACTTTATATGAATTACTACGCACTCGTTATTATTTGCCGTTCGTTTTTTCATTTAACCGTTCTACCTGTTATTTCCTGTCACTACCTTTCAAAATTAAAGCACCCGTTTTACACTGGACGACACCTTTTCAAAATAAAAGCATCACAACATCGTAAAGCACCTTGAAAATGTACAAACATGAAAAAACAAGCTATAATACAAAAACATAAATAGGAACCTTGCTAAAGGTCATTTACAGTTGTGTTTAAAATAAATGGAATAGTGATATAGTGATTGGAGTATTTACTACTTTTTACTGCTATACTTGATTTACTCCACATTAACAGTCTCATCATAACATGTGTTCCTATCAGTAGCAGCTCAAAACCAGATAATTTACTGTATTTTTATAAAGCGATTACATTAATATTGAGCAGAATTTAGTTCAGAGTTTTGGTCCGGCCCCTGCAACCTTCGTGGTATTGGTCATGAGGCCCCTTGGGGAAATTAATTGCCCACCCCTGCTCCAAAGGAACCATACTCCATTGACAAAAACAGCAATTTTACCTCTCAGAACACAAGAGTAACTGGTCTAATACCCCCACCTCTTTCTGTTAGTTTGTTTAGGTCCAACTGTATTCGCTAGCTATGTAGGAAGATGGCATTTCCATTCTTAATCCTGCCTACTAAGCGCTTATTGGCTTACTGTTTCTCCAACTGGATGAAGCAGCCATGAGTGGGTGCAGTCGCTGAACAAATCTTAGATGTGGGCAGCAGGTCAGAGGTCTGGAACCAGCCGATTTTGTTTGCCAAGTTCCATCTGCATCATTTTGCAGCTTTACATAACCTCAAATTTTAGCCCATTATAGAAGCATAATAATATTGTTTACATGTCATGTATTAAGGACGGAGCACTTAATTTGTACTATACATCACAGTGCAGATATGAAACCATTTGGAAATTTTGCATATTTAAATACATATCCAATAGTTTTTGTTTTATTTGTTGCTGTGCTTTTCATCTGTCACTCTCTTTGTCTTTGCGGACAGACCGGTTTCTGACAGACAGGTTTGTCTGCAGATGAAGAAGAGGAATGGGTTGTCGTGGAAACTGTATCATAGGCTGGTAACTACGGTGACCATTTAAAGCAGTTGCTGCGAAACAAAGTACACGCACACACAAAGGTGCAGACCTTAGGTAATGCAGTGAAAACTCATAACTGCTTGTATGTACCTCACGTCTATCTAATGCAGCTATTCTCAACCTTGGGGTCGGGACCCCAATTGGGCTCGCGAGATGATTTCTGGGGGTCGCCAAATCATTTTGGAAGTCAGCTCTGTCTCCACTGTGTTAAAGTGTTCATGTGTTAATGTGTTTTAGTCTTTTTGGTCATTTTGTGTCTTTTTTTGGTCATTTCGGGGGGGTTTGGTCATTTTGTGTCTTTTTTGATCATTTTGTTTCCTTTCTTGGTCATTTTGTGTCTTTTCTTAGTCATTTTGTGTCTTTTTTTAGTCATTGTGTTTCTTTTCCGTGTCATTTTGTGTATTTTTTTGGTCATTTTGTGTCTTTTTTGATCATTTTGTGGTCAATTTGTGTCTTTTTTTGGTCATTTTGTTTCCTTTTTTGGTCTTTTTGTGTCTTTTCTTAGTCATTTTGTGTCTTCTTTTGTCATCTTGTGTCTTTTGGTCATTTTGTGTCTTTTGGTCATTTTGTGTCTTTATTTTTGGTCATTTTGTTTCTTTTCTGCGTCATTTTCTGTCTTTTTTGGTCATTTTGTTTCCTTTTTTTGGTCATTTTGTGTCTTTTTAGTCATTTTCTGTCTTTTTGTGGTCATTTTGTTTCCTTTTTTTTGGTCATTTTGTGTCTTTTCTTGGTCATTTTCTGTCTTTTTTGGTCATTTTATTTCCTTTTTTTGGTCATTTTGTGTCTTTTTGTGTTCTTTTTTGGGTGATCTGAACTGTGCGTGTGAGATTGTGTTCAGTGAGCGGGGGTCGCGGACAACATGCATGTTAAATTGGGGGTCACGACTCAAAAAGGTTGAGAACTACTGATCTAATGTCCCTCTCTGTCTGCTGTCCCTCGTCCATCTGTCCCGTTTGTCTTTCTCTCTCTCTGTGCTTTGTCTCTCTGTGTCTCTTAGTCCATTTCCCTCTGTCTCTGCGTCTCGACCTGATTTCACGTCTCCTGAGCTCTCTCCATCTCCTGCTCTTCTTTTAGGCTTTATATCTGTGTCACATCTCTCTCTCTGCATGAGTGCTTGTTTTAGCCTCTCGGAACTGTGTCGCTTTTTCCAGCGCACCGATGGAGAGACGTAATGGCTCCTCCTGAAGGGACGACTTAATGTCTAAATGTAACTTGTTGACTGCTGCCGAATGGGTCGTGCATTTCAACTTGCCCCTGGGTCGTACTCTGTATTCCCTTTCCAATGCTCCATTATGGTTCATTCACCTTAACCCCACACCGGCACAGCGCTCTAGTGAAGCAAGCGTCCACTGAAAGCCGCAAAGAGCCTGAAAAAAAGGTGGCACCTAAACATTCAGGGCCGGAGCAAAGGACCAGCCACCTGTCTCAGGCCCATTTATTGGCTGGAGCTGTCAAGAGACGCAGGTCGGTTCACAGATGTACATCAACATTATCATTCGTTTGAAAATGTTTTTGTTTATCTGACAAATTTATGACCAATGTTCACTGTCCTTTGGTTTAGTTTTGAACTTTACCAACTGCTCAGGGATTTATCTTTTTCTTAAGCTGCTAAGTGCTCTACTACGATCATTATCTAGTAGCTAACATGAGGTTGGGTAGATAGTGTTGTTCTGTCAGAGTTTTTTTTTTGCTGGAAACCGATTCCTGCTGTTGTAAACTGAAGGTTCAGCCATGTCTGTTGGCCACCTGCTGAAAGCTTGAGTAAGGAAACCTTGAAGTCATTTTTATTCTCACAATACTCTGTATTATAGAACCTGGTCTCACAGGAATCCGTGGAATAGCCACGGAATCACTCAAATTTCCGTGAAACTGACACAGATTTCACTACAATGCAAGTTAATGACAGTCATATTCCGTGGATATTTGTTCCTATTGGTTTGTTCCAAGTCACGTGACTTTCAAGGTCCCAGCGGTCAGAACAAAAAACATGGCGGACAGTTCTCTCATTTTTAGTGAAAAAATCAATATTTTCACTTAGTTTCTGCATAAAAATGGATCTTGATCACATTTCTAGCGAGAAATATATGTTTTATTTTCTAAATATTCACTCAGTGAATGTACATAATCACTTTGTATGTTGGAATAGCCACGGGATATGTGATCAAAATCCATTTTTATGCAGAAACAAAGTCAAAATATAGATTTTTTCACTAAAAATGAGAGAACTGTCCGCCATGTTTTTTGTTCTGAACGCCGGGACCTTGAAAATTACACGACTTGGAACAAACCAATAGCCACGGGTTATGACTGTCATTAACTTGCATTGTAGTGAAATCCGTGTCAGTTTCACGGAAATTTGAGTGATTCCGTGGCTATTCCACGGATTTTGAGTTAACCCATTGAAGCCTAAAACGCCTGTAAAAACTGCCTGTAAAACCTCTGGGCGATTTTAAAATAAGCCCCTAAAACCTGAAGTTTTTCTGGAAATTCAACAGAAGTGTCAACGCTTCTACTAAATAATAGATTTTTTTTAGAAATTAAATTCAAAAAGTATCTGAGAGCTTATACAAATACTACAAAACGACGTATCCGCTTTCCAGGCTTCAATGGGTTAAGCGAATCTGTGGCTATTCCACGGATTTTGAGTTAAGCGAATCCGTGGCTATTTCACGGATTCCTGTGAGACCAGGTTGGTATTATAAGCCTACACCTCCAGCTTCAGTTCAATCACAAAACCAAAACAATGAGCTGATAGAAGTTAAAGTGGTCCAGAGAGCTGAGAGGAAGTCTGGAATCCTCTGTGGGTTTGTCACTCCAAGAACTATATTCACTCTGAATCATTTGACCCATTATCAGCATGAAAGCCTCGATTAGAGCAGCGTTCAATCCTCACAATCTCTCTGTTCTCTCGCCCAGTTCCTCCCAGTCGTCAGACACCAGTAAGAAACAGAAGGTGGAAATCACAACGACATCAACGACAGGAAACGGAGACCGACACACAGGTGGGCCGCAGCCTGGGGCTGAGAAGGCATGTCCGTCTGAAGTGGGTAGAAATTGAGTTGTGCACCTCTTTGACAATTCCTGAAATTGCTAAATGATCTGATAGAACCATCAGAGCAGAAAACCTGTATACAGCTCACTGCCTGTGATTGGATAATGCCCAGAATGCATACATGGAGCGTGCGTTTTCCTTCTTCTACATGCAGAGCTGGAATTACTTTTATAATTGGAAAGGAACTGACCCTCTTTGGAAGTGGAATTGGTGTTCCTCATAATGGAAACCTAAGAAACTCACACAGAAGCCAAGCTAAACTTGATTCTCCTGAACGCCCAGGGCGAGATAGACGTCGTTTCACACTTGAGTTAGTTACTCAGTGCTGCCAGTACGCTGTATTAACCCTTTGATGCCCAACATGGGTCAAAAATGACCCGCATTCATTTCCCATGTTATTTATTGTTTGCTGTGTGTTTCTGTGCTCTATCATTTGATATCAACTTATTTTATGATTGAATATAATGATAAATATAATGATCTAAATATTCTTTAAATATCTTGTTTTTGATAACAACAGATCATTATTTCCACCAGCTTCTCATAATTTATGAAGAAGTATTATCACATAGCTAACTACTTGGCTAAGTCGCTTGCTAAGCTAACTATTTAGCCAAGAAGTTAGCTAAGTAGTTAGCTTAGCAAGCTACTTAGCTAAATACTTAGCCAAGAAGTTAGCTAAGAAATTAGCTTAACAACCTACTTAGCTAAATACTTAGCCAAGAAGTTAGCTAAGAAATTAGCTTAACAACCTACTTAGCTAAATACTTAGCCAAGAAGTTAGCTAAGTAGTTAGCCTAGCAAGCTACTTCGCTAAAAAATGGATATGGGACATTTTTCACCCATGTTGTGTATTAGAAGAGTAGTGACAGAAAAAGGGATTTTATTCAAAAATGAATAAAGGAAAACATAAAAATTAGGATGTATGATGATCAAAAACAAACTAATTGAGGAAAACCTGGAATACTGAATGACGAAAATAATTTATTGCAAAGATATAGAACATACAAACTCTGTCGGGTCACTTTAGACCATGTTGTGCATCAAAGGGTTAAGGAATCATGTTCAAACAACAGAGCTCAGGGTTCACATCCCTTAGCATGCTGTGGTTTAAACCCTGGTTCATATAAAAGGTCTTGATGATTCACAGTAGATCACGCTGGCCGGTTGCTGCCAGTGAAGAATGGCAGTTAAGCTATATAAAGTATGAGCCTGTGTGAATTGTCATTTGCATTCATTTAAAACACAAAAAAGCTCATTTTCCCAACTTCAGAAAAATATATAGCTTTTTAAGATCTAGCAAATAGTTTCCTGCCCTCTTAATTTTTTTTCTTTGCCTCATGCGTTGTTTCCTACGGTGGCCCTGAAGTGCAAATCACAACGGCAAATCAAAAAACAACGACAAATCAAAAAACAACGACAAATCAAAAAACAACGTCAAATCATCGTCACTGATTGGACTGGTGGTCCGTAGTCACCAGTCCAATCAGTGACTGATTTGTTGTTGTGTTTTTTGATTTGTCATTGTGTTTTCTGATTTGTTGTTTTTTGATTTGTCGTTGTGTTTTCTGATTTGTTGTTGTGTTTTCTGATTTGTCGTTGTGTTTTTTGATTTGTCAGTGTTTTCTGATTTGTTGTTTTTTGATTTGTTGGTGTGTTTTCTTATTTGTTGTTTTTTGATTTGTTGGTGTGTTTTCTTATTTGTTGTTTTTTGATTTGTTGGTGTGTTTTCTTATTTGTTGTTGTGTTTTTTGATTTGTCAGTGTTTTCTGATTTGTTGTTTTTTGATTTGTTGGTGTTTTCTTATTTGTTGTTGTGTTTTTTGATTTGTCAGTGTTTTCTGATTTGTTGTTTTTTGATTTGTTGTTGTGTTTTTTGATTTGTCGTTGTGTTTTCTGATTTGTTGTTTTTTGATTTGTTGTGTTTTCTGATTTGTCGTTGTGTTTTTTGATTTGTCATTGTGTTTTCTGATTTGTTGTTTTTTTATTTGTTGTTGTGTTTTTTGATTTGTTGTGTTTTCTGATTTGCCATTGTGTTTTCTGATTTGTTGTTTTCTGATTTGTCATTGTGTTTTTTGATTTGTTGTTCTGTTTTTTGATTTGTCGTGTTTTCTGATTTGTTGTTTTCTGATTTGTCGTGTTTTTTGATTTGTCGTTGTGTTTTCTGATTTGCCGTTGTGATTTACACTTCAGGGCCACCGTAGTTTTCTGCATGTTAAAGCTGTGAATCTGACAGTTTGTTGTGCTGTTCAGAACAGGAGGATGGAGCAGGAGGAGGAGGAGCGGGCGGAGCTGAAAATAAAGAAACAGTCCCCAGCCTGACGGCGAAGACCCCCCCGGCCCCCCCGAGCTCCGGTCAAGGCGTGTTACACCTGCCGTCAGCAGCCGTGTGCGTCGGCGTTTTACCGGGACTCTGGGTTTATTCTGGCAGCAGCGACTCTGACAGCAGCTCGGACAGCGAAGGTAGCGTGGACGCAATCATGTTGCCGTACCCCCGGCACAGCAGGGCCTACAGATAGACACACACACACACACACACACACACACACACACACGCACACTCACACACTCTTGTACTTCTATCTTTGTGAGGACCCTCATTGGAACAGTGAATTCCCTTGCAAGGTTATAATAGTTTGGGATTTTTCATTAGTTTCAGTTTTCATTGGATTGTGAATTTTTGTTTTCAAATTCAGTTAGTTTTAATGAGTTTTTAGAGTGAGTTTGCTAGTTTTAGTTTCGTATTTATTTATTTTTTCACAGTAAACAGTCACAGTAAATTTTGCCTTTATTTCCTTTGTGTGATCCATCTTCATTATGTATGGAAAAAATGGACAAAGATGAAAACGAAGGACATTTTCACTCTAATTTTAGTTAGTTTTGTAACCACACAATACAGTTTCAGTTAATTATCATTATCATGGAACCTTTAACCCTTAAAACAAAGTCTGAAATCTCAAAAAAGCCTTTAAAGAAGTGAGGACCGGCCGAAATGTCCTCACTTTGCGAAAATGTCCTCACTCTGTTGGTTAAAAACGTGTTCTGGTCCTCACTATGTAGGAAGTACAAGAACACACACACACACACACACACACACACACACCAGGAAGTAAGTTTGCATGCATTCAGAATGGTAAGAAAACAGTCAGAAAAGGTATCGTCACAGGATATGCACACACACAGACAGATTTAAAGGTTACACACACACACTCACACACACACAGACACACACACACACACACAGCACAGAGTCTATAAAGGTATACCTGCAGGCCACACACACATTCATATCATGTTAGAGTCATACACTGGCAACACACACACACAAACACACCTAGGAAACATTTCAGTATTCTTGTTGTTTTCACAGCTGTGAGTTGAACTGTTGCTCTTTGTCATCAGACAAAGTTCAGCCGAGTACTATCATCGTAATTAGACTAAGACCAATTTAAACTCTGAACTAAATCGTTGTATCTATCTGTGGTTTTTGCTATTGTGGCACTCAAACATGATACCTCCACCCTTCCTTCCCTCAATCACATCTCACGCAGTTTAAGCCGAGCAACCAATCCCGCACTGCCTATCCCGACGACATCCTGCCCCCCCCTACACCCAACCCTACTCCCCACCCAAGCCACAGCGACTGCAAGCTGTGCTGCTGGCTGAGGGAACAGTGATTGACAGCTGTGGAGCAAGGAGGAGACTGCTTAGACTGTGTCAAATGACTCACACCGTTTAGCTAACCGCAGCAGAGGAGAGAGAGCCAGGGCAGGAAACGCTTCGCTCTCCGTTTGGGTTAAACGCAAAAGTCTGAATGGTTTGGAAAAATCATGTTTTTATTTTTGTGATGTAATGTGTTTTTCTCTTCAGTAGTTTGTTTTAAAGTTCCATTGTGCTGGAAAGATGCTGGACTGTTTGCTGCTGTCTCAGGCGTTTGTGAGGAGTTTTGTTTTGTTGGTCAAAGTCTGAGCAGAGAGAAATAAAGAGCTTTCCCTTGTGATCTGTGTTTACGGTGTGTATTTGTGTGTGTGTGCGCATCAATTCAGATTTCAGATTTCAGATTTGACTTTATTAATCCCACAGTGGGGAAATTTCTTTGTTACAGCCGCAAAGTTTCCAACATGATCTCACAGAAATCCGTGAAATAGCCACGGAATCGCTCAAATTTCCGTGAAACTGACCAGGATTTTGCTACAATGCAAGTTAATGCCAGTCATATCCCGTGGCTATTCCAACATACAAAGTGATTATGTACATTCACTGAGTGAATATTTAGAAAATAAAACATATATTTCTCACTAGAAATGTGATCAAAATCCATTTTTATGCAGAAACTAAGTCAAAATATTGATTTTTCACTAAAAATGAGAGAACTGTCCGCCATGTTTTTTGTTCTGACCGCTGGGACCTTGAAAGTCACGTGACTTGGAACAAACCAATAGTCACGGGATATGACTGTCATTAACTTGCATTGTAGAGAAATCTGTGTCAGTTTCACGGAAATTTGAGTGATTCCGTGGCTATTCCACGGATTTTGAGTTAAGCGAAATCCGTGGCTATTTCACGGATTCCTGTGAGACCATGTTGAAAGTTTCACACAATTTTTAAGATAAAGATAAAAAATAAGCAATCTAAGAAAAGACATTTAACAATATACAAATATACAATAATAATATTATACTATATACTGCAGAGTGCAGATTTATGCAAAAATGTTCAGGTTGTGTTGGTGTCAATGCATTTAGTCATGAAGACATGGTGAAGACCAGCTGCTGAAGTTCAAAGTGAGCATCAGAATGAGGAAGGTGATTTATGTGACTTTTGTTTCGTTTCGTATCTGTTTATTTCGGTCAATACATGTCATCAAAACAAACCAGAAAAAAAAAAACATTGATCAAAGTAAACAACATGTAAACAGAGAGAGGAAATTGATAATAGACATTTGGACCGAAAAGGCTGAAGCAGCTTATTACGCCTTATTACCCTGTTACAACTCAAGTAAATTAAAAAATTAGAAATGTACAATCTGTTATTTATCAACAAAAGAAATAAGCAGTCACAAAAGAGAGAAAAGAAAGAAGCTTATTACTCATTACTCTAACTTACACTACTGGTCAAAAGTTTTAGAACACACCAACTTTTCCAGAATTTAATTGAAAATGATGCACTTTAATGTCTCAGTGTACTCTGAAATTAATGCACATTTGCAACATTTAAAATTCTTTATTGAGCATGATAGTGTTTTGAAAGTAAAAAAAAGATTCAAAATCACATTTTATGTTGGACTAAAGGACTAAATAAAGACACAAAATGACTTACAAAGACATGAAAAGAATTCAAAAATGGACAAAATAGCCCAAGACTCCATAGAGTTAAGTTGTTAACCCAATTCTTGTTCCCTGAAAAAGGCCTACTTGTATAATTCTGAAATGTACATTATCTTTCAGTTTTGGTTAAGCTTACCTTTTTTTATTTACCTCTGGCAGTTCACCACTTACCTTTGTACCCTTTCAAGCTGTTCATTTGACTTGAACTGCTTGAATTTCAATAAAAAACTGGAAAAATTGGGGTGTTCTAAAACTTTTGACCAGTAGTGTATATAAATTAATCTTCCTATTTTTAAGTAATTTTTTGAATAAGTTAATGGTATTGCAAGTTTTCAAAAATTTTGAACTGAGCCATGTTGGTTTTGAAAAAGCTGACTCTTCAGAATGAAACAGATCACTTGAATGTTGCGTGGTTGTTGGTGCCAGACGAGCTGCTCTGAGTGTTTCACAAACTGCTGATCTAACAACTTTCTCTAGGGTTTACAGAGAATGGTCCGGAAAAGAGAAAATATCCATTGAGCCTTGATCCCTTTTTTATGCCAAAGGTCCGAGGAAAATGTCCAGACTGGTTACAACCAAGGTATGCAGAAGACCAGATGGGTTACAGCAGCAGAAGACCACACGACCACTTTATTAGGTACACACTTTACCTATTAAAGTGCCCACACTGCAAAAAAGCCAACTTGTATTTTTTGGCCTAAAACAGTGATTTAAGTTGGTAAAACTTGGAAATATAAATTATTGACATTTAGGGCAATAATGTAAGTTAGCACAACAAAGGAAGCCAGTTGTCTGCTCAAAAACAAGTTGGTGAGTTGTTGTTACTTATATCTTTAAGTTGGGGTTCACAACAAGGGACAATAGTTCTGATAACTCTTATTTCTTTGTTGTGAAATTCGGCATTAGCGAAAGCTAGCGGCTAACTGATGCTAGCGGCTAACTGATGCTAGCGGCTAACTGATGCTAGCGGCACTGCTTGTTAGTGCTACAAGAGTAGCCATTAGCGTATCAATGCTAACTCAAAATTGTGGTCGCAACATTAGCTGACATTTCATAGCGGCGTTACAATCGTGCCAATTCAGCACATTGCAGAAGTTAGCAGGAGTAAGGATTAAAAGTTATTACAATGTAAAATTATAAGTTAGTACAACTTACAGTTGAGTTGACAAAAATCTGAATTCAGAGTTGAGCAAACTCAAAAACAAAACTTAAAATATTTAGTTTAATTGTCCAACTTAAAATTTTATCGAAGTTTGTTGCCTTGAAATTTTGAGTTCACCCAGCTTTTCTTTTTTTGCAGTGCAGTGAGTGTGTGGTGTGAACATGAGGTATCAATAATAAGAACCAAAGAATTACATTTGAGGCCTTAAGTGGTAAAAGTAGTGTTTAAAACAGTATAGGACAAGACAGTAAAGGTTTTTTGTTATGATCTATTTAGAAAGACAATAATTGAAATAATTCTTGACTTGTTAAGCGTTACACTCCTGTAATGTTGTCAGATGCATTTTTCCTTTTCTTACGTAGACAGGTACATTTGTTTTGGTCTTCTTGATAATGGTTTTGGTAATTATCAAGAAAACCATGTTAAATGTCTGGATATCAGCTCTTAAATTAAACTCTAATGAGCTATTTTTGTTATCATTCTATTTGTCAAAGTTGTACCAGGCATTAAAATGAACAAGATATTAGAGAAAACAAGGGTGGTCTAATAATGTTTCCATGACTGTATACTTGTCTTTGTACAGTTTTTCATTTGAAGTTACTGTTACAAATATGATTATCAGCCACCCAATTTTCTAACCAGAGGGTCACTGGTTCAAATACCAGGACTGACAGGTCGAGGGCTGACGAGCCCTTGAGCAAGGCACCCAACCCCCCACACAGCTCCCTGGATGCCCACTGCTCCTAGCATGGTTCATTGGTGTGTAAATGTAACCTTATGGATTGATTTAACACACACAGGGGCTTCAATTAAGGAGGCCACAACAGTCAGTGTGGGTCAAACACATGCCATTTATTTTACAATATTTAAAACTCTATAAAACAGTCAAGAAGAGACAAGAGGACAGAGTCATATCACAACTGGGAAACCAACCATCCACTGCCTAGGACACTGGGAGTATACTAGATATTCAAAATAAATATAAACCCAACACTTCAAATAAACACACCACACTAATTCAATGTGCAACCACAAACCATATCACCATCTAAAGCAGGGGTGGGCAATTAATTTTCCCAAGGGGCCACATGACCAATACCACGAAGGTTGCAGGGGCCGGACCAAAACTCTGAACTAAATTCTGCTCAATATTAATGTAATCGCTTTATAAAATACAGTAAATTATCTGGTTTTGAGCTGCTACTGATAGGAACACATGTTATGATAAGACTGTTAATGTGGAGTAAATCAAATATAGCAGTAAAAAGTAGTAAATACTCCAATCACTAAATCACTATTCCATTTATTTTAAACACAACTGTAAATGACCTTTAGCAAGGTTCCTATTTATGTTTTTGTATTATAGCTGGTTTTTTCATGTTTGTACATTTTTAAGGTGTTTTACAATGTTGTGATGCTTTTATTTTGAAAAGGTGTCGTCCAGTGTAAAACGGGTGCTTTAATTTTGAAAGTAGTGACAGGAAATAACCGGTAGAACGGTTAAATGAAAAAACGAAGAAAAGAGTTTATTTTATTCTGTCATATATATTAGTGGCTATATTTGTTGTCTTAACTATAGTAAAAGTGCTTGTTAGCTCTAGTGCTAATGATAATGTTTGCTTTTTTTTTTTTTTCAAAATAAAAGCACTGCGGTTATATTGATTTCTAATTTCTTGGTAACATCACGCGGGCGGACAAGGACAGCCAACGGGCCGGATGTGGCCCGCGGGCCGCCCAATGCCCAGGTCTGATCTAGAGTGAACTCCCAGCATTTCAGCCACACCGTTGAATGGAGGTTCCCACCAGCCACAATACTAGGAACAGAAGAAGACAGAATGTTAAAATCCTAAAACTACACAACTCAAATCTAAAATAATAATTAAAAAAAATCTAGGTCTAAAATATAAAATACTAGACTAAAATAAACGGCAGTCAGTGCTATGCCTAAAAACAAACAAAGCACTGTTAGGTTAGTGTTTCAGTCCTAAAAACAAATGACAGACCCACAATTAAAATCATTAAAATACAAATACCTCAGGGTCAAGGTTATAATAGTTTTGGATTTTTCATTAGTTTTAGTTTTAATTTCGTTGTGAATTTTTGTTTTCAAATTCAGTTAGTTTTAGTTAGTTTTTAGAGTGAGTTTTCTAGTTTTAGTTTCGTTTTTGTTTTTTGAAAACGCTTAGTTTTAGTTTAGTTTTTATTAGTTTTAGTTTTTTTGTAATGGGCTATGTGTTGGGTGCGGGATTCAAAGTGGTCATAATAAATTTTGCCTTTATTTCCTTTGGTTTATCCCCAATAAGGTTATTAACTGTTTTGTATTTTGGTTCTAGTGTAAACATCCCAGTCTCAGTAAACATATTCACCATGTGTTACATGTTCAAATAGAAACACTGAATTATGAATGAAAAAAGTTGACAAAAATGAAAACTAAGTACATTTTCACTATAATTTTAGTTAGTTTTAGTTAGTTTTGTAACCACACAATACAGTTTCAGTTAGTTATCGTTTTTTAAAAAAAAACTCTAGTTTTTATTTCTATTTCAGTTAACGAAAATGTTTTTTCAATTCTAGTTTTCGTTATTTCGTTAGTTTTCGTTAACTATAATAACCTTGCTCAGGGTGCATGCACCCCTTCATGACCCTAACAATTAAAATGCTATCCTACTTTTAACACAATGTTAAAAACCCCAAAAGTCCACCTTACCACACAGAACAGAGAGTCACCAGTCACAGCACATGTGTGCCAAACAAAGGATCTCCAGAAAGTGACTGGAGGCTGATTAACAGCAGGTGTGACTAGCTGTCTCCTCTGATTGGTCTGTGCTGCTTCTTGGTGACCTACTGCTACATAAAGGTTGGGTTAAATGCTGGGGCTGAGTTTCCCCACAGGGATCAATAAAGGAAGACATTTCTTTCTTTTTCATTATTTTACAGAGGGAGACCTGGGACCTACGGGCAAAAATAGAGCTAAGTTTTAACAGGTAACGCTGGGCTTACACCAAACGATTTCCCCAGTCCCAGACTAAAAACTGAAAGTCTTTAGTAAATCTAGGAGTCTTACTGGAGTCACAGCGCTCCCGTCATCCTGATCGTTAAGTGTAAGGTAGTAATCTGCTCTGTTTCTTATCAGTCTTTTCCTAGTCTTGGGTTTGGAAGTCGCAGTGACGTAACACAATCAACAACCAATAGATGAGCAGACCGGCCAGTAAAACCACTTCGACAGGAAAAAGTAACATCACAATAATGTCAGAAAACTCAGTCCTAAATACAAATATAGAGATGTAATATATTTATGGCCACAAGCGGGATTTTGGGGGCGCTGTTTCATAGTAAAAAGAACAGTAAGCAGACCCAGTTAAAATGTATAAATAAATGTATACATAAATAAGTAATAAATAATTGATGATTAATGTGTGATTAACTAAATGAAAGTTGATAGAGCTGATAAGTATAATTATTCAATTAAACAAATAATTAAATAGGACATAAATGTATATCATGAATTCTTTTCTAGAGTTTCCTTTCCTTTATTCTTCCTTATATCTATTTTACTGTAAAATAGTCAACTTTTCATGTCAGAAAAACAGAAACCCCTTTTCAGCTTTGTGAGGGGCATTTTGTGGCATCTTCTCTTCTTTTTGTTGTTTTTTTTCCAACACAAACCACTGCACACACAAACATTGCATGATAGGTAAAAAATGCTAAAAGAATCTAGTTGTAGTCTTGTAAATAGTGACCCTGCAAGATTCACAGTCTTTGTAGGATCTCAGTGTGAGACTAGACTGGGACTAAAAGCTCTCAACACTTGTCTTTAGATGTGAGCAGGTGTGAGCTGATAGTCTTGCAGGAGTCTTTCCAAATCTTTTCAAAGTCTTCTGGTGTATAGGTAGCATAAGAAAGCTAAATGCTTGGCACGGTAAAAACCTGTTTACGCTTTCACTCTTAGTAATGACTGGAGCTTGTTGGGGGTTAAAAGATCTGAGATGTGGTTCAAAGCCAGATGGTCCAAACATGGCTGTGTAAAATTGGACTAGATCAAAACTAATGTGGGTAATTGGAGTCTGCGATGTGTATTCAGTCCTCATTAAAACCTTGGCAGGAGAGAGTTGTATCTAACGCTAAACTCAGCTGGTTGAGGGGGGCACTCAGGTTGAGAACATGTTAAAATATACTGAAGTCTGTCAGTCTTATGAAACAATTAAAACAGTGCAATGTTTGTAATTCTCTAGAGTGGAAAAAAAGATGAGTGTGAGTGTGTTTCTCAAGGGAAGTGAATGACTCAAAGCCTTTGTAAACAGAGTGATGGTGATAATGGAAGATGATGTTATCTTGTCTTCACAAGCGTCTCAGTTGTCTGAGGACAATTCACTGACATCATTAAGACAGATGAAGCTCTGCATCACTGCACTGCAAAAAAAGTTGGGTGAACTCAAAATTTCAAGGCAACAAACCGATAAAATTTTAAGTTGGACAATTAAACTAAATATTTTAAGTTTCGTTTTTGAGTTTGCTCAACTCTGTATTCAGATTTTTGTCAAACTTATAACTAAGTACTAACTTATAATTTTACATTGTAATAACTTTTAATCCTTACTTCTGCTAACTTCTGCAATGTGCTGAATTGGCACGATTGTAACGCCGCTATGAAATGTCAGCTAATGTTGCAACCACAATTTTGAGTTAGCATTGATACGCTAATGGCTACTCTTGTAGCTGTAACAAGCAGCGCTGCTAGCATCAGTTAGCCGCTAGGGTCAGTTAGCTGCTAGCATCAGTTAGCCGATAGCATCAGTTAGCTGCTAGCATCAGTAAGCCGATAGCATAGCATACAGAACCTAAATTTACCTCAAAATGTTGAAGCGTTTAGAAAGGAGGAAGTACTTCCTTCTCTATAGTGTAATTAAGCCGGTATGAATGTATTTTTTATGGTAACAGACCAGTTAATCAACTCCTCCCCTGTAACACCTGCACCTACATGACTTGCATCAGAGGTCACGTTAGGTTTTATTATACATTAATTTAGAATAAATTCCTGTTCTTAACATGCTGTATTGTTTGTTTCTATGCAGATGATTTACACAAAGCTATGTTAATTATATCAGCATCTAACCGCTAGATCTTTTTATGCAATCAACTATGTGCACTGCAAAAAAAGAAAAGTTGGGTGAACTCAAAATTTCAAGGCAACAAACTTTGATAAAATTTTAAGTTGGACAATTAAACTAAATATTTTGAGTTTTGTTTTTGAGTTTGCTCAACTCTGAATTCAGATTTTTGTCAAACTTATAACTAAGTACTAACTTATAATTTTACATTGTAATAACTTTTAATCCTTACTTCTGCAATGTGCTGAATTGGCACAATTGTAACGCCGCTATGAAATGTCAGCTAATGTTGTGCCCACCGCCGCTAGCATCAGTTAGCCGTTAGCATTTAGTTAGCCGCTAGCTTTCGCTAATGACCGAATTTCACAACAAAGAAATAAGAGTTAGCAGAACTATTGTCCCTTGTTGTGAACCCCAACTTAAAGATATAAGTAACAACAACTCACCAACTTGTTTTTGAGCAGACAACTGGCTTCCTTTGTTGTGCTAACTTACATTATTGCCCTAAATGTCAATAATTTATATTTCCAAGTTTTACCAACTTAAATCACTGTTTTAGGCCAAAAAATACAAGTTGGCTTTTTTGCAGTGCGGTGTAGCTGTGACAGGAGTTGCCATGACAACAAATAATATTACCAACATACACATATAAAATATGAGAGTTCAGGATCTGAGTTTTGAGGCGTACCAAAGTGTTTTAGATGAAAACCTGTCCCCAGCAACAGCACTTCCCCCCCCCCCAATCTGGTAATTATTTCAGGACGTTTGAGGTGGTTTGTATGAAGCTGGATCAGGAAAAAAACACACATAATGCCAGAAAACGGTTGAAGGATGAAAGTTTGATGAAAACAAGAAAAGGGTTTCATTTAAGGACATTCTTCTTTGTCACCTTTAAGAGTTTCTTTGATGGCATGTTTTGTGTGAGCCGAATTCACTCCATTTAGCTGGTAGCAGCATTCATTATCTTCAATCAAAGCAAAAACAACAACAACTAAAACAAAAAAAACAGTGTGGAGTGTTTTTCTAAGCCCTTCTGTTTCTCTTTTTGAAGGAGAAGGTCATTGGAAGAGGGCACATTTGTAAAATGAGTAAAAATGTATTTGTGTGTGACTCAAATGTAAAGCCTGGGTTAACAGCAATAAACTGTATTTTGTCATTATGAATTGTATGAATGCCAAGTAAAATACTTAAAATATTCAATATGAAATCATATAAATGAACAGTTTTACATTTTGCATTTCTTTGCAGGCATTTTCCATCCAGTCCTCCCTGTCAGATCGGTGCAGCCTGGCAGTTAGATGCATAACAACCCTCATCACACAGGACCTTTCACACCCCCTCCACAACTCATTCCAATTCCTCCCATCAGGCTGCTGTTATACAAACCCTCGGGTTTGGACAAATATATTCAAAAAATCCTTCACACTGTAGGACACGGCTCTGACTAATGCTGGGAGTGGACATAATACAGTAAATGACTATTTAGAGCTGAATTTGTACCAGATACAGAAGATAGCAGACTAAAACAAGAAGATTAAAAAAAAGACTGGTACCCTGCATGAAAAAATGAAAGGTAAAGATTAATGGTCTATGTGCAGTTGTAGGTTACAATATCAAAAGCTCTGCTCAAAAGTAATACACAACGAGCAGAGTGGAGCCATCGGGCGCGGTGCTGTGGGCTCAGTCCCATGCATACCAAATGGCGTGTCTCCTACCACTGTGCTCGGGCTAGGTGTAAAACATGTTACTTCCTGTAGCCAGCAGGGGGCGCTATGACTGTGTGTCCACATTGACATGTGGGTGTGTTCAGGGCTGGACCCTAATCACTTGTGAGAAATTTGGGACAGATTGGACAATGTATTGTCAAGTTATATGGTCTCGTGTGTTATGGCGAGACACCATATTTTGCCGCCAAGCCACGCCCACATAGTGTGACAGGCGGTAAAGATTTATACAACTTTTGATCCCAAAGGCCTTGTGATGGTACTGACCAAGTTTGAAGTAAATCGGGTAAAATCTGTAGGAGCAGTTCGTTAAAGTATGCGACCTGGAAATTGCCAAAAACGATGACAAGTGCGATATTCAAACCAAGATGGCGGACTTCCTGTTGGGTTTGAGGTATGGGTCCAAGAGGCTTTTTGGTGCATCTCCACATGACTCATGTGTGTACCAAATTCCGTGTCTCTACGTGAAACCTACTGCAAGGGCTAAGTATAAAACAAGTTACTTGCTGTTGCCAGCAGGGGGCGCTATGACTGTGTGTCAATATTGACACATGGGTGTGTTCCGGGCTGGACCCTAATCACGTGTGTGAAATTTGGGACAGATTGGACAATGTATGGTCAAGTTATACAGTCTCGTGTGTTATGGCGAGACGCCATATTTTGCCGCCATGCCACGCCCACATAGTGTGACAGGCGGTAAAGATTGTAATACACAATAATATGCTCATTCCAATAAAAAATGTGTGCAGTAAAAACTCAACAAATAACAGAGAATCCTAAAACGGAGTAAGTCTTTGGTGAATTGATGTAAATGGGGGCTGAGTTCACCAAAACTATCCAAACATCTGTTACAAACTATGTAACTAATTACATTAACTTACATTAAGTACTGTACTTAAGTACAATTTTGAGGTACTTTTACTCTAGGTACTCTAATTGAGTATTTCCATTTTATATAACTTTATACTTCTTTACTTTATACTTTATACTTTTTTTTTGGTCATTTTGTGGTCAATTTGTGACTTTTTTGGTCATTTTGTTTCTTTTTTGGTCATTTTGTGTCTTTTTTTGGTCATTTTGTTTCCTTTTTTTGGTCATTTTGTTTCTTTTTTGGGTGATCTGAACTGTGCGTGTGAGATTGTGTTCAGTGAGCGGGGGTCACGGACAACATGCATGTTAAATTGGGGGTCGCGACTCAAAAAGGTTGAGAACTACTGCCTTATACCATGTGGAAAGATGCTTTGGCGTCCTGCAGGAGACGTCTCCCATCAGGATAGAAATGCTTCATCATAGGACAAAGGTGATCACAAAAAAAGAAAAGAAAATCACGCTCAGCTGGGCTTGCTCTGCATTCACAGCATGACTAGATGTTAATTACTTAACTGTACCATGCAGAGCAGCTGACTGGAAACTTCTGCATTTGTTCTGTTTCTCCTCTCATTTATTCAGGCTTTTGCTTTAATTCATCACCTGTCTGTGTGTTGACGAGGCTTCAGAGGAGGCACACAGGTCTTGGGTGAGGAGTGCTCAGAGCAGTTGTTTGGCAAGTTACTTTAAGATTGATGAGGCACAGGTCGAATTTTAACATGCCAGAAATGGCCCAATTATACTCTGTTGATACATGTGGTAGTATAGTTTGTCCAAAAATAGTGGGAAAATACCACATTATGGGATGTCCAGAAATTACCCTCTCAAAAAAAAAGTCATACTATAGCATGTCTGTCAAAAATCGTCAATTTTTTTAAATGCCTAAAATTCTTAAAATAGATTAGAATAGATAGTATGTTGATTTTTGTCAAAATAGGTCAGATTTTAAAATGCCTAAACATGCTAGAAATGGATTAATCATAATCTGTGGATACATGTTAGAGCATAATATGGCCAGAAATTACAGAAAAACAACATATAATGGGACGTCCAAAAATGACCCACTCAAAAAAGTCATACTATGGTATGTCGATTTCCCTTTTTTTTTTTTTTTTTTTGCAATTACTTTTTTTTTATTTTGAAAGTGCAGTACAGTGAGAATTATCTTTTTTTATATACCAGCTTTTATTGCACAATTAAACTATTATACAATGGACACATTCTGGGTTCCTTTTGTGTACAATGAGATTTTGTTTGAACAAAAAATAGGTAAGAATTGTCCCGTCGTTATAAATTGATCATTTTATTATTAATTTGACACAGGGGCCACAGCAGGGGCCAAGGGCTTCTTCACAGGGGCAGTGGCCCCTGGAGGCCCCTGCAGGAAGCCCTGTACATTATGTGGACTTAAGGTTTCAAAACTGTAGTTCACAAACCTAGTTTAAGATTATGAGTCAGTATATGCTGTTACGATTCATATTTGACAATCTTATATTGTATTTTTACTTTTGCTGTTAAGCAGTAGGACTTCAAAATGTCTGTTGTCTAGTGTTGCCAAGTAATTTTCATAGGAAGGTGCACTGTAAAAAATGTTTGTTGAAATTACAGTAAAAAACTGTCAAATTGCATCAGAAATAGGTCGTAAAATTAAACATTGTACATCACCGTAGTAGATACTTTTAATTACTGTAAATCAAACAATAGTATAAAACTTTAAATTCTACTGTCATAAACTGTAGAAAACACACAGTTTTGCTGTAAAAATATAACATTTTCATGTAAAGTTAATGGAGAAATACCATGATGACACAATTATCCTAAAAGTAATGGGAATATTCAGTATAAATTACAGTTTTTGCTGATATTTACATTTACATAAGCTCACTGTAATTTTTACGGTGGTGTTCTGGCAACCACAGCTGCCGGTATTTTACCGTAAATTAAACTTTTTTTTTTTTTTACAGTGTGCTGCAGGTTGATTTGTTGTGAAATAACGTCTTTGTGTGATGAAACCATTAAGCAGTGACATAAAACTGTTGTTGCATAGAAAACACAAAGACATTTGTGAAATTGACTGGCCATCTCAACACAAATAGCATTTAGAATGAGTTTGTTTAGATCTGTTTGCTTTTTATCACATATTGTTATTTTTATGATCTTTATTTTTTAAACAACACATCATTGGTTTGTTTTATTTATAGATCCATTTTGCTAGGTGCTTTTTGAAAATTAAGTTGTCTGGGTTGCCTGAAGAGTTGCTAAATCAAGCAACAAAATTGTTAAATTGGCATCACTGATGCTGTCTCCCTGCCTGTGGTGCTGCAGTCCATATTAGTGATCCTTTGCCTGGATACGAGATAAACAAGCTGGAATGAGAAAAGTCTCTGTTTTTGTTATTTGTACCCACACTGTAAAAAAAAAAATGTTTAAAAACTGTTGTTTTTACAGTAAAAAACTGCCAGCTATGGTTGCCAGAACTTTACCGTAATAAATACGGTGCAACTATTTGTAATATTACGGTAAAATTATATTAGCACTGTTTATTTCCCATTTAAGATTGCCATTTTATTTCAAATTTTACGATAAAAAAAAAAAATTACATAAAAAAAAACCCTGTTCTGCCATATAATTGACAAGAAAATACTTTTTAAATGCCACATGAATTAAAGATTTTACCATTAAATATTACAGTATATTTCTGTTAGAGATATGGTGTTTAGTACATTTAACAGTGAGAAAAAGTATTTTTACATAAAATGATGGCTTGTATTTATATATATATATATATATATATATATATATATATATTACAGCATATTTTTGCACCAAACACGGTGCCAGTGAATTTTACATTTTAGTAATGTATTTTTTTTTTTTTAAATGTAAAAAAATACTGTTTTGGCTGATATATACACTACTGGTCAAAAGTTTTAGAACACACCAACTTTTCCAGAATTTAATTGAAAATGATGCAGTTTAATGTCTCAGTGTACTCTGAAATTAATGCACATTTGCAACATTTAAAATTCTTTATTGAGCATGATAGTGTTTTGAAAGTAAAAAAAAGATTCAAAATCACATTTTATGTTGAACTAAAGGACTAAAAAAAGACACATAATGACTAAAAAAAAGACACAAAATGACAAAAAAAGACACCAAAAGACACAAAATGACTAAAAAAGACACAAAATGACCAAAAAAAGACACAAAATGACTTACAAAGACATGAAAAGAATTCAAAAATGGACAAAATAGCCCAAGACTCCATAGAGTTAAGTTGTTAACCCATTTCTTGTTCCCTGAAAAAGGCCTACTTGTATAATTCTGAAATGTACATTATTTTTCAGTTTTGGTTAAGCTTACCTTTTTTTATTTACCTCTGGCAGTTCACCACTTACCTTTGGACCCTTTCAAGCTGTTCATTTGACGTGAACTGCTTGAATTTCAATAAAAAAAATGGAAAAATTGGGGTGTTCTAAAACTTTTGACCAGTAGTATACATTTACAGTGTTTCATTGTTACTGAAACTGAATTAACCCATTTATCATTTTACGGTCTTTTACTGTCATTTAGCAGTTTTTCACCGTAAAATCTACAGACATTTTTTACAGTGCATGTGAACCATGTCAAAGACACATTTCCATAGTTTTGCAATAGACAGATTTTCTGTTTTTTAATTCAGTTTGTGGTCATTTCACATCTCTCTGGATGTGTTTGTCACAGAGACACTGAGGACATGTGACATTTCCTTCAGTTTATTAACCTGAGTGACAAAGACACAACTTTAAAAAATTAATAGCAACACATTTCGTACAAAGATGCACAGTAATACACATAGTACTAGTTTAAGTACACAATTCAGCACTGCATAAAAAGTACATTAAAAACAGGTCAGAAACATTGGCTTATCAGAACATGAACAGCATCATATAAATATACATTCGATATATATGCATATCAGGGACTCCTCTTCTGCTTCCAACGGATTAAACTCTGACAGTAACAGACTTCTCTCACACATCTTTCTTTGCCATCTAACACCTTTTCAACAGAATCTCATTAAAATATTTACAAAATCTGATAAATACATAATTTGAAAAACACAAACATGCGTTTGTGATCATCGGCATCCGTTTGTAAACAGTGAGTAGATATTGGCAGCATGCAGGATGAACTTAAATTATAAGTCATATAAGGATTTTGCAAAATGTAGCAAAATGGCCTCATATTTAAATGCCAAATGCGTTCACACAGTATCCCACATCTATGTTGTGTTAGTGCTACAGCTGCCACTACGGCCTCGTCCTCCTCTGGTTCTGTCCTCTTGAATCACATAAGCATAGTGGAGCATTAAAACACGCCTTTCAGACGACTTGTAATCAGAACTTGAAAATTAAAACCTGTAGAAAAAGTGCTCTGTTCAGGTTCAGTCTGCGATTTCTCCACACGCGAGCACAAATGCAAAAAGCCTTCTGATTCGCTACACTGCAAAAAAAGAAAAGTTGGGTGAACTCATAATTTCAAGGCAACAAACTTAGATAAAATTTTAAGTTGGACAATTAAACTAAATATTTTAAGTTTTGTTTTTGAGTTTGCTCAACTCTGAATTCAGATTTTTGTCAACTCAACTGTAAGTTGTACTAACTTATAATTTTACATTGTAATAACTTTTAATCCTTACTTCTGCTAACTTCTGCAATGTGCTGAATTGGCACGATTGTAACACCGCTATGAAATGTCAGCTAATGTTGCGACCACAATTTTGAGTTAGCATTGATACGCTAATGGCTACTCTTGTAGCTGTAACAAGCAGCGCCGCTAGCATCAGTTAGCCGCTAGCATCGGTTAGCCGCTAGCATCAGTTAGCCGCTAGCATCAGTTAGCTGCTAGCTTTCGCTAATGACCGAATTTCCCAACAAAGAAATAAGAGTTAGCAGAACTATTGTCCCTTGTTGTGAACCCCAACTTAAAGATATAAGTAACAACAACTCACCAACTTGTTTTTGAGCAGACAACTGGCTTCCTTTGTTGTGCTAACTTACATTATTGCCCTAAATGTCAATAATTTATATTTCCAAGTTTTACCAACTTAAATCACTGTTTTAGGCCAAAAAATACAAGTTGGCTTTTTTGCAGTGTACCTGAACAGATCCGTACGACAATGGGAGGGGATTCAACCACTGATACGCTGTATTTCAGCTAAGAAGGGACTTAACATCAAGGAGTCGTATTGTAGCACATGGTATCAATCACAAGACACACACATGCAAAAAGCAAAAAAACCTACATCCTGATAAATCAAGATATTTTTTATTTCTCTAGAAAAAGGCCAGTGTATTTCCTGCATATTCATATATATCCATATAATTGTTAGACACCTGCCATCACTGGAGACATGCTAGGTCCTTTACACCAGTAGTTCTCAACCTTTTTGAGTCGCGACCCCCAATTTAACATGCATGTTGTCCGTGACCCCCGCTCACTGAACACAATCTCACACGCACAGTTCAGATCACCCAAAAAAGAAACAAAATGACCAAAAAAGACACGAATGGACCACAAATTGATTTTAAAAAAAGGCACAAATTGAGCAAAAAAGACACAAAATGACCAGAAAAGACACAAAATGACCAAAAAAAGACACAAAATGACCAAAGAAAAGACACAAATTGACCAAAAAAGACACAAAATGATCAAAAAAGACACAAAATGTCCCAAAAAATTAAACAAAATGACCAAAAAAGACACGAATGGACCACAAAATGATTTTAAAAAGACACAAAATGAGTAAAAAAGACACAAAATGTCCAAAAAAAGAAACAAAATGACCAAAAAAGACACAAAATGACCCAAAAAAGAAACAAAATGACCCAAAAAAGAAACAAAATGACCAAAAAAAGACACAAAATGACCCAAAAAAGAAACAAAATGTCCAAAAAAAGGATCAAAATGACCAAAAAAGACACAAAATGACCTAAAAAGACACAAAATGACCAAAAAAAGACATTAAATGACCAAAAAGACTAAAACACATTAACACATGAACACTTTAACACAGTGGAGACAGAGCTGACTTCCAAAATGATTTGGCGACCCCCAGAAATCATCTCGTGACCCCAATTGGGGTCCCGACCCCAAGGTTGAGAATAGCTGCTTTACACAATACCGTCATGGTTCTGAGTGCTGCATAGCAAACAGTATCACTTCTGATGGATTCACGCTGGAAACTGACCAAACATTCTTTAACCAGCAACAACTTTGCAAATATAATGGCAGGTATGTCTACAAGGTTAGGTTTTTTTTTTGTCCACAACTCATTTTTGTTCACAGCTGATATACACGCTTTCATTCTCTACTGTTAACGAGAAGAGAGGTTTCGTAGAGCTATTGTACATGGTGTGGGCTCGTCTTTCCGGGCGTCTCACTTGGGCGCTGAGTTGGCGGGCGGTAGATTCCGCTGTTTAAAGTACTGGGTGACCTGCTGAGGCAGCTCGGCCAGGACGGACTTGGCGAGGGTCTCCTTGGGAGCCTGAGGGATGAAAAAGACCAGGAGAGCACATTTATTTCCACAAAACAAAAACACAGAGGGAAATGAAGGCTGGAGGTTAGAACACTGGTGGTTGTGGTTCTGCTTTGAGTGAATGAAGCGCATTAAGTGCACCAGCGCTGGCTGATAATAGTCTAGACGGAATTGTCCAAAAAGTGAAAGTGAGGAGCATTTATGGGTACAAGTCAGGAACCGGCCTACTTTACTTATTTGAAGGATGCTGAATCCCAAAAAAAGAAAGGTTCCCAAGCGAAATTTTGAGTTTTTGACCTTCTAATTTGCATATCAAAATGGCGGCCGTTGGTCGTTGGACCATTTCCCCTTAGTTTTATTGTAAATAGGCAATCAAAGATGAGGAAATTAAGTTTCTAGAACTATAGACAAGGGTCAGAGCAAGGATATAGTGGAGGCTCAGTGCCTTTTTTATGCATATATATTTATATATATATATGGAAAATACCAACTTTTAAGGTGAAATTAAGCATTATTTCTGTCATTTTTCAAAACTAGAATTGAAAAAACATTTTCGTTAACTGAAATAAAAATGAGAGTTTTTAAAAAAAACCATAACTAACTGAAACTGTATTGTGTGGTTAGAAAACTAACTAAAATTATAGTGAAAATGTCCTTCGTTTTCGTCTTTTTCAACTTTTTTCATACGTAAACCTTTTTGGTTGATATGAAATCTATTTCATCTATCTGGTTTTATGACTTAATAAACTTATTGGGGCTGAGATGGATCAGACAAAGGAAATAAAGGAAACATTTATTGTGACCTTATTGAATCTGGCACCCAAAAAATACCTCATAACAAAACAACTAAAACTAACACTAAAACTAATAAAAACTAAACTCAAACTAAGCATTTTCCAGAAAATAAAAACTAATTAAAACTGGCAAACTCACTCTAAAAACTAACTAAAACTAACTGAATCTGAAAACAAAAAAACTGACAAGGAAATTAAAACTAAAACTAATGAAAAATCCAAAACTATTATTATAACCTTGCTTCTTTAATACAGTCTGTGATCACCACCAACTTTACGAAGACACTAATTGAAAGTTGGACCCAGCCTGCCAACACAGCTCATCATTTCAGCTCATTATCATGTTTCCTCTCTGTCTCAGCTTCGTTTCTTCTTCTTCCTCGCTATTATATCTGTTGCTGTCTCTCACCCTCCCACCAATAAACTGGAACAAAGCCAGCAAGCCTCCCACCACAGAGGAAGTCATCTCGCCCACCTTCAGCCCACACACACACACACACACACACACACACAAAATATATAAAAATGAACAAACATGCACATGTGAGTCCACCCGTGCACACACAAATAGCCCACACGCTCTTCTTTCTGCAGCACACGTACTGAACCAACACTCACATGAAATCTTTTCCGTGCATGTTGCTCATCAACAGTGTCTCTGTGGCGTCTGAGATAACCAGGCAGCTCCTCATCTAGCAGACTCTGTGAGTGTGTGAGCAGCTACAATCTGAGTAGCAACAGGCTGCCATTTGGTAACACATTCACACTCACACAGCATGACATCATGTCATTAGGTAAAGCCTCCACTGCAGAACTAAGATGGAGTCAAAGTGACACTGCAAATCACATCAGCGAGTCCAAACATTTGCTAAAGTGGCATCTCGGCAAATGGTGACTGGAAAACTTAGCTTAAAGCTGTTTGGTTGCTAAAGTTTGTGGATGATTAAACAGAAACTCTCTTCTATTAGTCTAGACAGATTTCAGAAAAAAAGGCCTCCTACCTAAGGCCTACCTTACATATCTCAAGGGTGCTGAGTCCAAAAAAAATGGTTCCCAAGCGAAATTTTGAGTTTTTGACCTTCTAATTTGTATCAAATGGCCACCAAATTGCCCATCTTGCTCAGTCATTGGACCATTTCCTCTTAGTTTTTTTGTAAGTAGGCAATCAAAGATGAGGAAATTAAGTTTCTAGATCTATAGTCTAGGGTCAGAGCAAGGATATAGTGGAGGCTCAGTGTCTTTTTATGCATATATATATATATATATATATATATATATATATATGCAAAATACCATTTCCTTTGTCCATTTGTATTTTGGTGCTGAGCAGGTTGATTACAGTGGGCTTTTAAAGTTTCTTTGCTGAAGAGCTTGTCTAGAGTACATTGTACTGTAAATATTATACTTTCAATTGTGGCATCAAAATTTACTTCAGTAAAGGATATAATAACTTCACCTCAGGGACTTGTGGAAAAACACCACAGGATAGAGAAACAAAATCAATCAACTCGGTGATGAGACCTTGCATGAACACCAAATTGCTAAAATTAATTTATTAACCCTCTATGGTATGGTGTTGCCCTCAGGCAACATATCAATTTTTGCATGTTTTTGAGTGATGCGATACTAAAAAGAGAGAAGAGTATAGGGAACCAATAGCAATACTTTAATTTGTCACATGACCTCCAGGAGGCCATATTGAAACCTTTTTTTGCAGACTTTTCCAAAGGAAACAACTTAACAAAAAATTGCCAAAATTACCAAATTATAGTAGGAATATATTTTTTCCAGATGGAAAAGGGACAGGAAATGACGTTTTGAGCAATTTTTTGTCGCGCAAAATGGCAAAGCTGTTTCCTTTGGAAAAGTCTGCAAAAAAAGGTTTCAATATGGCCTCCTGGAGGTCATGTGACAAATTAAAGCATTGCTATTGGTTCCCTATACTCTTCCCTCTTTTTTAAAATATCACATCACTCAAAAAGATGCAAAAATTGATATGTTGCCTGAGGGCAACACCGTACCATAGAGGGTTAAAATGTTTCTTGTTCTGTTCTTTCTTTAGTGCAAACAACAATATATACTATAAATACATTTAAAAGAATACTTAAATTATATAAATAATTTAATATAAATATAAATAAGAATTAAAAGAATGTTATGTTATCTTATTTGATCTTAAAATATCTTAAATTAACAACAAGTGTACAGGTTCAGGTTCTATTTTATTTTGTTTTTTATCTATCTAAGTATGCATGTGAGACCTATACCAAGGTTATAATAGTTTTGGATTTTTCATTAGTTTTAGTTTTAATTTTGTTGTGAATTTTTGTTTTCAAATTCAGTTAGTTTTAGTTAGTTTTCAGAGTGAGTTTTCTAGTTTTAGTTTAGTTTTTATTTTTTTTGAAAATGCTTAGTTTTAGTTTAGTTTTTATTAGTTTTAGTGTTAGTTTTAGTTTTTTTGTAATGGGCTATGTGTTGGGTGCCAGATTCAAAGAGTTCATACTAAATGTTTCCTTCATTTCCTTTGGTTTATCACCTCAGCCCCAATAAGGTTATTAACTCTTACAGTTCTGGGTGTTTTGAATTCTGGTTCTAGTGTAAACATCCCAGTCTCAGTAAACATATTCACCATGTGTTGCATGTTCAAATAGAAACACTGAATTATGAATGAAAAAAGTTGACAAAAACAAAAACTAAGGACATTTTCACTATAATTTTAGTTAGTTTTGTAATCACACAATACAGTTTCAGTTATCATTTTTTTAAAAACTCTAGTTTTTATTTTTATTTCAGTTAACGAAAATGTTTTTTTCAATTCTAGTTTTCCTTATTTCGTTAGTTTTCGTTAACTATAATAACCTTGACCTATACTTACATTTCGGAAATCTCTGAAAGGGACAAACTGCACGATGTCCCGGACGGCCTCCTCTCCTGAGTTGGACCTTAAAACGCTGGCGTCTCCATCTAAGAACTCCATAGCAGCGAAGTCTGCGTTGCCTACGCCGATGATGATGATGGACATGGGGAGCTTAGACGCCTGAACAATGGCGTCACGCGTCTCGTCCATATCGCTGATGACGCCGTCTGTTATAATGAGGAGATTGAAGTACTGCTGCAGAGGGGAAGAGGAAGATACGGAGAGGGGGAGAAGACAGAGAAATAAATGAGAAATCCCATTTTTATGTGATGCCACTCTCTGTCACTTGAGGATAAATCTGCAGAAAACAATAAGAAAAAGACTGAGACAATCGGTTACAATCATCATGATTATGCTGTCAATAATGGTAAGCAGTGCTGTGGGGGCACAGAAGGGTGCCAGGACAAAGCCGGAGACGAGGGAGGAATGAAAAAGCAATAAAAGACATTTTAAGAGAGTGTTCGGAGTGACAGTGAAGTGGAAACAGGAAATGATTCAAGTCGAAAACTGGACGACAGAGAAAATAGAAACCAGAATGAAAGCTTTTCT
The DNA here is from genome assembly GCF_030273125.1 of Centropristis striata. Taxonomy (NCBI): domain Eukaryota; kingdom Metazoa; phylum Chordata; class Actinopteri; order Perciformes; family Serranidae; genus Centropristis; species Centropristis striata. The sequence goes on from NC_081522.1 coordinate 2,168,676, forward strand.
GCATTACAGCGAGTTGAGCTCCATTCATATAACGGAGCAGACCATCTGCTCGTGGAAAAAATGATGGAAGGAAAAAAAAAGTATCCACAGATGAACAAAGGGGCAGAGATGAAAAAAGAAAGGAAGAGCAAACAGTGAATAATTTTCAGTAAATCAGAAGCGAGAGAGATCAGGGTTCAGCATAAACCTGTAATATCCTGCACTGTAAAAAATGTTTGTAGAAATAACAGTAAAACTCTGTCAAATACATCAGAAATAGGGCGTAAAATGAAAAATTGTATATCACCGTATTAGACACTTTTAATTACCGTAAATCAGAGAATAGCACAAAACTTTTACTTTTATTGTCATAAACTGGAAGAAACACACAGTTTTGCTGTAAAAATATAACATTTCCATGCAAAATTTATGGAGAAATACCATGATGTGTGAATGAATGACACAATTACCCTAAACAATAACAGGATTATTCAGACTAAATGACATTTTTTGCTGATATTTACATTTAAATTTAGAATAGAAAACCCACTCACTGTAATTTTTACAGTGAGGTTCTGGCAACCACAGCTGCCGGTATTTTTCCGTAAATTAAACAGGTTATTTTTTACAGTGTGTAGCATAATGTGTTTCTTTTTTCTGTAAATTTAAACACAAGCTAAAGGACAAACATGAAGTAATGAGGGGAACATAAGGGGCTGATGAGACTTTGTGTTTGTATGAACTGGATAAAAGGGTGACTGTTTCATGGCCAAGTCTGAGACAGACTGTGCAGACAGATGGCACTCATACTGTCTCTTCTTATTCTTATTACAAAAAAAAAAACAACACAAATGATAAATAAAGCACCTTCAGGAGACCATGTCCTGTCTATAAACACTCACATTCATACACATGCATAAAAGAGAGAACGCTGTTTGTCATTTTCTTATTACAATCTGACAAGAATGACTGAAGGAAATATTTTCTCATCAAACGTATTTAAAGAAGCAGCCTAAGAAATGTAACTCATATTGAATATATTCTCTGGCCTCTGTCAGGTAAATGATGTGCGTCTAATGTGGAGCTGCACAGAGACAGAATAAAGGAAACACCGCATCGTTTCCACGCCTGTTCTGTTTTACCGTTCTCGACAACATGATCTCACAGAAATCCGTGAAATAGCCACGGATTTCGCTTAACTCAAAATCCGTGGAATAGCCACGGAATCACTCAAATTTCCGATGACGGGGTTGTGTTCACTCCACGCTCGTTTAAATTTGCTGCAATTTTTGTTCAAAGCAGCTCAAAATATTATAGCATTTTCCCAACTGATCTGCTTTCTGCCTCTGATCCTGAGCCTGGTGATCTCGCCGGTGATCTGGCTACCAGCCGGGGGACAGCGGAGCCGCCGAGAGACCTTTCGCCTTTCAACTTTCGCTCTAAACTATTTAAAACACCATCTACAGCTAAAGAGAGTTTCGCGTCTGCAGCAGCCATGTTGGATCCGTAAGAAAACTACAAGCTTCCAAGTGCCGAGTAGTACGCGTCATCGTCTTGCCGTCCCTCCCCGCTCTGTGATTGGATCCTAAAACAGGGCTAAGAAACTGTCTTGGTTTCCAGACTGGATGGAGGTTCGAAATTAAATTTGAGCGTGCAAGGCAGTCTGGGTATACCCAGGCTAATAGACCCTCATGTTAAAGTGCCAAACTTCACAGCAGAAATCAATATGTCTACAAAAAATGGATTTGGTCTCCATAGCTGCTTTCACCTTCATGGTGACTTTGTGGGGGTGAGGGGTTTATATAGCTGACCCCGTGAAATTATATTAAGGCTTACACTTCTGCATTACTAAAGGCATGGCTGCTCTGAGTAACAGACTGGTGAGTGTTGTTTCAGCAACCAGGCTTCCATCAGCTCCTCCTCGTTGCCCAGTTTTGGATAAGCCAGAAGTTTGGATGAGTCGGGCACTGCCAGTATGGTGACAGGTGGTGACATCACAGTGAGCTTTACAATCACTATATAGAAACCTATAGCTGATGTCACAAAGACTAAGGCCCTGTTTACACGAGGACGCTTGCGGGTAAAAACGACAAAATATTTTATGGGAAGTGCCTTTCGTTTAGACGGTGACGGCGTTTTTGGGGCTTAAAAACGCAAAAATCTGAAACCACCCTCCAAAGTGGAAAAGTGTAATCCTCTCCTCCGTAGCGTGTCGTCTACACTGACAAGACACAAAACTCTGATCTGATCTGCTCACGTCACGTATGTGTTTACGTCACATACATGCTCCAGGACAGGAAATAAACAAACGTGGGATTATTTCCATGGTGGGACCTTCAAGCTGCTCTGGCAGCTCTAATAAACTTACAGGAGTCTTTCCACCAAATGTACAGGATATGTACAGATAGTATTAGTGAACAGAGAAGGATCTGGAATTACCTCCATCACATTCTGGATGCAGCGATTGGTGGGAGGAGCCAGACGGCTGTGAACGAGACCTGGGAGATCTAGTGATGGAGGAGAACTTTGTGGAAGGAGTAGCTGATGAAAATGTGTGGCGTGAAAACTTCTGTATGCCCAAAGATGCTCTTATGGCTTTAAGTGATGCCGCCTGGCTGCATACAATCACATTTCACACACTTTTGCGTCACCGTATGCAGCAGATTTCCTCCCGAAAACGCTCGTCTAAACGAGGAATAAAAAGTGAAGACGTGACGCCACTTTTGCGTCTTCTGTTCAGACCGTCCTCGTGTAAACGGAGCCTAAATCCAGTTAGATTTGTCGTATAAAGCTCCGATGTCTTAGCAAGCTCTTAGAAAGGCAGACATTGTTGAACAGTCATGCCCCCCCCCCCACCACCACCACCACCACCACCACCACCACCACACACACACACACACACACACACACACACACACACACACACACACACAAAGAGCATGCATCAGTGTACTAGAATGCGAATGGTTATCCTGATGATAAGAACAGACACAGTGAGGACACATACTGACTTTACTCTCAACAAAATCACACTTTTATGTCACACATACACACTCACACACACACACACACACACACACACACACACACACACACACACACACACAGGGAGGGCTCTGAAGCCTGTCTCTTTAATGTGCTAACAGCAGCGCTCATTAGAGAATCATTATCACACAGACAGACAGGGTCGCTCACACACTGGGACACGCACAAATGACACTGGCCTGCAGCCCGTGTTTATGTGTGTGTGCGTGAGTGTGTCAGTAACACGAGTGTGTTCGTACACAGTAACACTGTCTGCAGTCGCAGGTTCTCTCATTATCTGAGGAACAGGAACACTGAGGCAGAGCAGCAGCCGATTTGTGCAGCCTACAACCTACCCACCCACTTACACTCTTCAAGATGGCGCCGCATGAGTGGCAGCTAGTTACAGCAGCTCCGTAGCTTTCTCGACCTTTTTTGTGTTTCTATAGTGTTTATTGTACTTTTCTTGTGTTTTTTTTGTGACCACATTGACCGCCAGCAAGTGCGCAGCTATGGATGTTCATTGTGCTATATTCGTAGTTTTGCTCTTGCTGTTTTGTGTACTTTTGGACGCGGCTTCAGGAGACCCATTCATTCACGGCTCCATTGTTTACAAACGGGATCAGCTGTTAGCCCTGAGCCACACACACCTTCGCTGCTCAGAGCGACCGGAGATCCCCGCGGAGATAAGGAGAAGGAGGAGAGGCTGCAGGGCTGGAGTGAAGCGCCGACAGCGAAAAAGACGGTATAAACCATGCCTACCGTCTGTCATCATGGGAAACGTAAGATCTCTTCCCAATAAGATGGAAGAGCTAACGGCGCTAACCCGGCTGCAGAGCGACTACCGTGAGTGCAGCCTCATGTGTTTCACGGAGACGTGGCTGAATGAACTTTCACCTGACTCTCACGTCACCCTGGACGGCTTTCAGCTCGTGCGGGCGGACAGGAAAGCCTCAGAGTGTGGTAAGAAGAAAGGAGGGGGGCTTGCTATGTTTGTTAATGAGAGATGGTGTCACCCGGGACATATCAGCGTAAAGGAGCAACGCTGCACCAAAGACATTGAGCTGCTAGCTGTTAGCATTCGGCCTTACTTCCTCCCGCGAGAACTAAGCAGTGTTCTCGCGATAACTGTTTACATCCCCCCCGCGGCCGATGCTACCGCAGCTACAGATCTGATCCACACTGTCGTCTCTCAGCTACAGACCCGGCACCCCCAAGCCCTCATCCTCATCTCTGGGGACTTCAACCATGCCTCCTTGTCCTCTGCTCTCCCCACCTTTACTCAGTATGTGAAATGCCACACCAGGGACAATAAAACGTTGGACCTAATGTATGCAAACATCAAGAAAGCATACACCTCATCCCCCCTCCCCCCGCTGGGTCGCTCAGATCACAACCTTGTCCACCTCATCTCAGACTACACCCCCATGGTGGCCAGACAGCCACCTGAGAAGAAGTCTGTGAAGGAGTGGTCTGAGGAGACCAGTGCGAGGCTCAGGGACTGTTTTGAAACAACGGACTGGGAAGCACTCTGCAGCCCCCACGGTGATGACATTGACAGTATGACCCACTGCATTACGGACTATATCAACTTTTGTGTGGAGAACACTGTGCCCTCCAAGCTGGTACGGTGTTTTCCCAACAATAAACCCTGGGTGACCTCCGAGATAAAGGCCCTGCTGAACGAGAAGAAGAGGGTTTTTAGATCGGGGGATAAAGAGGAGCTGCGCAGAGTCCAGAGGGAACTCCGGCTGAAGATCAGGAGGGGGAAGACCTGCTACAGGAGGAAGCTAGAGGAGCGGCTGGAGCAGAACAACACCAGGGACGTCTGGAGAGGACTACAGAACATCTCGGGCCATGGGAGAGGTGCGGGGAGACACCAAGCCAGCGGTGACAAGGGCTGGGCAGATGAACTGAATCTGTTTTTCAACAGATTTGATTCTGCCCCCCCTCCACCCCTCACCCACCCTGCTTCCTCTTCACACCTCCTCAGACCAGCTTCTCCTCCTCCCCCTCCCCCTACCAGCAGACTCAGCCTGCCCTCTTCAACACCTGACCTGCACCAGCCCACTCCCTCCTCCTCTCACCAGTTCACCACCCCCATCTCAGCCCCCCTGAGACTCTTGTCACCTTCCACCCCCGTACCCTCCTCCACCCATGTCTCCCTAACAGCTGATCAGGTGAGGTGGGAACTTAAGAAGATCAAGGCAAAGAAGGCCTCTGGCCCGGACGGCATCAGCCCCAGACTGCTGAAGGACTGTGCAGACCAGCTCTGTGGGGTGGTCATGCATTTGTTCAACCTGAGCCTGAGTCTGGAGAAAGTCCCGGTCCTGTGGAAGACTTCCTGTGTGGTCCCGGTACCAAAGACTGCGCACCCCAGGGAGCCTAACCACTTCAGACCCGTTGCCCTGACTTCCCACCTCATGAAGACCTTGGAAAGGATTATTCTGAGACATTTGAGACCCCTGGTGAGCACACTGATGGACCCCCTGCAGTTTGCTTACCGGCCCGGTATAGGGGTGGACGATGCAGTGATCTACCTGATGCACAGATCACTGTCGCATCTGGAGAACACAGGGAGCACTGTGAGGGTCATCTTCTTTGACTTCTCCAGTGCTTTCAACACCATCCAACCATCACTGCTGAGGATGAAGATGGAGGGAGCGGGAGTGGACCAACAACTTGCTGCATGGACAACAGACTACCTCACCAACAGACCGCAGTATGTGAGGCTACAGCACTGTGTGTCTGATGTGGTGCTGTGCAGCACAGGTGCCCCTCAGGGTACGGTGCTCTCTCCCTTCCTTTTCACCTTCTATACCTCTGACTTTACACACAATTCCACAAACTGCCACATCCAGAAGTTTTCCGATGACACAGCCATTGTTGGTTGTGTCTCGGAGGGGAACGATCTGGAGTACAGGACGGTCATCAAGGACTTCGTCAGCTGGTGTGAGACCAACCAGCTCCAGCTGAACACCAGCAAGACGAAGGAGATGGTGATCGACTTCCGGAAGAAAAAGACACTCTTTACTCCGTTGAACATCCAGGGTTTGGACATTGAGGTAGTGGAAAACTACAAATTCCTGGGTGTTCACCTAAATAACAAACTGGACTGGACTGACAACACCCACGCCCTGTACAAGAAGGGCCAGAGTCGTCTCTACCTGCTGAGGAGACTGAGGTCCTTCGGTGTCGGCAGGGTCCTTCTCAAGACCTTTTACGACTCTGTGGTGGCTTCCGTTATTTTTTACGCGGTGGTCTGCTGGAGAGGGGGCTGCACGGACAGGGACAGGAACAGACTGAACAAACTGATCAGAAGAGCGAGCTCTGTCCTGAACTGTCCGCTGGACTCCATAGAGGAGGTGGGTGAGAGGAGGATGTTAGCCAAGCTGGCATCCATCATGAACAACCCCTCTCACCCCCTGCATGACACTGTGGGGTCTCTGAGCAGCTCCTTCAGTAGCAGACTGTTACACCCACGGTGTAAGAAGGAACGCTTCCGCAGGTCATTCATTCCAGCTGCCATAAGACTGTTCAACACCTGCACAATCTGAACATTTTTGCACATAATCTGCACTCTGCACATTATCCACTTAATTTGCACTAAGTTGTATATAGTATATTATTATTATTATTTTTGTATATTTTGTATATTGTTAAATGTCTTTTCTAGATTGTTTTTTTTATCTTATCTTAATATTGTGTGATTTTCTGCGGCTGTAACAAAGAAATTTCCCCGCTGTGGGATAAATAAAGTCAAATCTACACCACACACACACACACACACACACACACACACACACACATGCACACACACACACACACACACACCGACACCAGTCTAACCACAACCCCAGTATGTGGTCCACACGCTCTTCTTCTGCGGCTGCCACATCTCATTGTCTGTCACTCTTTCCCATGTTCCACCCCTGTTTGAACTCACTGTAATATAAAACAAGAAAGGGGTCTGCAATCATTTCCTTACAGAAACAAAAGGATTCTGGCACACAGCACACAGACGACTACAATCCTTTGTGTGTGTTGCTCATGTATTTGTTCTCCACAGGGTGACAGGATACAATTAGGGACAAAAAGCACCGTGGGAGCATAATGATACCCAGCTACTGCACTCTCTTCAGATTTAGGCAGGAGATGTGCCATTGGATACATACAAGGGTGGGGACATGTACCATTTTATAAAGTTGTGAGAGTCACACACCTGTAAATCATTGTTATGAATGACCCTGGTGGGAACATCATGTTGAGCTTTATAGGTAATGTTATATGTATGTTCAGTGAACCTGGTCTCACAGGAATCCGTGGAATAGCCACGGATTTGCTTAACTCAAAATCCGTGGAATAGCCACGGAATCACTCAAATTTCCGTGAAACTGACACGGATTTTCGCTACAATGCAAGTTAATGACAGTCATATCCCGTGGCTATTCCAACATACAAAGTGATTATGTACATTCACTGAGTGAATATTTAGAAAATAAAACATATATTTCTCGCTAGAAATGTGATCAAAATCCATTTTTATGCAGAAACTAAGTCAAAATATTGATTTTTCACTAAAAATGAGAGAACTGTCCGCCATGTTTTTTGTTCTGACCGCTGGGACCTTGAAAGTCACGTGACTTGGAACAAACCAATAGCCACGGGATATGACTGTCATTAACTTGCATTGTAGCGAAATCCGTGTCAGTTTCACAGAAATTTGAGTGATTCGGTGGCTATTCCACGGATTTTGAGTTAAGCGAAATCCGTGGCTATTTCACGGATTCCTGTGAGACCATGTTCCTTTTTATATAGTGTATGTAAACTTCTGGTTTCAACTGTATGTCTTGCTGCCCTACAGATGTGAGTTACATGCTTGTGGCCTAACTCATCTCGTTTAGGCTGCAGTGTTGTCACGCAGTCCCAAACATGAGAATAAATAGAAACAGACTGAACCGTGGATGGAGACAGGCCTCCTCCAGCTGCACAGCCTTCTTATTAAAGGATTGTTCCTTTTTGTGTTACTGAATGACTGCTTCTTGCATTGCTAGCTCTGAATTACAAACACGTAACTGCACCAGTGGGCCTAACTTGAGTTGAAGCGAGGGACCTTTGACAGTGCGAACTCCTGCTGCCTCCTATTTGGGTCCCCAAGTGACAGATTTGGAGGCTGTGATAGAGCAGCAGCAATGATTACACATTAAGTTGTGGTTTAATAGTCTTTAAGCTGCACAGGCACTGTTGCTACTACACTGTAAAAAATGTTTGTAGAAATAACAGTAAAACACTGTCAAACACATCAGAAATAGGACGTAAAATGAAAAATTGTATATCACCGTATTAGACACTTTATGATGCCAGTTAGGAAAAATAGTTTTTTTGTCTTAAAATAGACTAAATAAACACAATCTGAAGAAATGTTAGTTTTTTTGTGGAAATTTTTCAACATTGTACCATAACGGTGCACAAGTGAAAACGTTTTTAAAATTAATTTTAACATTTATTTAACATGTGTAAAAGCTTCAGTAGCTTCAACGGGTACAATACATAACATTTTAAATTTAAAAACATTATAAAAGGAACTTTTTTTAAACTGGTTTCTTGTCTGAATGTTGCCTGTGTATGAAACTATCAAAAAATTAAGGTTTGTGCCCCTAGAAGTAGGAGTAGATTTTTTTCCAGATGGAAAAGGGCCAGGAAATTACATTTGAGGGTTTTTTTTTGTTTTTTTTTTGTGGCGCAAAGCTGTTTCCTTTGCAAAATAGGGTTTCAACATGGCCTCCTGGAGGTCATGTGACAAATTAAAGCATTGCTATTGGCCAAAAATGGGTATGTTTCCTGAGGGCAACACCGTACCATAGAGGGTTAAGCATATTAACATGCTAACGTTTACATGGCAATCCATCCAGTAACTTTTGAGGTAAACGTGATCAAATGAGACGGCGGGTGCTGTCATGCTATTAAGCCCGAAAATGTGTCAAATGCCTGGTCAGTGTCTCCACTGAAAAGAGGAAAAGAGGTGTGAGGTGAAAGAAGAGAGGACAGAAGTTGTCACTCCAGTCTGTCACCTCCTCCCTGGCACTCTGGTCACCATGACAGGACTTAGAGCTAACAGATGCACACACTTGTTTGTCCAGTCAGCCTTCAGAGTTGATAAATTATGAGTACAAACTGACCTGACAGGCCCTCACTGCTGACTGCTGCTCTACTACTGGTGAGTAAATACTATGACTTAGTAGTATGCTTGTGTTTTCTTGGTGGCATTTGTTCTATAGAAGGCTAATAATAACTAGAAAATTTCTAAAGAAATTTTGATTGTGTGCTTGCCTCTGGCCCACCGATTCTCGGTGCTTAAATCAGCAGTTAAACGGGGACTCTGTCCTGAGTTCACAGACACCTCATACAAGTATCTAGGACAAACGGTTCAAAAGTTATGAAAGGGGGCGTGGCTAATCAAAAGGGGCGGGGTAATAAATCACCACCTAAACAGGGATTTCAGGCCGAGTAATCTGACACTTTATACAAGTTTCTAGGACAAACGGTTCATTAGTTAGGAGGGGGGGAGACGGGGGCTGGGGGAGGCTTTGGTAGCTAAGCAACCAGGTGGCCAGGTGGGGTCGACCAATCAGAGCAGAGCAATCAACGGAATGTTCCAGAAGAGTGGCCAGAGGTGGAAAAACTGAAATTTCTGGCCTCGAACAGAAAGCATTTTTGGCAAAACCATAATACCTATCATTGATCCGACTTCACTTTGAGCGTCCTGAGTTCTTCCTGAACGTCTACATATTTTTTTTTAATCAAAGATGAAAAAAATAGCTTTGTTAGAGCGATCTAAAAAAACGTTCAGATTTCCTTTTTTCTGAAATCATCCTGTGTTTTTAATATGGGACTCAATGAGGCAGTTGGTGCGTGTTGGTGGCGCATCTGTGCGTCCTACGCCCAAACTGTAACTCTGACAGCTTTATACAGCGGAAGAAACGGAAGAATAAAAATAGTCCCGGTGAATAGTAGTTAGTGTGCTTTTGCAAGCAAGCACACAAAATTAAAACTTTGTCTGGGTGAGAAAGTTGTTCGAATAATCTGTCATTCTGTCTCTGTTGTCTGTCTCTGTGGGTCGCTGTCTGTTGACATACTTCACTATGTGTACTGTGTGTGTCACTGTCTGTGTGTGTGTGTGTGTGTGTGCCGTCTCTGTGCATTGGTGGATTGATCATGCAAGCTGCTTTGCTACAATGCTCATGTGTTAATATTGTTTTTAAACTATGATTAAACTAAGTAAATTTACTGCATCTGCTTAAACTTCCTCTGTCCTACTTAGAGTAAGATTCTATAATCACAAAAAGATATATTTTATGTTTTATTGTTTTGTTGCAGAATCTGTGTCTCCAATAATATCTCTGCAAGTCATATCAAGGCAGGAGTTTGTGTGAAAGTTTTGTTAACAGGTCAGGTCACAGACATGATGTGCTGAGCAGAAAGATAACTGTCTTCTCTGCTTGGTGACATGACGTGTCCACGTATGCAATAAACTGACAAATAAGTGGATCGAGAGGCGGCACACTGCAAAAAAGCCAACTTGTATTTTTTGGCCTAAAACAGTGATTTAATTTGGTAAAACTTGGAAATATAAATTATTGACATTTAGGGCAATAATGTAAGTTAGCACAACAAAGGAAGCCAGTTGTCTGCTCAATAACAAGTTGGTGAGTTGTTGTTACTTATATCTTTAAGTTGGGGTTCACAACAAGGGACAATATTTCTGATAACTCTTATTTCTTTGTTGTGAAATTTGGTCATTAGCGGAAGCTAGCGGCTAACCGATGCTAGCGGCTAACTGATGCTAGCGGCGCTGCTTGTTACAGCTACAAGAGTAGCCATTAGCGTATCAATGCTAACTCAAAATTGTGGTCACAACATTAGCTGATATTCATAGCAGCATTACAATCGTGCCAGAGAAATTCAGAGTTGAGCAAACTCAAAAACAAAACTTAAAATATTTAGTTTAATTGTCCAACTTAAAATTTTATCGAAGTTTGTTGCCTTGAAATTTTGAGTTCACCCAACTTTTCTTTTTTTGCAGTGCACCTTCTGGAGAGATCTACCTACATTCTTAGTAAACATTGTTAGGCTAGAAAAGTGGGTTTTAGGAAAATTATACCTGGTCCAGACTTCATGAACTGATCAGCCTTTGTGTAATCAGGGATGTGTAGTTTGAACCCAGAGACTGTGTAACTGCACATTTCTTGACTTATTGTAATAAAATGAAGTTAAATTGAGAAGTCGGACGAATCCTGCTCATCATTCCCCATCAAACGATCTGTGCAGAGAAATAGGTGAGGTTTTGTGAATTTGTGTTGGAGTCAGATCATTTAATTTGAAAGGTTTCCTCAATGCATTTCTCAACAAAGTGGAGAATTACAGAGACACAAGACCAGACCTGGGCATTGGGCGGCCCGCGGGCCACATCCGGCCCGTTGGCTGTCCTTGTCCGGCCCGCGTGAGGTTACCAAGAAATTAGAAATCAATATAACCGCAGTGCTTTTATTTTGAAAAAAATAGCAAACATTATCATTAGCACTAGAGCTAACAAGCACTTTTACTATAGTTAAGACAACAAATATAGCCACTAATATGTATGACAGAATAAAATAAACTCTAACAAACCTTGTGTCCTGTCAGTCAGCCACTATAGAAGCCTTTTGATACTTTATATCAACTTTATATGAATTACTACGCACTCGTTATTATTTACCGTTCGTTTTTTCATTTAACCGTTCTACTGGTTATTTCCTGTCACTACCTTTCAAAATTAAAGCACCCGTTTTACACTGGATGACACCTTTTCAAAATAAAAGCATGAACATGAAAAAACAAGCTATAATACAAAAACATAAATAGGAACCTTGCTAAAGGTCATTTACAGTTGTGTTTAAAATAAATGGACTAGTGATATAGTGATTGGAGTATTTACTACTTTTTACTGCTATACTTGATTTACTCCACATTAACAGTCTCATCATAACATGTATTCCTATCAGTAGCAGCTCAAAACCAGATAATTTACTGTATTTTATAAAGCGATTACATTAATATTGAGCAGAATTTAATTCAGAGTTTTGGTCCGGCCCCTGCAACCTTCGTGGTATTGGTCATGTGGCCCCTTGGGGAAATTAATTGCCCACCCCTGCACAAGATGTTTACAAAGGCAAAGAAGAAGAGAGAATGGTGCCCCGGTGCTTCAGAGTTAAAGGTATGAATATACAGTGGCTCATCCAACACAGAAACACAGGAGTCTGGACAGCAAACTGCCACAGAGAGCAGAGATGAAACAAACAAAGGTAAATATCCCTGTACAGAATCCTCCAGGTTAATTGCTTATAAAATGGAATCTCTAAATACTGATTTGAGAATGGCACTAGGCGGGCTAAAGGTACAGCTGAGAACAAAGGAAGTTAGGTGTTTGACAGTTCTGAAAAGAATAGAGAATCTTTTTGAAGAGAAGAAATGACACGGGGTAGTGGAGCATCGTACAATCTGTTAGCTGTCAAATCACTGTTCAGAAAGGAGAAAAGCAGCAAGAGCATGAAGTACGACTGTGAAAAGAAACTGAAGCAATCATACACTTTTTCCCCTTTAGTCAGACAAACTGGTAAGTGTCAATAACATCATGTAGCAGCTACTCTATAAAGAATGTGAATACACTTTTAATCTTATTAAAAATACAGCAAAAAACGTAGTGATTCATGCTAACAAACCACTACACCATATAAAACCATATATTGTGATCAACCATTGCTTAATATAAATATGGTAATTGGATTATAGTTATTTGGTTAATTATTAATCAGTGTTCCAAATTGATAAATTAGTAACTTTATGAGAGTGATTTAAGTGAATTGGCTATATTTTTCTCTGTTTTTTACAAAGTGGTGCATCATTTCCGAGGTGACTTAGAGTAAATCAAGTCATATCATTTATTATATTTCATAATTATTTATGATGTGTTGCTCAGATCCATCCTCACATATTTGATATCCTTATGGGAGGGACAGCATTTATGATAACGACTTTTTTTTTTTTTTTACAATTTGTTTTTTTTTATAATTAAAGTATTTATTTAATTTTTCAACATATAATACAAACACTTACAAACAGCCGAGACAGACACCAAAAACATACAGAAAAAAATAAATAGATAAATAAATAAATAAAAATAATAAAAAAAATACATAAATAAAAAAAATAAAAAAATAAAAAAAGTCGTGTTCATAAATGCTGTCCCTCCCAATTTTTACAATTTGACGCCCCGTGCAAGGGGCCTCATAAAAGAGGCATCCTAAATTCCCAAGACATATAACTTTATTAGAGTTTATAAGCACAAACAACCAAAAATAACTGAAGAAGGTGTTTTGTTTACCTTTGAGAGGAAGTTTGAACTTGTGAAGAGTTAAGCTGAGCTCAGTTCTTACCCCACACAGAGATATGCATGCTCTTTGGATAAATGCTAACCTTGGTATACTAAACTCACAGTGCGCTAAGTAACACTGGACACAAAGTAGTGTTGCAAGGGGCTGTCGAGCAAAGCTTTTTCTTTTTGGAAATTAAAATTATGACCTGATAATGGCACTCGAGGAAAAAACTTTTTAAAATTTCATTAAAAAAAGAGTTGAGTTAGAGAAAGAAGGTTATCCTTCAAGATCAGGGGTGGGCAATTAATTTTCCCAAGGGGCCACATGACCAATACCACGAAGGTTGCAGGGGCCGGACCAAAACTCTGAACTAAATTCTGCTCAATATTAATGTAATCGCTTTATAAAATACAGTAAATTATCTGGTTTTGAGCTGCTACTGATAGGAACACATGTTATGATGAGACTGTTAATGTGGAGTAAATCAAGTATAGCAGTAAAAAGTAGTAAATACTCCAATCACTATATCACTATTCCATTTATTTTAAACACAACTGTAAATGACCTTTAGCAAGGTTCCTATTTATGTTTTTGTATTATAGCTTGTTTTTTCATGTTTGTACATTTTCAAGGTGTTTTACAATGTTGTGATGTTTTTTTTTTGAAAAGGTGTCGTCCAGTGTAAAACGGGTGCTTTAATTTTGAAAGGTAGTGACAGGAAATAACCGGTAGAACGGTTAAATGAAAAAACGAACGGTAAATAATAACGAGTGTGTCGTAATTCATATAAAGTTGATATAAAGTATCAAAAGGCTTCTATAGTGGCTGACTGACAGGACACAAGGTTTGTTAGAGTTTATTTTATTCTGTCATATATATTAGTGGCTATATTTGTTGTCTTAACTATAGTAAAAGTCATTGTTAGCTCTAGTGCTAATGATAATGTTTGCTATTTTTTTCAAAATAAAAGCACTGCGGTTATATTGATTTCTAATTTCTTGGTAACCTCACGCGGGCCGGACAAGGACAGCCAACGGGCCGGATGTGGCCCGCGGGCCGCCAAATGCCCAGGTCTGATCAAGATAGATCATCTCTGATAGTTCAGACAGGCTTGATACGACCACTGCTAGCTGTTAGAGTGGCTACAAACAGTAAAGCCAAATAAAACTCCAACTATGCATTCCAGCAAACCTGACAGTGGAATTCAAAAATGAAGCTAGAGCTGAAAGGTATGACAGTAATAGTGCCTGCTCCAATTCAGGGAATGAAAGAGGCAGTCAGGACAGGTACCAGAAAAAACCTTGGTTCTGGAACAAGTTGACCCCTTTAAAGACAACTGCAACCTAAAGGTACCAAGGGACATAACCCAAACTACCATGGCTGACTGAACTGTTACGTCTGCCCAATTTAATCCATCGCAACTTTAACTTCAACTTTTTTTATTATCCCAAATAATTATATAAAAAGAATACACCTATCAAAACGCAGCAGGTCAAACCAAAGAAACCATGCTGCATGAAAAGTGGAAGATTAATACCAACGTCACCAAATGAAATATGGAGCCAAATGGATTTGATAAGAGGATGAATCCCACTCGACCACATACACATCTAAAAATCCAATAAGTAGATCATTGTGCTCCTCGGAGGATCTCTGTGCATTTCATTACTGAAGAATAAGGAATTCTGCTCCTTTTAGATTCCCTTAAGAAACCTTTGGGTCTTATCACAGATGCTGCATATGTTTGGTTTTTTTGCAATCTATTTTTGGAACCTGGCCATATGGAGCGTTATGGGCAGGTGTGTCGACAGAACAGGTTGCTCTGACAGGTTCTGATTAAGTGGCTGGCTGTGTTAAGGCAATGTAGTGTTTACTGACTGTAGTGGAAACTGGAATACAGCCTGCATAATTGCAGTTGATTTGCATACTGTATGTTCCCTTGTGTCTTCTGATTCTCGCCTGCATTATACAAGTTCAACCACAGACTGTATATAAATAATGGACGTAGTCACCGTGACGTCACCTGTTGGTTTGTGGCCCATTGGAAGCCTCGAGTTCAGCGTTATACTCGTCGCCATCTTGTTTCCGATACGTGGAGCAGACCATATCTGGACTGTGGCGGAGTGCGAGGAATCTGATCACTGACTACAGCCTCTCTACACCTCAACCTGACTGAGAGAAGCTGCTGCTAATTCATGTTAGCATTAACTGGAGCATTAACTGGGATGTTAGTTTTGGCTAGCAAAAAAACAAAAACAAAATTAATGTTACTGATCTCAGAAAACTGAGCAGCGACTCCTTGGAGTGTCTGTTAGTCCAACCAAACACTGAACAAGACATTTAATGAACAAAACGTTCAAATAAACTGTCATTAAGTGAAAATACAGTGAAAGGGTCAAAGTTATGAGACCAAATCGGTAAACGTCCTCTTTTCTATCTATATAACGTTATATATAACTTTATTGATATATCGTTTCCATGGATACGCATTGCTCTGCTTCTCTCCTGGTGACGGCTCGCCTTGTCAGTGACCTGTCAATCAAAGGTAGTCCCGCCCCAAATCATACGATTCTTTATCTTCTATTTTCTTCTAAATGGGGCCATTATTAGAACTATTGACATCAAATTGTCTTGAAGAAGATTTTTTACTAGTGATTGAGACCATAATGTTGTCCCTGAAATTTTTTTCTGAGGTAATAAATCAAGTGAGAAGTTTTCAAATTTTGCACTGAAATGAATGGGCAGATTTCTTTTGCAGCCAAACGTAGCACCCCCTGCTGGAATTTTCGGTGAATTGCAGGCTTTATGCACTTCCTGGTGGCCTCCATGCTCAGACATGGAGATTGCCGCCTGAGTTCAACTGAAGAATAATAAAAACATGGAATGGCAGATAAATAAGTAGTTGTCACCTACCGCTGCTTTCTCTTGTTGAAGTGCCTGGGCAGCAAAACGTGCTACATGGCTGATGATTGGAGAAAAGTTTGTTGGGCCGTAGAATCGGATGTGAGGGAGACAGGCAGAGTAGGCCTGGGCGATACCCTCCACACCTGCACAGGGACACAGACAGAAATAATTCATAAAATGTTACCATATCTTTAATTTAACCTCCTGAGACCCAAGCTTTAGTTTGGTAAGTATTGTTAGTTTGTCCTACACTGCAAAAAAAGAAAAGTTGGGTGAACTCAAAATTTCAAGGCAACAAACTTTGATAAAATTTTAAGTTGGACAATTAAACTAAATATTTTAAGTTTTGTTTTTGAGTTTGCTCAACTCTGAATTCAGATTTTTGTCAAACTTATAACTAAGTACTAACTTATAATTTTACATTGTAATAACTTTTAATCCTTACTTCTGCTAACTTCTGCAATGTGCTGAATTGGCACGATTGTAACGCCTCTATAAAATGTCAGCTAATGTTGTGACCACCGCCACTAGCATCAGTTAGCCGTTAGCATTTAGTTAGCCGCTAGCTTTCGCTAATGACCGAATTTCACAACAAAGAAATAAGAGTTATCAGAACTATTGTCCCTTGTTTTGAACCCCAACTTAAAGATATAAGTAACAACAACTCACCAACTTGTTTTTGAGCAGACAACTGGCTTCCTTTGTTGTGCTAACTTACATTATTGCCCTAAATGTCAATAATTTATATTTCCAAGTTTTACCAACTTAAATCACTGTTTTAGGCCAAAAAATACAAGTTGGCTTTTTTGCAGTGTAGATATTTAGGATTAGTAGGATTTGAGTACAAAGACAAAAGTACAAAGACATTAAGTACAAAAACTAAGAATTATTAAAAAACTAAGCGTTATTAAAAACAAAGCGTTATTTTACTGTAGAACACAATTAATTCACCAGTGTGTAAACCTTTTTATTTCCATACATTTACAGCCTCTCTTTGAAAGAACGATAGTAAAATCTATTCGTTGTCAAATGAGAACTTCCTGATTAGCAGTCGCAGCTTGTTGCTATTGCTAAAAATAGTCAAATTTGTACAGAATCTCAAACTACACTGTAAAAAACCTTTGTAGAAATTACAGTAAAACACTGTCAAATTGCATCAGAAATAGGTTGTCAAATTAAACATTGTACATCACCATAGTGAATACTTTTAATTACTGTAAATAAAAAAGAATATCATAAAACTTTAAATTCAACTTCTATAAACTGCAGAAAACACACAGTTTTAGTGTAAAAATATAAAATTTTGATGTAAAATTAATGGAGAAATACCATGATGACACAATTATCCTAAAAGTAATGGGATTATTCAGTATAAATTACAGTTTTTGCTGATATTTACATTTACATACGCTCACTGTATTTTTTACAGTGAAGTTCTGGCAACCAAAGCTGCCGGTATTTTACCGTAAATTAAACAGATTTTTTTTTACAGTGTACAAACATTATTAAGCACAAATAAACAAGTTTTAACCATAAAATCTGATCAGGTTTTGTACCTGGTCCACTTTTTTCTGGGGATAAGCTGTTGATTGACTTTACCAAGATGCTGCCATCTGATTTTTACACTCCTTGATGTATTTTCTAGAGTGTGTATACTGAGGACAACATGTCATAGATAAGCAGAATTAAGTATAAAGTCCAGCAAACCTAAAAATTAATGTCCACATATGAGGACGCAGGTTCTCAGGAGGTTAAGGATGGTAGAGAAGCGCTGAGGGCAGGAGGAAGAGAGGCTGAAAAACTGTTTCTCATCAGTGCTGTTTTAGACTCTGTTAAAATAATTTGAATATTATACTTGTTGAAAATGAAATGTTACTGTCTTCCTCTCTTTTTCCTCTTTGTGATTTTTCTCCCAACAGTCATCACAGGTCACTATGCATGCGTAATTCACTAAACCTTGAGTGTAATAAATATCTCTATGCATTTATATTAAGTCAGACAATATGATTTGATACAATGATTATGTTTGTGTGTTAATTTTGGTTTAGAAACTTTGACTACATATATTTTATTGTCTGGTTCATATTTTTTAGACTTTTAGAATCTATGTGAGACAGTTAAATTCCTTTGACTTTGTAGACATAATATCTTTGTGAGACAAAACAAGGCAGGAGGTTTTTTGTTGAATGTCCTGGAGAAGTCAGGATGGCCTTGTCCGGGGCAGCAAGCAACCAGGTGGCATTGACGTGCCGTTGTATTAATTAAAACTGGCGAATCATGATCAAGAGGGCGGGACTTCCTGGAGGAAATCGACCAGCATGTTTTGTAAACAATTGTACGGTTATTTTAATGGGTTCAGGGAGAGAGACGTGGTTCAGACTTCACCAACTGAAACACGTCTGTTTGTATTCTGGGACATGAGTTAATTTTGAACCCTTAGAATCTCTGTAAAGTGCACATTTTTTGACGTATTGTAATAAAACTTTTGTTAAACTGAGAAACTTGGACGTCTCCAGCTCTTCATTTCCCATCAACGAATGCGCAGAGAAATGGTGAGGTTTTTTCTGTTGGTGACAGATTATCAATTTTCCAGGTTTCCTCATGCAATTTTTCTAACAACTCCAATCAGCTTAAAAAAACAGACAATTTAATGTGTGTATGAGGTCATTTGCTGAACACTTGCCTCCTGTTTCAGTCACCTGCATGTCTTTTTGTTATTTAAAGGAAGTCAGAAACACTGCAGCTTAATCACAGCTTCCAGGTCCATCTTTATTCCCTGATAAAAAAGTTGTCTTCATTTACATTATAGGATATTACAAAATATGGTATGTTATTAAATGACAACAAATAATCATTTGGTGCTGAAAATACAACGTGAAGCCCTTGTCAGGGTGGTAGCATATTGCATGCCATATAAAAAAGCTTTATACTGTAGTTATAGCAGCACTTTGTGACTGCAGTCTTTCAAATCAGGTTTTATTGTTTGGCCTGTAATTTTTTTTCCTTTGAGAGTGCACTGCAGGCTGAATTGGCCAAGAAAAACAGGGCTGTAATGCTTGCTGACGTAGTTTGTAGAGGAGCAGTTCACCATGTAACCTTCGAAAAAGAAAGGGTTTGTGGAGGCATATGTTTTATTAACAACAAGCTCTGGATCTATTTCGAAGAAGCGCATAACTTCATGTTTTGACATTTTCTTCTTTAGAATAACCTCCTGCCTCTGTCAGGCTAAAATATGTGTTACACAATTCCCCTCTGGCTCTCACAGTTGTGCTCTCAGCAGTCAAGTCATCTGCATTCGTCAATAAACACATTTGCATCCTACACATTTCAAATGCTAATGTTGCATTAGAATGGGAGTGCTGGCTTTGTGGTTCATTAAAATAAGGTGCAAGATAATGATGATTTACACATCGTTTATAATTTAACTAGATATGATGAAGATAAGGAAATGTTGTTGTAGCATGAATTGCTAATGCTACGTTGCCTTTTCACTAGAACTCATGTGCTTAAACATGACAATCACTATCTAGTGAATCTATAATTCATGTAATAATGCAACTGCATGGTGCAACTGCATCTAGGACGTGTCCAAGCCGACTTTTTTGCAAGTGAAATGGTGCACGATCTGACCACAAAGTAAGTTTCAAAGCACAAAGTGGTTGCATTAAGTTTATTAATCAAGTTGTGTTTAGTGCAGGGGTGGGCAATTAATTTTCCCAAGGGGCCACATGACCAATACCACGAAGGTTGCAGGGGCCGGACCAAAACTCTGAACTAAATTCTGCTCAATATTAATGTAATCGCTTTATAAAATACAGTAAATTATCTGGTTTTGAGCTGCTACTGATAGGAACACATGTTATGATAAGACTGTTAATGTGGAGTAAATCAAGTATAGCAGTAAAAAGTAGTAAATACTCCAATCACTATATCACTAGTCCATTTATTTTAAACACAACTGTAAATGACCTTTAGCAAGGTTCCTATTTATGTTTTTGTATTATAGCTTGTTTTTTCATGTTTGTACATTTTCAAGGTGTTTTACAATGTTGTGATGCTTTTATTTTGAAAAGGTGTTGTCCAGTGTAAAACGAGTGCTTTCATTTTGAAAGGTAGTGACAGGAAATAACCGGTAGAACGGTTAAATGAAAAAACGAACGGTAAATAATATGGAGTGCGTCATAATTCATATAAAGTTGATATAAAGTATCAAAAGGCTTCTATAGTGGCTGACTGACAGGACACAAGGTTTGTTAGAGTTTATTTTATTCTGTCATATATATTAGTGGCTATATTTGTTGTCTTAACTATAGTAAAAGTGTTTGTTAGCTCTAGTGCTAATGATAATGTTTTCTATTTTTTTCAAAATAAAAGCACTGCGGTTATATTGATTTCTAATTTCTTGGTAACCTCACGCGGGCCGGATCCTCATCTTTAAAAGCCAGGTGTGCCTGGACCTGGTGCATTGCTATTTAAATGGCAGATCAGACAAACTGTAGTAGAGAGAGGACACTCACAGTCCTCTGCTCCATTAACAACTCCATTTGATAGCATACAAGTAAATACACTGATAACCTATTGAACTGAGGAGGGGGAGTGCTGCTGTGCATCCCTGTGTTAACAAGCAGATTATGTGTGAACCTGCCTGTGTAGGAGCATCTTACTATCTGAATTATGCAACCATTAGATAGCAGGAAAATACTGTGCCATTGACTTTAGACCAGTTTTTTGTGGGTCAATCATTTTTTTAAATCTTGTCTCAAGATAGCAAGACACACACCTTATATTACAGGGTATATATAGAAGTACTTAAGTTGAATTTAATACATTTTGATACCTTTTTAATACCTTCGAAATATTTTTTAATACCAACACGACATTGATCTGCAACTGTAGCGCCAAACTTTTTAACTTCAGTGTTGGAGGTAACAAATTATAAAGTAACTGATTACTGTAAAAATGTTTTTACTTCAAGTCAAATTAAGTACCTACACTAACGGTCAAAAGTTTTAGAACAGCCCAATTTTTCCAGTTTTTTATTGAAATTCAAGCAGTTCAAGTCAAATGAACAGCTTGAAAGGGTACAAAGGTGGTGAACTGCCAGAGGTAAATAAAAAAAGGTAAGCTTAACCAAAACTGGAAAATAATGTACATTTCAGAATTATACAAGTAGGCCTTTTTCAGGGAACAAGAATGTCTTTTTTTGTCATTTTGTGTCTTTTTTAGTCATTCTGTGTCTTTTGGTGTCTTTTTTTAGTCATTTTGTGTCTTTTTTTGGTCATTTTGTGTCTTTTTTTTGGTCATTTTGTGTCTTTTTTTAGTCATTTTGTGTCTTTTGGTGTCTTTTTTTGTCATTTTGTGTATTTTTTTGGTAATTTTGTGTCTTTTGGTGTCTTTTTTTGTCATTTTGTGTCTTTTTTTGGTCATTTTGTGTCTTTTTTTAGTCCTTTAGTCCAACATAAAATGTGATTTTGAATCTTTTTTTTACTTTCAAAACACTATCATGCTCAATAAAGAATTTTAAATGTTGCAAATGTGCATTCATTTCAGAGTACACTGAGACATTAAACTGCATCATTTTCAAGTAAATTCTGGAAAAGTTGGTGTGTTCTAAAACTTTTGACCAGTAGTGTGTATCACAGTTTCTTAATACTTTTAGCTTTTTAGTAGCACTGACCTTTACACAAATATTTGCTGTTCAACCCAAGACAACATGTTATTTCATTGTTATGTGTAGGAAGAGCACAGACCATGTCTCCACCGCTACACTCTATCATGCTTTCTCTATGAAGGGGCACAAAATGAGGAAGGTTTAAAAAAGTTAAAAACAGAAAAGTGAAATGAAATGAAGAAAGTAAAGTGACGAGTAAAGGAGTAAAAAATTCCATCACGATTTAAAGAGATACCTTGCAACTAATAACTTTATTAAATTACAACTTTAACCACAGAAGCCAGTGTTTCCTCTAGGATTTTTTCAGCAGCGGGGGTAAAGGGTTATTCTTCCCCTGGATGGTCTGAGCGTGTAAATATCAAACAGCAATTTATAAAGTATAAAAAAATTCGGAATCCAGGTATCCGGAAAAGGTGGGGGATAATTTTTTTGTCCTAAAAGCCTAAATTTGGTGCCTCTCGCACATTCTAATCTATCTTAATCATTTGCATATTTTAATGAATTATGTAAAGGAGATTAAGGGTTCTTCTGTTTTATTCAAGGCATCATATTTTGACAGTATTCTTGTAAACTCTGTGGTGGATTCTGCTAACACATCCACTTGCTCTTAATTTGAAAGCTACATGTGTTTGATGATGTTTATTACTTTTAAATGGCCTTATTTTTTTCATTTACTACCTTTTAATACCTTTTAAAACCCAGCGGCAACCCTGTGTACGTTGACCAATTACATTTTCTATTTAGTTTTGCAAGTATAAGGTCATAACCCAAACTACAGAAGACAATAAAATGTAGACGATGGTGCTAAATGAAATGTCAGGGGCTCACTAAAGCAATTACAATTTATCCTGAGGAGCGCGTGACCATTAACCATTAGCATTTTTTTTTAATTATTTTTTTTTTATGTTGGTCTATTCCAGGGGTCGGCACCTTTACTAACAGAAGAGCCACAGTCAGCCAAAATAAGAGAAAAACAGTCGGAATGGAGCCGCAAACCTTATATTAATTCTATAAAACAGCCTACTCAGTCTAACTTACCTACCATCATTAACAATAGGTCATAATGAGCATTTATTCATATGACTTTGTCAGAATGCTGCAAGGACCCAAATGCAAAGAGAGGCTGGAAACCAAAGAAACATCTCAGGAGATTTGGAATCGAAAGTTAGCTTAGTTAGATCAGTAGTTCTCAACCTTTTTGAGTCGCGACCCCCAATTTAACATGCATGTTGTCCGCGACCCCCGTTCACTGAACAGAATCACGCACTGTTCAGATCACCCAAAAAAGAAACAAAATTACCAAAAAACGGAACCAAAATGACCAAAAAAGACACAAATTGACCACAAAATGATCAAAAAAGACATAAAATGACCGAAAAAAAGCCAGAAAATGACCAGAAAATACACAAAATGACCAAAAAAAGACACAAAATTACCCAAAAAAAAGACACAAATTGACCAAAAAAGACACAAAATGACCAAAAAAGACACAAAATGACTAAAAAAAGACACAAAATTACCAAAAAAAGGAAACAAAATGACCAAAAAATACACAAAATGACAAAAAAGACACAAAATGACAAAAAAAAAACACACAAAATGACAAAAAAAACCATGAAATGACCAAAAAGACTAAAACACATGAACACTTTAACACAGTGGAGACAGAGCTGACTTCCAAAATGATTTGGCGACCCCCAGAAATCATCTCGCGACCCCAATTGGGGTCCCGACCCCAAGGTTGAGAATAGCTGAGTTAGATAAACTCAAAAATGTTAGTTGACTGTTAACTGGGGTATATAATTAACACATTTTTACAACTGATTGCTTTGGGCCTATACCAATGATAAATTAAATTTAAAAAGGAAAGGAATAAACTTTTTATTTTGTATAATTTCTTTGTCACAGCCACACACACTGCAAAAAAAAGAAAAGTTGGGTGAACTCAAAATTTCAAGGCAACAAACTTTGATAAAATTTTAAGTTGGACAATTAAACTAAATATTTTAAGTTTTGTTTTTGAGTTTGCTCAACTCTGACTTTCTCTGGCACGATTGTAACGCCGCTATGAAATGTCAGCTAATGTTGTGACCACAATTTTGAGTTAGCATTGATACGCTAATGGCTACTCTTGTAGCTGTAACAAGCAGCGCCGCTAGCATCAGTTAGCCGCTAGCATCAGTTAGCCGCTAGCCTCAGTTAGCCGCTAGCTTTCACGAATGACCGAATTTCCCAACAAAGAAATAAGAGTTATCAGAACTATTGTCCCTTGTTGTGAACCCCAACTTAAAGATATAAGTAACAACAACTCACCAACTTGTTTTTGAGCAGACAACTGGCTTCCTTTGTTGTGCTAACTTACATTATTGCCCTAAATGTCAATAATTTATATTTCCAAGTTTTACCAACTTAAATTTGCAGTGCAGAGCCACTGCTGATGGCCTGGAGGACCCCAGGTCTATTCTGTACACATACAGAACACACTTGTATTGGGCAATATAAACAAAATGGACTTGACATGTCTTTAGCGGCCAAAATGTGCTAAATGCTCAGAGAGGCCAGCGACAACAGTTGTAAAGATCAGTCATCAGTCATCCAGATCATATTCTATCTCAGAGAGTTCAGTATGAAGATAGATAGATAGATAGATAGATAGATAGATAGATAGATAGATAGATAGATAGATAGATAGATAGATAGATAGATAGATAGATAGATAGATAGATAGATAGATAGATAGATAGATAGATAGATAGATAGATAGATAGATAGATAGATAGATAGATAGATAGATAGATAGATAGATAGATAGATAGATAGACTTTATTTATCCCAAGCTGGGAAATTACAGTGTAGCAGCAGCATTACACACAGAGACAATGACAACACAATTAAATAAAAAGAGCAACCTAGGCATACTTCAAGCAATAAAATATAAAAATACAATAAAATGTAATGTAAAAATAAAAATAAAGTGTCTAAAGAAGGAGTATGTATTAAGGAGTAGAATTCGTTAGTTATTAGTTAGATTGCATAAATTATATGTTGATTGTAATTCAATGATTGTAAATATTGCTTTCTTTTATTGTTATTAGTTTTTCTTTTCTTTTAAAATGAAAAACAGAATTATAATAATCTATTGTAAATATTGCTTTCCTTATCCTGTTATCTTTTATTCTGATGCTTGCTTTGGCAATATATACATTGTTACGTCATGCCAATAAAGCCAATTGAATTGAAAATTGAAAAATTGAATTGAAATGAATTGAATTGAATTGAATTGAATTGAGTAGAATTCCAGTGCAGAATAAATATGAATATACAGTATAAAAATGTTGGTGCCGTGAAACAAATAAGGTACAATGAACAGTGTGCATAAAGAACACATAAAGTGCATGTTACTGACCGATGTTATGTACACAATAAATAAATAAATAAATGTGAACGCCCTTATCTGGCTCTCTCACTGCTCTGAATTGTCAGGAGCAATTGTTTGGTGCCACAGTTTGCACTGGCAGTCATGCTGCCAATTTAGACAAACGTCCTGAGCAGAAAGTGTAGGTGAAGTGTGAAGCTGTTATTTACTCAGACTCAGCAAGACACTCACAGAGGAGTACAGCACCTGCTGCTGTCACATGATCTGGAGTTGGCAAGTCTTTTTTTTACTGCGTCTCCTGCATATTTGTTCTTCTGAAGAATACTCCCGTTTCTGTTGTTGTGATGTTTAACCCATAAGAACCCACGGTGACACCCATGTAACAAACACTTTAAATATTCTAGAACAGGGGTCTCAAACTCAAATTACCTGGGGGCCGCTGGAGGCAGTATCAAAATGACCCAAAAAATCTAAATTACTTAAAAAAGACACAAAAAAGACACAAAATTACTAAAGAAAAAAAGGACACAAAATGACCAAAAAAAAACTAAATTACTTAAAAAAAGACACAAAAAAGACACAAAATTACTAAAAAAAGAGACACAAAATGACCAAAAAAGACACAAAATTACTAAAAAATAGACACAAAATGACCAAAAAAAGACACAAAATGACGGATAAAAACACTAAATTACTTAAAAAAGACACAAAATTACAGAAAAAAACTAAATTACTTAAAAAAGACACAAAAAAGACACAAAATTACTAAAAAAGAGACACAAAATGACCAAAAAAGACACAAAATTACTAAAAAAGAGACACAAAATGACCAAAAAAGACACAAAATTACTAAAAAATAGACACAAAATTACAAAAAAAAGACACAGAATGACCAAAAAAACCCACATCATAAATATGTTGTCTTTCAAGTAGTGGTGGCAACATTGTGCTGTTACAACACTAGTGTAGTCATGGTAATATGGGCCTGACAGGATATTTGTAGAAAATAAGACAATGCTTTACATCTTCATAGGAAAAAAAAGAGCTTAGTAACTCCTACAGTATCTGTCAATGCAGCTTGCTGGCAGAAGATGTGGGTCTGGGCCACAAAGAAGCCAACAACCTATAAATATAGATAAGGGACATTGTTTCCAGCTGATACTACTATAAACAGAATAGTATTCTGTATTGTAAACAGAAAACAAGTCACTATGTATGGAATCGAGAGCAGCAAAGGGTCAGATGTTTTTTATTATGTTGGGTTAAGTAAAGTCAAGTTTCTCTATAGACAAATATATTGGACAATATTATCTTTTTGGTATCTGTTTTTGCATATATGCAGTTTATCAGCCAACAAGTAAAAATATATTGCAGTTCAGGTTTTTAAGTAAATGCACTGCAAAAAAGCCAACTTGTATTTTTTGGCCTAAAACAGTGATTTAAGTTGGTAAAACTTGGAAATATAAATTATTGACATTTAGGGCAATAATGTAAGTTAGCACAACAAAGGAAGCCAGTTGTCTGCTCAAAAACAAGTTGGTGAGTTGTTGTTACTTATATCTTTAAGTTGGGGTTCACAACAAGGGACAATAGTTCTGCTAACTCTTATTTCTTTGTTGTGAAATTCGGTCATTAGCGAAAGCTAGCAGCTAACTGACGCTAGCGGCTAACTGACGCTAGCGGCTAACTGACGCTAGCGGCTAACTGATGCTAGCGGCGCTGCTTGTTACAGCTACAAGAGTAGCCATTAGCATATCAATGCTAACTCAAAATTGTGGTCACAACATTAGCTGACATTTCATAGCGGCGCTACAATCGTGCCAGAGAAAATCAGAGTTGAGCAAACTCAAAAACAAAACTTAAAATATTTAGTTTAATTGTCCAACTTAAAATCTTATCGAAGTTTTTTGCCTTGAAATTTTGAGTTCACCCAACTTTTCTTTTTTTGCAGTGTATTGGATAAACTGATGTGTGCTCTGACAGCTGATATAATTATGCATCCAAGGAAAATCCAATAAAAATAATTTTGAAAGAAATAAAACAAAAAAATGAACTAGAAAATTTCCTCTGGGGAAATTTTGAAAGGGCCACGGGGGCTACTGCCGGTGTGTGTACACTATGATGAGATTCTTCAGAGATTTCAAACAATTAATACTAGTAATGTTATGATACTATATAATATACAAGGAGCACACCTACAACAAACATTCCTCTTCAAATATTTATTTATACAGCAACCTATGCCCTTTAACCTCAAAATGTGTGTGTGTGTGAAACATTTGCATCTGGAGTGTGCGCGCTTACGCGCGCATATGTGTGTGTGTGTGTGTGTGTGTGTGTGCGTGCGTGTATCTTTAACTGTTATTACATTAAATGACCAGTGTGTGTGTGTGTGTGTGTGTGTGTGTGTGCGTGTATCTGTAACTGTAATCACATCAAAGCATCAAAGCGTGGGGTCGACCAATCAGAGCAGAGCAATCAACGGAATTAACAGCTGTGGAATCTTCTGGCAGAGTGACAGCAGCCAGAGGTGGGCAGAGTGAAATTTCTGGCCGCGAACAGAAAGCATTTTTGGCAAAACCATAATACCTATCATTGATCCGACTTCACTTTGAGCGTCCTGAGTTCTTCCTGAACCTCTACATATGTTTTTTTTTAAGAAAAATGAAAAAAATAGCTTTGTTAGAGCGATCTAAAAAAACAGTTAAATCTCACTTTTTCCGAAATCTTCCTGCGTTTTTAGGAAGATTAGTAGCGGGACGAAATTGCGTCCGCAAGAGGAATAAGAAGAAATCCACAGTATAACAGTAGTGCTCGGGGCTTCGCCCGAGCACTGGTCCCTACAGCTATTGCTGTATGGGACCAGTGCTCGGTGCGATTGCCCCGAGGCCCTAATTAAAGCATGATGTAAAAAATCTTTGTCTGGACTACCTGAACAGTAGCTCACCTGAACAGAACGGGTTGGTGGGGTTAAAGTTGATGGCAAATTCATGTGACACCTGAGGAGACAAGAAACACAGACAATAAACTTAATATTCCTCCTTCACTACACTGTAAAATATTGTTGAGAAATACTGTCCGTTTCTCCCACACCTTCTCCCTCCCACCCTCTCTCTCTCTCTCTCTCTCTCTCTCTCTCTCCCTCTCTCTCTCTCTCTCTCTCTCTCTCTCTCTCTCTCTCTCTGTACCGCTCTCTCTCCTTTGTCCTTTTCATCAGCTCAGTGCCATGGCAACACAGATGGGTTGACAGTTGCGTAATCATGTGAATATGCATGTATAATGCTTACAGTTTTATCTGTGTGTGTGTGTGTGTGTGTGTGTGTGTGAATTGCATGAATGATATAGGTTCCCTTTAACTGTAAGTTTGCGTATGACAGCCCCCTCTCCTCTCTGTCACACACACACACACACACACACGCACACACACACACACATATACACACATACTGTATATACATACATCACACATTTCCGTGTCTAGCACCAAGCATGCACACACAAACAACAATAACAACAACAACACACATACCTTCCAGTCTGGTGGGAGTTGGGCTCCAAATCCCAGAGCAGGAAACATTTTGTCGCTGAGGAGGAAACCATGACAACAGATTGGAACGTTAGTTAAACCTTTTTTTTTTTCATTTTTTTTCCCATCTAAATTCAACCAGCTGGATTTAGACAGCAGAGGAAATCCTGTTACCTTTTTCACAAAGAAATGCATTCAAAGACATTAACAGAGGAACTAGCAGAGAGCTGGCAGAAAAATAAAGCAATGTTGTTCAAATGGCTTCTCACTACAAGGAGCAGCACCTGCTACACACACACACACACACACACACACACACACACACACACACACACACACACACACAGCAATTCTGACATATTGTCCTTTTGACCTACAGTGGTTTTCATCACACTGTAAGAGTGGGAGAACATTTTTATATGAATGTATGAAACACTGGTGGTCTTCAGTATGTTCTCAGTGGCACAAACCTTTTGCCTTCCCTCCTAATCTTAAAAACAGTAAAAAAAAAAAATAAAAAAAAAATAGATGGTTATGTGACTAGAGCTCTGTACAGCGGCTCCTGGGTATGATGGGATTAAGATGAAAATTAGGGAAGTGATAAAACGGTTTAATTCTTACTGCAAAGCCCACAGTGACGTACATGGAAATGACACAAAAGAAACCAGTTCACTGTCACTGTTAACTTTGCAACTTCTCATATGGTTCCAGGTCCATCTCATTGTTTATTATAATCAGTCTTTCAGTGTAAAAGCTTGTATTTAACCCCCTTCAGAGGGGTTTTGGGGGGACAGAGGATGCTCAGGGGTAAATTAAAGGTGATCAGTGTAGTAATTGAAAAAAATATTAGACCACCCTTGTTTTCTCCTTGCTTTCTTGTTCATTTAATGCAGCTATTCTCAACCTTGGGGTCGGGACCCCAATTGGGGTCGCAAGATGATTTTTGGGGGTCGCCAAATCATTTTGGAAGTCAGCTCTGTCTCCACATGTGTTCATGTGTTAACGTGTTTTAGTCTTTTTGGTCACTTAATGTCTTTTTTTGGTCATTTTGTGTGTTATTTGGTCATTTTGTGTGTTATTTGGTCATTTTGTGTCTTTTTTTGATCATTTTGTGTCTTTTTTTTGTCATTTTGTGTCTTTTTTTTGTCATTTTGTGTCTTTTTTTTGGTCATTTTCTGGCTTTTTTTTTAGTCATTTTGTGTCTTTTTGGTAATTTTGTGTCTTTTTTGGTAATTTTGTGTCTTTTTTAGTAATTTTGTGTCTTTTTTTATCATTTTGTGGTCAATTTGTGTATTTTTTGGTCATTTTGTTTCCTTTTTTTGGTCATTTTGTTTCTTTTTTGGGTGATCTGAACTGTGCGTGTGAGATTGTGTTCAGTGAGCGGGGGTCGCGGACAACATGCATGTTAAATTGGGGGTTGCGACTCAAAAAGGTTGAGAACTACTGATTTAATGCCTGGTACAACTAAAGGTACATTTGTATGGACAAATATAATGATAACGAAAAAAATAGCTCACAAGAGTTTAATTTAAGAGCTGATATCTAGACGTTGAAGGGCATCCACCTTACAACACCATTATCCTGCAGAAGAGCTTGTTCAGCAGGAGACTGCAACTGACAGACTGGGCAAATAATTTGTCCCAAGAACCAAGAAAAGAAAGTGAAGAAATCACAGGTGGTCTAATATTTTTTTTCCATGGCTGTAGATGCCAAAAGTGGTAGAAGTTGTGTACATCATCTGAAAGCTCAGCACTGTGAATCAAGGTTATTATAGTTAACGCTAATGACCGAATTTCACAACAAAGAAATAAGAGTTAGCAGAACTGTTGAACCCTTGTTTTGAACCCCAACTTAAAGATATAAGTAACAGATATTTTGAGGTCAAAGGTCAGTGGACCCCTTTGAAATGGCCATTTTTCATCTGTAGATTTATCCTAATTTTGAAGCATTTTTTCACTGTAGCCCGGTTTAGCTGCTCAAAGAAAAACGTTGGCCAGGCTCGGAAGGCTAAGGAGTCAATCAGAGCCTTTCCCCAAAAGTTGACAGTGAAGTCACCTGGCTTTAGATAACTGTAGTCCTTAATAATTAAAAAAACAGTGTAACAAACAATAAGATACTCACGTATCATAGTCCTGTATGATTTGTCCCACAGCTAAAATGGCAGCGAGATACTCGTTGCTGCCCAGTGGGTTGATGTAGTGGAGGGAGGACGGCTCTCGAGGGTTCCCATTGGACGCTGTGAAGTCTATACCAACCTGTGGAAACACACAGAGTTTATTTCCTACTCCATTAAGTATAACAAAGCAGGGTCACCAAAAATAATGGAGTGACAAGCAGACAAACAGAGTGGTTCAGTTCAGTTCAGCTTTTAATTTGAACATGTGCGAGTAACACAACAAAGTAAACTCAAAAACAAATACATCCAATGAGAATAATCAAAACAAAAAAAATAGCAATAGTCAAAACAAAAGCTGTAATGTGAACGCAACATGTCCGAAAAGGAGTAGGATGAAGCATAATATGCTTATTTAAACCTTCTCCACTACTCAATTAACACTTTTTTTTTCCTTAAACATACATATTTAAATAATACATATTTACAAAAATTTTTTTTGAAAATAAATAGATTACATAAACAAATACATGAATAATTTATCATTTATGAAAACACCCGGTTATTAAAGCCCTTCTTCCTCCCTGTACCTTGTGAAAACCATGTGTTTGTACCGCTTTTTAAACTGGGGCTCCGTTTACACGAGGACGGTCTGAACAGAAGACGCAAAAGTGGCGTCGCGTCTTCACTTTTTATTCCTCGTTTAGACGAGCGTTTTCAGGAGGAAATCTGCTGCATACGGTGACGCAAAAGTGTGTGAAATTGGATTGTATGCAGCCAGGCGGCATCACTTAAAGCCATAAGAGCATCTTTGGGCATGCAGAAGTTTTCACGCCACACATTTTCATCAGCTACTCCTTCCACAAAGTTCTCCACCATCACTAGATCTCCCAGGTCTCGTTCACAGCCGTCTGGCTCCTCCCACCAATTGCTGCATCCAGAATGTGATGGAGGTAATTCCAGATCCTTCTCTGTTCACTAATACTATCTGTACATATCCTGGACATTTGGTGGAAAGACTCCTGTAAGTTTATTAGAGCTGCCAGAGCAGCTTGAAGGTCCCACCATGGAAATAATCCCACGTTTCTTTATTTCCTGTACTGGAGCATGTATGTGACGTAAACACATACGTGACGTGAGCAGATCAGATCAGAGTTTTTGCGTTTTTACGGCGGAGCATATTTAACTTTTCCACTTTGGAGGGTGGTTTCAGATTTTTGCGTTTTTAAGCCCCAAAAACACCGTCACCGTCTAAACGAAAGGCACTTCCGATAAAATATTTTGTCGTTTTTACCCGTGAGCGTCCTGGTGTAAACGGGGCCTGGATCATACTTGGACATTGCTTGAGCTCCACACCCAGTCTGTTCCACAGCCTCACTCCACAAACTGAAACTGGTTGAATGTCACATGGAGGGGGGCGGGGCTTATTACCTACACTGCAGCCACCACTGTCCATCATTAACCCATTGAAGCCTGGAAAGCGGATACGTCGTTTTGTAGTATTTGTATAAGCTCTGAAATACTTTTTGAATTTCATTTCTATCTGCTACAGAAGCTGAAAAATCTATTATTTAGTAGAAGCGTTGACACATTTCAAGAAAAACTTCAGGTTTTAGGGGCTTATTTTAAAATCGCCCAGAGGTTTTACAGGCGTTTCAGGCGTCAATGGGTTAAACAGTCTATAGACTTATCCAGCAACTATACAAGCTGTGAGTTTTAATATGTGATTCTGTTCACCTTGACTGTATGTGGGATGAAGAATTTAATGTGAGCTCTCAGTTCCTCATAGCTGGAGCCACTGATGGTGTAGGTTTGTCTCTCTATTAAAAGTAACCAAGATTATGTAAAACTACGGAACTGTTTTAGCCTCAGGATTAACACACTGCAGATTTGCTCCTTGTCCAAATAAAACCCTTATTTTAGAACTTTTGAGAAAGTTTAAAAAAGTCTGTTGTGTAAGGTTTGCTGGCAGCCATTCCTGTGTTTTCTGCATGTTAGGTTATTGGGTTTAGACAGTTGTTGCATTAAGACTGAACAAAATCTCCCATCTCATTGTACTAGTTCATATCTGGATAACGATATATATTGCAAAAGGGTATGTTTTCTAGTAATTGAATAACTAATTAGTCTAAAGAATTAACAACACATTTAAAATACTGAGTATCTCATTAATTGAACAGAATAGAAATGATACAACACTGTAAAAAACTGGCAGCTGTGGTTGCCAGAACTTTACCGTAATAAATACGGTGCGACTTTTTGTAATATTACAGTAAAATTGTATTAGCACTGTTGATTTCCCATTTAAGATTGCCATTTTAGTCCATATTTTAGCGTAAAAATAAAAAGACATTTCAAAAAGGTCACCGAGCGAGGACTCAATTTGTTTTTCTAAAAAAAAATTTAATCTGAGGACCAAATAAAAAAGGGTAGTGCAGCCATATCTATAAAAAACAAAATGTCCCTGAAACCACACAGAGCCATATTTTTAACCCAAATGACCACAGGGCGACACTGCAATGACATACAGTGTATACGAATATGAACACAGATGCTTTGAACACATGTACCCAAGTACACACACACACACACACACACACACACACACACACAGATACACAGCCGAACATAATATGAGATTAAGAGTGACAAGCTTTTCCTCAGGCGGTGAATAACGGTTTGTGTGCTGACAAGAACCCGACCCAGAAACTCCGCCTCCCTCCTATCAGCTTAAAGACAGTCTAAACCATCTCCTTCTTCCTCTCTTTGTTTGGAGTGTTATAAAACAACAATGTTCCGCTTCAATGGGGACAACGGCAGAGAAAAAAGACAATGGAGAAGCAGGAAGAGAGAGCAAAAGGTGGTAGAGGTGTGAGTACAAGAGAGGAAATCGGGCAAATGAGGTAAAGAACGGGAGAGGAGAGAGAGGATGGGGCATGAAAGCAGCAGGAGCAGCAGGATTGACGGACACAGAGATGCAGGGTGACAGAATTAGGGTGCTGTTGCCTATTTTGTATAAGTGTGAGCATGTGTGTTAGTCCTGGATCGACATATGTGTGAAAAAAAGGTCCATGTAGTATACTACTCTTACCAAACAAGTAATTTTCCCTCTAAAGCAGGGGTGTCAAACTCAAATACACAGTGGGCCAAAATGTAAAACTTGGACAAAGTCGCGGGCCAACATTGATATTTATTGAAAAAATGGACCTAAACAAGTTCAAACGAAATGGAACAAGCAAAGCTTGATATAACTTAATATTGCAAACATGCAAAATCGAATATCAAATAAAACAAACAAACACATCAATGGCATTTATTTCTTAAATAATATTTAAATAAAAATCGTATGTCCCTTTATTTTATATGCGGCCTTCTTTAAATTTAAATTTAACAGTAATCTTTTTCCACAGGCTAAAAATAAATGTGAGAATAAAATAACAATAATAAACCAAATGACTAATAATAATATCCTTCAATGAATGTGCCGCCATTCAAGCCTTGGACTAGCAAGAAAAAGTGCATAAAGACAACTTTAATTGTTGCTCAGTTTGCTCCACACTGATCTACTGTGTTCAAGCCAAAACACCAGCAGAGCATTCTGGGATTTGTAGTATTATTTGTGCTGTATAATACCGGCGGGCCAGCTCTGGTTGTCATTTGGTATTTCCTCGCGGGCCAAATACAATTATACTGCGGGACAAATTTGGCCCACGGGCCAGAGTTTGACGCCTCTGGTCTAAAGGGTTCAGTGTTCAGTCAGTTTATTAAACTCTGTGGCAAACCAAAGAGTTGCAATATTATACTGACTTAAGTATAGTAGAAGTCAAACAGAGATGCAACAGTTAGAAAATTAATCAGTTACTTCCAGTGGCGGTTCTAGACCAGTTCTACTGTGGGGGCCAAGCAGGGGCCAGTGTTGAATCAGAGGGGCACATTAAAAAACAGCAGAGATTATATTTAAGCATCCAAAACCTTTATTTTAGCTAATTTAACCCCTTAACGCCTGCTGTCGCAAATATGCGACAAACCGTTTGACTCAGGCAACCAGCCGAGATAGCGTCTGCGTTCCCCCAATGCCGGTTGAATACCTGCTGTTGCAGGTTTATATAAATAAACGAGGGTGAATAAATAAAACATTGTTTTTTCACTGTTATATTACTGTGTTATTGTTATCCTATTATTGACCATTATGCCTGTTGTCGCAAATTTGCAACATACCAAAATTTATTTTTTGTGCAAAAGTGAAATTAATAATCTCAACATTATTTACCATCTACTTAAAGGCAAAAACACACATAAAACATTTTTTTTATATACAGTTATATAAATTCAGGCGTTAAGGGGTTAAAAATCTAATTTAAGTATATTTGGAAGATACAAATACACTGATTGAAACAATGAGACTAACCAACAATAATTATTTTTGCACGACTATGAGATTTCTCATTTTGTGCACAATTACTTTTTCTTTATTTTGAAAGTGCAGTCCAGTGAGAATGATCTTCTTTTATATACACAAGCTTTTTATTGCAATATTAAACTATTATACAATGGACACATTCTGGGTTCCTTTTGTGCACAATGAGATATTGTTTGAACAAAAAATAGGTCAGAATTGTTCCGTCGTTCATCGTTATAAATTGATCATTTAAATATTGATTTGACACAGGGGCCACAGCAGGGGCCAAGAGCTTCTTCACAGGGGCAGTGGCCCCTGGAGGCCCCTCTAATAAAAAGGGAGAAAGATTGTGGATTAATGACAATACAAAACGTGCTTTATGTTGCCTTACTGCCATTTGTCTGATTGAACATATTTAAATACTGGTTATCTCCATCAGTGTCTTGTCTGAATAAACTTCACTGGAATTTTCAGAAGACAAAACTAAGTTACAGTAACTCAACGTGCTGTACAAGATTAATTTGGCTGCTCAGCGTCTGCCCGGCTTAACTACAAACTGTCTTGGCCGTGCTGCTCGTCTCTGAAAGAATGCAGAGAACTGCTCGATCCAGAAAGAGGTTCTGCTATCATATCAGCACTGTTGCACCATCCGATTTTATACAACCCCTCATATCAAGATGTCATAGCTGTAACTGCACTCCCCCTGGAGCTCTTGCACCAAACAGGGCTTCCTTTATGCCAGGGGTGGGCAATTAATTTCCCCAAGGGGCCACATGACCAATACCACGAAGGTTGCAGGGGCCGGACCAAAACTCTGAACTAAATTCTGCTCAATATTAATGTAATTGCTTTATAAAATATAGTAAATTATCTGGTTTTGAGCTGCTACTGATAGGAACACATGTTATGATGAGACTGTTAATGTGGAGTAAATCAAGTATAGCAGTAAAAAGTAGTAAATACTCCAATCACTATATCACTATTCCATTTATTTTAAACACAACTGTAAATGACCTTTAGCAAGGTTCCTATTTATGTTTTTGTATTATAGCTTGTTTTTTCATGTTTGTACATTTTCAAGGTGTTTTACAATGTTGTGATGCTTTTATTTTGAAAAGGTGTCGTCCAGTGTAAAACGGGTGCTTTAACTTTGAAAGGTAGTGACAGGAAATAACCGGTAGAACGGTTAAATGAAAAAACGAACGGTAAATAATAACGAGTGCGTCGTAATTCATATAAAGTTGATATAAAGTATCAAAAGGCTTCTATAGTGGCTGACTGACAGGACACAAGGTTTGTTAGAGTTTATTTATTCTGTCATATATATTAGTGGCTATATTTGTTGTCTTAACTATAGTAAAAGTGCTTGTTAGCTCTAGTGCTAATGATAATGTTTGCTATTTTTTTCAAAATAAAAGCACCGCGGTTATATTGATTTCTAATTTCTGGGTAACCTCACGCGGGCCGGACAAGGACAGCCAACGGGCCGGATGTGGCCCGCGGGCCGCCCAATGCCCAGGTCTGCTTTATGCAGAGATAGCCACGGATTCGCTTAGCTCAAAATCCGTGGAATAGCCACGGAATCACTCAAATTTCCGTGAAACTGACACGGATTTCGCTACAATGCAAGTTAATGACAGTCATATCCTGTGGCTACCCCCCCCCCCCCCCCCCCCCCCCCCCACACCACACACACACACACACACACACACACACACATTTTGAGGTTAAAGGGCATAGTTATAAATCTCTGAAGAATCTCATCATAGTGTACACACACCGGCAGTAGCCCCCGTGGCCCTTTCAAAATTTCCCCAGAGGAAATTTTCTAGTTCTTATTTGTTCCTGTTGTTAATAGAAGTGATGTTCATTTTTCTTCAGCCCTTGTATCCATTCATTTTCTCTCTCCATGAACCTGAAAATATGCATCCCCAAACTGACAGTCGATGGCTCCCAAACTATTATGGCATTTTTCCTCCAGTGCCCTCCGCGGTGACAGACATTATTAGTTTGATGGCTGTGAGTTTGATGACAGTGGGAGATGACACCGTTCTGTTTCCAGCTTATTCCTTGCCCCGAGCTATTAGTAATTGCTAACACATAAGTAGACTAAACGCAAAACATGGCAAACACACAGAATTAAAATGAACAGGGGGCGACCGAGCAACAACTCATTACTGTAGATTTCAGAGCAGCAATGTGGCAGAAAACGTCTGTGACTGAATTCAATTAGAGGGATTCCACTACTGCCAAATTACTGTCACATAATTGACATACTGACGTTCACATTGGAGTTTCCTCATCTGTTCCACATTGAGTATCAGGCATCTCAAATATATTTGCAGTTAAACAGCCGGAGAGGTGGATGGATGGTTTGGATGGATGGTTATGTTAGAGTGAGCACGTTCTGGATAAACTCTATAGGCCTTTTAATACGGCGTTACTGCCATTTTATACAGTCTATGGTTACTGCAAAGGAGCCATAACAAGCAGAACAAGTCTTCTCCTTATTAGGACATTCATACTGACGCTGCAATGGGTTATATTCACTATGCAATCCAGCACTGCAGAACGAAGTGGGAGGAGATGAAGTGGGAGGAGATGAAGTGGGAGGAGATGAAGTGAGAGGGGATGAAGTAGGAGGAGATGAAGTGGGAGGGGATAAAGTGGGAGAAGATAATGTAAGAGGAGATGAAGTGGGAAGATATAAAGTGGGAGGAGATGAAGTGGGAGGAGATAAAGTGGGAGGAGATGAAGTAGGAGCAGATGAAGTGGGAGGAGATAAAGTGGGAGCAGATTAAGTGGGAGGAGATGAAGTGGGAGCAGATGAAGTGGGAGCAGATGAAGTGGGAGCAGATTAAGTGGGAGGAGATGAAGTGGGAGCAGATGAAATGAAAGGAGATGAAGTGGGAGGAGATAAAGTCGGAGAGATGAAGTGGGAGATATAAAGTGGGAGGAGATTAAATGGATGGAGATAAAGTGAGAGGAGATGAAGTGGGAGGAGATAAAATGGGAGGAGACGAAGTGGGAGGAGATAAAGTGGGAGGGGATTAAGTGGGAGGAGATGAAGTGGGAGGAGATTAAATGAAAGGAGATGAAGTGGGAGGAGGTAAAGTGGGAGCAGATGAAGTGGGAGGAGATGAAGTGGGAGCAGATGAAGTGGGAGGAGATAAAGTGGGAGGAGATAAAGTGGGAGAGATGAAGTAGGAGGAGATAAAGTGGGAGAGATGAAGTGGAAGGAGATGAAGTGGGAGCAGATGAAGTGGGAGGAGATGAAGTGGGCGAGATGAAGTGGGAGGAGATAAAGTGTGAGAGATAAAGTGAGAGGAGATGAAGTGGGAGCAGATGAAGTGGGAGGAGATGAAGTGGGAGGAGATAAAGTGGGAGCAGATGAAGTGGGAGGAGATGAAATGAAAGGAGATAAAGTGGGAGGAGATGAAGTAGGTGGAGATAAAGTGGGAGCAGATGAAGTGGGAGCAGATGAAGTGGGAGGAGATAAAGTGGGCGAGATGAAGTGGGAGGAGATAAAGTGTGAGAGATAAAGTGGGAGGAGATGAAGTGGGAGCAAATGAAGTGGGAGGAGATGAAGTGGGAGAGATGAAGTGGGAGGAGATGAAGTAGGAGAAGATAATGTAAGAGGAGATGAAGTGGGAGGAGATGAAGTAGGAGAAGATAATGTAAGAGGAGATGAAGTGGGAGGAGATAAAGTGGGAGAGATGAAGTGGGAGGAGATGAAGTGGGAGGAGATGAAGTAGGAGAAGATAATGTAAGAGGAGATGAAGTGGGAGGAGATAAAATGGGAGGAGATAAAGTGGGAGGAGATAAAGTGGGAGCAGATGAAGTGGGAGGAGATGAAGTAGGAGGTGATTAAATGAAAGGAGATAAAGTGGGAGGAGATGAAGTGGGAGATATAAAGTGGGAGGAGATAAAGTGGGTGGAGATGAAGTGGGAGGAGATAAAGTGGGAGAGATAAAGTAGGAGGAGATGAAATGGGAGGAGATGGAGTAGGAGGAGATAAAGTGGGAGGAGATTAATTGGGAGCAGATGAAGTGGGAGGAGATGAAGTAGGAGGTGATTAAATGAAAGGAGATAAAGTGGGAGGAGATGAAGTGGGAGATATAAAGTGGGAGGAGATAAAGTGGGAGCAGATGAAGTGGGAGGAGATAAAGTGGGAGGAGATAAAGTGAGAGGGGATGAAGTGGGAGCAGATGAAGTGGGAGCAGATGAAGTGGGAGGAGATAATGTAAGAGGAGATGAAGTGGGAGGAGGTAAAGTGGGAGCAGATGAAGTGGGAGCAGATGAAGTGGGAGGAGATGGAGTGGGAGGAGACAAAGTGGGAGAGATAAAGTGGGAGAGATAAAGTGGGAGGAGATGAAGTGGGAGGAGATAAAGAGGGAGAGATAAAGTGGGAGGAGATGAAGTAGGAGAAGATAATGTAAGAGGAGATGAAGTGGGAGGAGGTAAAGTGGGAGCAGATGAATTGGGAGGAGATAAAGTGGGAGGAGATGAAGTGGGAGGAGATAAAGTGGGAGGAGATGAAGTAGGAGAAGATAATGTAAGAGGAGATGAAGTGGGAGGAGGTAAAGTGGGAGCAGATGAATTGGGAGGAGATAAAGTGGGAGCAGATGAAGTGGGAGGAGATAAAGTGGGAGGAGATGAAGTGGGAGAGATAAAGTGGGAGCAGATGAAGTGGGAGGAGATAAAATGGGAGGAGATGAAGTGGGAGGAGATAAAGTGGGAGGAGATAAAGTGGGAGGAGATAAAGTGGGAGGAGATACAGTGGGAGGAGATAAAATGGGAGGAGATGAAGTGGGAGGAGATAAAGTGGGAGGAGATAAAGTGGGAGGAGATAAAGTGGGAGGAGATACAGTGGGAGAGATGTAGTGGCGTTTAACAGACCAATATGCGTACAATAAGTGACGGCAGCAGCAAGTGAATTCAAAACAATTGTGGCAGAAGAACTGTGTGTCGCAATGTTTCCATTAAAGTCAAATCAAATTTTGAAGCAAAATTTTTAAATGTCACATTAAAGAAAATGCGAACAAGGGGTGTTTCTATCGACTGATTCAGAGCGAATAAACGAAGCTGCATAAACGTACTTTGGTCAGAAGATGGCAGTGTACTGCATTGATGAAGTCAGGAAACAATAGAAGAGAAGAAAATAGCAATAATAAATAAAATAAAAAAATCAGTCATGTGAGTTAAATGTTCGCTACATCAGAACTTATTGGCAAAAATTGCTTCCATCTCCAACTTCATTTATTAGTATTTTTTTCTCGAAAAAAACAAAAACCACCTCAAGCAAGTGTAAAGGATTTCCATCAAGCTTTTTTCTCATGCGAATCTTCAAAAACTGCATCAAAATTCATTGATGGAAACATGGCTACTGTAGAGATTCTACATACTGAAGCAACGTTATTCTGCATTTTGCTTAACATGATTACTGTCGGACTCGAGGGAGAGGCGTTTTTCTGATGATACGTTCAACTTCCATTCTTATTACCTGAGTGTTGGGAGCAAAAATAACGTATGTCACTTATTTTTCATCTTTCCGGCTTCACCAGATCACATTGTTCCCACCTCCAACAGTCATGGTCCCCCCAATATGCCTCTGGAACATTCAAATCAAATCAAATCAAATTACTTTATTCATCCCCGAGGGGAAATTCAGTTAGAAGGTGAAACTTTATATAGCCGTAAATATCACAGGTTGAAGCGGAGGTCTAAAAGAGGATAATGTCTCACTCTAAAGATTTGCCCACTGTTAGACTTTTACTGTGGGGAAGTGTAATTACAGTCTATTGATATACAGTAAGCTCTTGTGTGTTGTTGTGCCAAGTTTTATGCACACTACTTGTTTTTAAACGTTTGACAAAGATAATTTTGAAGTGTGGTTAGATTTTAAATGCCTTGTGGGATATTACACAAATTCTCTAAAATTGGTCTTTTAATATGAAACATCTGCAGGAAATCAGTTAAAAACTAACTGACTAACTGCAATTAACTGATGATTGGAAACCAGGGACTCACAAGAGACAGATTAAAAAAGATGATCACAAAATGATCACTCACATTCATTATCAAGACTTTTATTTCCTATGAGACAAGTTACAAAAAGATCCAACAATATGCATAATGTAACTGTATAGCATCTTTCATAAGACTCTGCCTGTCCTCTACATCAGCTATTCTAAACCTTGGGGTCGGGACCCCAATTAGGGTCGCGAGATGATTTCTGGGGGTCGCCAAATCATTCGTTTTAGTCTTTTTGGTCACTTAATGTCTTTTTTTGTTCATTTTGTGTCTTTTTAGGTCATTTTGTGGTCAATTTATGTCTTTTTTGGTAATTTGGTTTCCTTTTTTTGGTCATTTTGTGTGTTTTTTTGGTCATTTTGTGTCTTTTCTGGTCATTTTGTGTCTTTTTTGATCATTTTGTGGTCAATTTGTGTCTTTTTTGGTCATTTTGTTTACTTTTTTTGGTCATTTTGTTTAGTCGTTTTGGTCACTTAATGTCTTTTTTTGGTCATTTTGTGTCTTTTTTTGGTCATTTTGTGTCTTTTTTTTGGTCATTTTATGTCTTTTCTGGTCATTTTGTGTCTTTTTTTGGTCATTTTGTGACTTTTTTTATCATTTTGTGGTCAATTTGTGTCTTTTTTGATCATTTTGTTTACTTTTTTTGGTGATCTGAACTGTGCGTGTGAGATTGTGTGCAGACAACACGCATGTTAAATTGGAGGTCGCGACTCAAAAAGGCTGAGAACTACTGCTCTACATAACCTCCTGTTTGTAAGGTAAGTTTGTCATTTTAACAGAACCTCCATGTAGCATCAGATACCGTCTGGCTTTGGGAATTAAAAAACATGCCACGATCTATGATATTTCTGCAAATGTTGCATGGCCTCACTTCACTGAGTTAAGTGATAAGGCCTTGAGATGTGTTGTGAGAATGACATATAATATTCAAACAGTGTAATAGGCTGCCGTGTAGAGCAGGAAGAGACTGAACAAACATCGATGCATCTTAACTGATATCGTATGTCAACATTTTGAGCTGTAAAAAAAATTCTTATCTGTGCTATCATTCATGAAAAGTGTGTTTTCCCTCATGAATCCACAGGGACAGGGGCACAGCGTTCTACACAGCTCTGAATGATATCAAACATAAGATATGAATAATAGTATAATTCAGTTGAAATGAGTCTTTCAACAGCAGTAGCAGGCTGTCTCTTTGTGTTGGAGTGTGTAACAGAGAAACGTTGCTCTCTCCTCCAGCTCCCACAGCCCCGAGGAGAGACTTTCCCTTCCTGGAGATTAGGATTAGAGCCATAAGTCTGATTGAACACCGCAAAACAGCTCTTTCTGCATGTGTGTGTCTGCGCTGGTGTGTTTTTGTACACGGCTGCTCCTCACTGTATGTGTGTGTGTGTGTGTGTGTGTGTGTGTGTGTGTGTGTGTGTGTGTGCGTGAGGAGAAGATGTCATCGGTGACTGAGCGTCTGCGTGAGATTATGTGTGCTTGTGCATGTCTAAATCAGCCAGTGCTCGTTAGCAGGGAAGGTGCATGTTTGAAGATATTGTATGTGTGTGTGCACACCTTCAGTACAAGTCTTGTTCAGAGTGCAGAGGTACATGTGATAAAAATGTCTGTATGAAGAAGATACAGTTTGGATTTGTGTGTGTGTGTGTGCCAAAGTCATGGTTTGGGAGTTTGCATGTAAATCAGTAGTATGTGCGAGAGCAGAGAGTGTGACGAGAATATTATATGTTTGTGCTCACATGTGTGTATGTATGTGTATGTAAATGAGTTTGTAAGCAGGAGAGAGGAAGTATCTGTGTTAAGACAGAATTAGGTGTGTGTGTGTGTGTGTGTGTGTGTGTGTATCAGTGAAAGAGCTGCAGGTCTTTGACAAAAGGCAAAAGATTAGGAGGGAGCAGGGAGGATTTAAGAGATCCCATTCCGCCGTAAATTTGCTCATCTCACCGCCGCTAAAACAGAAAAAATGTTCCCATTGCGCTGAAATTATGCTCATTAAAAACAAGCAAGGTCCTGAGTGAGGAAACGATTAAAACACTTACATCCGTCTGTCTGTCAGTAACTACCAGCACCCATTTGCAAATTACACAAATAAATGTTTCTATAACAGTTTGTTGGATGCTAAAATATGCCTTTTCTAGCAACATCCTGATTCACACTGAGCAGTGAAATATTTCCACAGCTGAGAGCTGCTATGCAACACTGTCCAACCTTTTAGAGGCACTCGGCTGCTGGCTGGTGACAGAGAGGATGTTTGTCATTCACCTCACCGCCCCACAAACGATGATCTCCGCCTTAGCCGTGTAACAGTTGGTTTGCAGCTTGCATTAGAGAAGATAAACACAAAGTTAATCCATTCTTTGCATTTTTCCTCTGATGTTTTTGGTTTTGGAATGGCTAAAAAAAGAACCTTTAAACTGTTACTTGGCACTTTTTCCGGATAGTCCGTTTGGTTTTTGCTGGTTTGAATGTGAAACGAACGCTGGTGCAGACCAAACAAACCAAACTCTGGTCCACTAAGACAGTAGTTCTCAACCTTTTTGAGTCGCGACCCCCAATTTAACATGCATGTTGTCCACGACCCCCGCTCACTGAACAGAATCTCACACGCACAGTTCAGATCACCCAAAAAAGAAACAAAATGACCAAAAAAAGAAAAAAAAAATGACCAAAAATGACACAAATTGACCACAAAATGATAAAAAAAGCCACAAAATGACTAAAAAAAGTCACAAAATGACCAAAAAAAGGAAACAAAATGACCAAAAAAGACACAAATTGACCACAAAATGACAAAAAAAAGTCACAAAATTACCAAAAAAAGGAAACAAAATGACCAAAGACACAAATTGACCACAAATTGATCAAAAAAGCCACACAATGACTAAAAAAAAGTCACAAAATGACCAAAAAAAGGAAACAAAATGACCAAAAAAGACCCAAATTGACCACAAAATGATCAAAAAAAGCGACAAAATGACCAAAAAAAGGAAACAAAATGACCAAAAAAGACACAAATTGACCACAAAATGACAAAAAAAAGTCACAAAATTACCAAAAAAGGAAACAAAATGACCAAAAAAGACACAAATTGACCACAAAATGACAAAAAAAAGTCACAAAATTACCAAAAAAGGAAACAAAATGACCAAAGACACAAATTGACCACAAATTGATCAAAAAAGCCACACAATGACTAAAAAAAAGTCACAAAATTACCAAAAAAAGGAAACAAAATGACCAAAAAAGACCCAAATTGACCACAAAATGATCAAAAAAAGCCACAAAATGACTAAAAAAAGTCACAAAATTACCAAAAAAAGGAAACAAAATTACCAAAAAAGACACAAATTGACCACGAAATGATCAAAAAAACACACAAAATGACAAAAAAACACACAAAATGACAAAAAAAAGACATTAA
The DNA here is from genome assembly GCF_030273125.1 of Centropristis striata. NCBI lineage: Eukaryota > Metazoa > Chordata > Actinopteri > Perciformes > Serranidae > Centropristis > Centropristis striata. Next base: position 2,213,537 of record NC_081522.1, read on the forward strand.
GTGACCAAAAAGACTAAAACACATGAACACTTTAACACAGTGGAGACACAGCTGACTTCCAAAATGATTTGGCGACCCCCAGAAATCATCTCGCGACCCCAATTGGGGTCCCGACCCCAAGGTTGAGAATAGCTGCACTAAGAAATGGGGGTCTCGGTGTCCTGCAGGTGAGAATGCAATCCGAACCAAAGGAAGAAAGCGAACCAAAACACAGTGCATTCTGGGTTGCATTTGGGCAGAAATTTGAGAATCAAAACCAGACAAAGTAGTAGCAGGCTTGAGAAATCTCTCATGGACAGACGATGTCTAATGATGAAGTCAAGGCCCTCATCCAAATTAAATCAGACGATCACAGAACACAGTTGCTTGTGGCTAGACACAAAAACAGCCAAGTCTTCAAATGATTTAGTGACAGTTTGGTGGCTAATGGATTCAACTGTGCAGCAGATCAATGCAGCTGAAAGAGAGAAAACTCAGCCAACAATACCCTGTAAGCGTATAAAAATCAAATGTATTATTACTATTATTATTATTATTATTATTATTAATACAATAAAGTCTGCAAAATGCAACAGCTTCACCACTGAATCACACCAAGTCCACCAGACTTTATATGTGAAAGCGATCTTACTCTGCTTCAACATGTGCTGTAAACGGACAAATGGTGTTTAATTGGTCAGTTGTTTTTAGTTTGTGTCACAGATTAACCTTTAAAATAGTCAATTTTATAAAAACATGGAATTAGGTGTAAATGTTTAGTCAATGCAGATCTGCAATTAACAGAAAATGAGCCTCCTGGGATGTGAAAATACATTATGTTGATAAGATCCTACATTGTTACATACAAAAAACATTATGCCATTCTGATTTAATGCTTCTTTTCACCACATATTTATTTTCCTGAATCACTTATTCATCATGGCGCACACAACAGCACCAAGCGTCACTATGGCAACACCCCTATGCTCTTTGCTTGAAAGCCTCATTTTCAACCAATACGATATGGTGGAAATAACTGGCTGACAATGAAGCTTGTCTTTTTGTGTGTGTGTGTGTGTGTGTGTGTGTGTGTGTGTGTGTGTGCATGCTCTTTACTATAACAATGCCCTGAATTTGAGATCTAGCAGCTTTTTGCCCTTGGGAGTAACAAACACCTCCTCTGACACTGACACTGTCACACAACAACTCTCATGTCCTTGACCGAGACCTTGAGGCAGAAATACAACAGTAGTGGTAATAATATCACTACTACAATCACAGCTTTACCTGAAATGAAAGAAATGGTCTGCTCAACTAAACATTAAGGGTTTAAATTATTAGAACATGTTTTGGCTGATTCTGATTTTCAATCTGAGAACTCTAATTGACAGCATAGAGCAAGGTTATAATAGTTTTGGATTTTTCATTAGTTTTAGTTTTAGTTTTGTTGTGAATTTTTGTCTCCAAATTCAGTTTGTTTTAGTTAGTTTTTAGAGTGAGTTTTCTAGTTTTAGTTTAGTTTTTATTTTTTGAAAATGCTTAGTTTTAGTTTAGTGGAATGGAATTCATTGTCGACTATTTCTATTATCGATTTTTGACGACAACGTCGGCGAATCGTTGCAGCCCTATAGTAAATAGCAGGGGTCCCAGCACTGAGCCCTGGGGAACCCCTGTGGAGAAACATTCACTAGTATTCACTACTAGTCAACATAGTAGACAACTGTCCCTGCCAGGATACACTGAATGAGCGTCCTTTCAGGTAGGAATCAAACCAGGACAGAGCCAAGCCAGAGATGCCCATTTTAAGAGAGAAATAACGTGCTAATTTCAGGTTATAACGTTATAATGTAAAATTATCATTATCTCGCAATAACATGGTAATATCACAAGCATGTCCAGATGCGTGCATCACTTTTAAGTGTCTTCTGGCAACCTGGTCTCACAGAAATCCGTTAAATAGCCACGGATTTTCTTAACTCCACACCACATCCGGTAGGTACCGGTAGGATCGCGGTAGATTACAAAATAAAACAGATTGCAAAATAAAACACAGCGGATCGTCTTTTTCTGGCGAGATCTTCGCCACAAAGTGATTATGTACATTCACTAAGTGAATATTTAGAAAATAAAACATATATTTCTCGCTAGAAATGTAATCAAAATCCATTTTTATGCAGAAACAAAGTCAAAATATTGATTTTTTTTTCACTAAAAATGAGAGAACTGTCCGCCATGTTTTTGGTTCCGACCGCCGGAACCTTGAAAGTCATGTGACTTGGACACAAGCCAATAGGAAAAAATACCAGATTGGGATATGACTGTCATTAACTTGCATTGTAGCGGAATCCGTGTCAATTTCACGGAAATTTGAGTGATTCCGTGGATATTCCACGGATTTTGAGTTAAGAAAATCCGTGGCTATTTCACGGATTTCTGTAAGACCAGGTTGCTTCTGGAAACACTTCTGTTGTGTTGTGGTCTTGTCTAAATGCTACGCTTGTGCTGTAAAATTGATAAAGACGTTTTCTCAATTTACTTGTGTTGCAGTGCTGTGAGCTCTCAGGGCCACCGTACTTATCCCTAAATATGTAGCTTTACCAGACATCACATTTGAATTTTATCAATCAGAAAAAAGATAGTGAACAAATGATATGATTTCGACAAACATTAAAATACGAAGAGGAGCACAGGTGTCTAGTTCCAGAAACACTTCAAAGGAAATGCCACAACATCAAGCATGTAACCAACTACATTATCTGCACCCTGCTGCATCTGGACCCTGGTTCTAGCTCACAAAGCTGGGAAATTGTTGTTGAGATAGAGAAGGGGGAAAAAAGTACACTGTGTATGTGCATATGTAAAGCTGGTACAGAATCCATCTGTTCTCTTCTGAATGGTTTTATCAGCAGCGCAGTTGTATTTGTTGGACAAAAACCCGCCAGATAATAATAATATAACTGTGTATGTGTGTGTGTGTGTGTGTGTGTGTGTTGTTGGCCATTACAAAAGAGGACTTTCTCACTCACTCACTCACTTACACACAAAGGTGTGACATCACCAGGGACACACAAGAGTTTCTCCTCGCAAGAGACCAAAATAGACGATGACGATTTTCTCTCCCTCTCACTTCCTTTGATAAAATACCCATCACTCTCTTTCTTTCTCTCTTTCTTTCTTTCTTTCTTTCTCTTTCTTTTTTCCGTCCCTGCATCTTAATGCCACACTAACTTTCTATTTTCTTGCATTCATCAGATTTTCCCCATATTCTTTCTATCCTCCTGTTTTCACAATTTAACAAAAGGTAGCCACATTTCCGTGTTCCACAATACCCCATCACTCTTTTCTCCTCCACTCATTTTCCTGTCCCTTGCACATTTCCTTTCTGTATGTAAATGATTGTGATCCAACTGTAACCCCAGGAGATGAAAATAGAAAATCTAAATGTTTTCCATCTGTTTTTGAGAGCAAGGCAAGCGGAAACATGTATCTCATTACCACATCATTGCAGAAGAAGAAAAAACTGGCATGCTAATATTATACTCACTGTAAACATGAGCTGGCATCCTCCCAATATGTAATCCAGAAAAGTGTAGTCTCTTGTAATCTGGGGAGACAAGAGATATAGCGCAAAGTGAGCAAACACGTAACAAAAAATAACCATAACCAGCAAGAGAATATGAAATTATTGAGAATGGGAGATTAGGAATGTTAAACAAATCCATTAAATAATCGTGAGCAAGAGTCTAGTCCATGTAACAGCCTCACTTAACATAGAACATTGCAAAAAAAAATCGTTCTCAACTGTTTTTAAAAGCAATTGTTCTAAAATGACAAAACAGAGCCTGTTTTTCTGATTCAACATACCACCAATTGAGCACCAATTATTATCTTGTTTGAACAAAATTTCCACTCCAATTACAATGAATATTTAGCATGGATTTTACTGTCATTAGTCTAATCCCTGCCGGCAGCCAACAAATATAATTACTGTATTAGCTCGATGTGAATGTGTAAATGTCCGTGTGAGTGTGTTTGTGTGTGTGTGTGTGTTTGCACGTGCACACGTCTGTACAAAGGCTTGTTCATGATTGTACGAATGAAAGGAGGAAGAAAGAAATGAATCAATTATGAAAGCTTGTCATCATATGCGCCCAGCTTTAATGTCATTCCAATAGGCATCTAAAGACTCAGTGTTCCAGCCTAATGTGTCCTCTATGGGGCTCAAAGCTACCGCACTAATTGGTTATTCGGAGTGAGTTATGGACACCCAGTAAGAAGTGTGTCAGCTGATCAAAAACACATTGCTTTCATCAAATGTTCCACTGCGTCGAGGGTAAGATGGGTCATTATGAGGTGACGAGACGTGCTGAGATTTCTTTGACAATCAAGTGAGTTATTTTTTGTTCCACCAGCTCAGAATTTTAATGGGTATAACTTATCTTATTGATATTCTGAATGGGAATTCACCTTGAACAGACACATTTTTTAAGTAGCTTAAACATTAAGTACTTTGGATATTAACCAAAGACTGTATGAAAAAGAAGTGGAAGTAATTACTGGAATGTCATCCATTGGTATGTGGACCACCAAGCCTTGACTTTTGGATTTTGAAGTGACCCTATTGTGGCAAGAGGGTGGAGTTGGGGAGGAGCATGGGAGAACCTGAGGGCACCACCATGGTAGTGACTTATAACTCACTAGGAAGCCATGATCTAAGAAGGGATGGGTGTTTGGAAGAAACTTGCCAACTCAAGCATCTATAACGTTAACGATCAATTAATCCAGGGGTGTCAAACTCAAATATACAATGGGCCAAAATTTAAAACTTGAATAAAATCGCGGGCCAACATTGAACAAATAAACCTTTTAATATATAACAAACATGTTTTGCTTTAACATTAAATATGGAACCAGCAACGCTTATAAACATACAATATATAACTAAATAGTGCAGACATGCAAAATCAAATTTCAAATAAAAAACACATAAATGTCATTAATGTATTAAATAAAGATTAAATACAAATGGTATGCCTCTTTTCTATTTGCATCCTTCTGATTTAAATATCAAAATAAACTTTTTCAACAGGTTAATAAATTCTGCCTTTCTTTTCTCCATTTTTGGGAAGGGGTAGCTGGGAGACAGCTCTAGCTTGAGGTTGCTATGACGACTGTCACAGAGGAGCGTTTCTGGGTCCTGTCCTGATTGACGCGCCAAAACAACAGCAGGGCATTGTGGGATTTGTAGTATTAGCGGTAAATGCGCCGAATAATACCGGCGGGTCAGCTTTTATAGTACAATAATAAGATAATAATTTGGTATTGCCTCGTGGGCCAAATACAATTACACTGCGGGCCAAATTTAAAAATTAAAAAATACACCACTGGTTCCAAAAACAAGTCTGTTTGTATGTAAGTCAATAGGAAAATAACCCTAAATCGGACTTTTAATTTTTAATGATAATGACATGATAATATGTATTATCTCAGTAAACATTCTCCTAATGAGGATACAGTCACAATATTTAGTTTCATGTTGTCTTCCATACAGCGTGTAGTTCATATTGTCTCATGAGACAGGTCACAAGGTGAACCAAATGAGAACCAGCTCCAGCACCAGAACTAGTTTTGCGTTGCTCGAAAAGGGGTATTAACACTAAGATTAAGATTATTATCATTAGAGAAAATAGATGATAAAGCAGAGCATGCTTTAGAGGGGGCGACCTTATGATTGACTACCAAAGTGCACTGTGTTTTGGTTTTCAGTGTTTGATTGGGTTAAAAGACACTCTAAGGAGTCAGCTTTCATTTTGAATAAATGATGACATAGTTTCTTTCTGGAATCTGTAAACCAATGTGGGACGTCATGGTGACTACGTCCATTATTTTAGTACTACAAGTCGATGGACGTGGCGCATCAATTTTGGCTTAATTGTGTATTGGATATATGCAGCTGGACAAAACAGTCATTTAAAGCAGACTTTAAAACAGACTATATTGTTAGTTTGAGCATCAGTATTGGCCCAGAATTTCTTAATGGGTTCATATCAATGTAAGTCCTTGTTTTGTTTATCATAAATTACACATTAATTACTTTAACTGTGGATTCTGCAGCTGTATAATGATAAAGTTGCCCTAAGGGCAGTGCAAAAGCACCAATGGGAGAGATTCAAGGAGATTATGTTGGAAATGTGCCTTCCATGTGAGTCCACAGGTCTATGTGCCAGGCTAATTATTGCATAACAGTGAGAAACCAACCATCAGTCTAATGATGTACACCAGTAGTTCTCAACCTTTTTGAGTCGCGACCCCCAATTTAACATGCATGTTGTCCGCGACCCCCGCTCACTGAACAGAATCTCACACGCACAGTTTAGATCACCCAAAAAAGAAACAAAATGACCAAAAAACAGAACCAAAATGACCAAAAAATACACAAATTGACCACAAAATGATCAAAAAAGACATAAAATGACAGAAAAAAGACAGAAAATGACCAAAAAAAGACACAAATTGACCAAAAAAGACACAAAATGACCAAAAAAGACACAAAATGACTAAAAAAAAGACACAAAATGACCAAAAAATACACAAATTGACCACAAAATGATCAAAAAAGACATAAAATGACCGAAAAAAGCCAGAAAATGACCAGAAAAGACACAAAATGACCAAAAAAAGACACAAAATGACCAAAAAAAAGACACAAATTGACCGAAAAAGACACAAAATGACCAAAAAAGACACAAAATGACCAAAAAAAGGAAACAAAATGACCAAAAAAGACACAAAATGACCAAAAAAGACACAAAATGACTAAAAAAAGACACAAAATGACCAAAAAAAGGAAACAAAATGACCAAAAAAGACACAAAATGACCAAAAAAGACACAAAATGACAAAAAAAGACACAAAATGACAAAAAAACACACAAAATGACAAAAAAAACACATGAAATGACCAAAAAGACTAAAACACATTAACACATTTAACACAGTGGAGACAGAGCTGACTTCCAAAATGATTTGGCGACCCCCAGAAATCATCTCGCGACCCCAATTGGGGTCCCGACCCCAAGGTTGAGAATACAGTCACACCAGTAGTATAATTTAGATGCAACCAAAGACTTCTTCCTTCCACCAAGCCTTCCATACCTTACACGACTTGACAATGATGAAGCCAGAGTTCTTATAATTCTTCTTCTTCTTCTGTTTCTTGGGGTTGATGCAGTCAAACTCCACCTGAAGGGGAGGAGGGGGGGAATACAGTTACAGGGAAAAGAAAGATGACAAGTATCAGTGTCAGGAAAACAAGAAAAAATAAAAAAAAGGGCTGAAATGAAATGATGGGAAAAGTAGCGATGACAGCAAAGTTGTAAATCATAGTGGAGCGATGGGGGAAATGAACAGATGACTGTGAGATAGTGACTTGGATCAGCATGTTTTCCACACTCCGCCTCCAGAAGCTACAACCTGACAGTCAGACTTGGAGATTTATTATAAGCAAACTATACTACGGCGCTGTAGTATTCAGCTCGTATGGATACATGTAGACAACTAAAATAATGCACTTTGTGAATGCTATTCACGTGATGAAGACTAGAGAATGAAGCTTTGGATCACACAAGCACACGTTAGATATAAAGAGACATTTGAGACATGCACACACACACACACACACACACACTAAACAGTCTCACATGTCTTGAGACAGTTGGTGATTCATATGACAGGTAGCTCTAAATGCCTTGTCGTGTTACTAGGGCTCAGCTAAAGGCTGTTTTACATCTCAAAAGTACCTCTCATTTTCTCATCCTTCTTTTCACACCGACTCTCTCTCTCTCTCTCTCCATCCCCCATCATGTTGTTTCGTGTGTGTGTGTGTGTGTGTGTGTCCCCACATCATTACCACACATGAAGAGACTCAGTTGGAGAACAAGTCATGAGGCAGCTTTGGCACACGCAGTTTCACAAATGAACACACACACTGGCATTTCCTCACACACAGAGCCACTAATGAATGAACCTTTTTCTGATCTCTGCATCTTTACATCCTTAGCAGACCAGAAATGCAAAAGTAAAAGAATAAATCTCAATATTTCTTATTCATCAGCAGCTAGCTAAGACCCAACTGGTGCTTAAAATGTTTGAATGCCCACAAATGCAAATCAGTGCATGATTATTTCTGCTTCATTGTTGATACATGCTACTGAATGCATTTAAACTGTAAATTAGCCAGTGTGGGGCAATTCAGCGTAGATAAAATAAAAAATAAAACTGCTATCCATTAGGTAATGACAGGGCATCTTATTTAGTTTATGGATTTAGAAAACAAATAGTTTATGTTTCAAAATCACACCATTAACCATCTGTTCCAAAATGACTCAGCAGCTAAAAGATGGTGGTTTAAATCCAGGTCATGATTGTTGCACTGTCACAATTTGCATTCCCTCTCTGTCTTAAATTCATATTTTATTTCCATCGCTTAATATTTAGCCAAATGTAATACTAAAAATATATATACACTACTGGTCAAAAGTTTTAGAACACACCAACTTTTCCGGAATTTAATTAAAAATGATGCAGTTTAATGTCTCAGTGTACTCTGAAATTAATGCACATTTGCAACATTTAAAATTCTTGATTGAGCATGATAGTGTTTTGAAAGTAAAAAAAGATTCAAAATCACATTTTATGTTGGACTAAAGGACTAAAAAAAGACACAAAATGACCAAAAAAAGACACAAAATGACAAAAAAAAGACACAAAATGACTAAAAAAAGACACAAAATTACCAAAAAAACATACAAAATGACTTACAAAGACATGAAAAGAATTCAAAAATGGACAAAATAGCCCAAGACTCCATAGAGTTAAGTTGTTAACCCATTTCTTGTTCCCTGAAAAAGGCCTACTTGTATAATTCTGAAATGTACATTATTTTTCAGTTTTGGTTAAGCTTACCTTTTTTTATTTACCTCTGGCAGTTCACCACTTACCTTTGGACCCTTTCAAGCTGTTCATTTGACTTGAACTGCTTTAATTTCAATAAAAAACTGGAAAAATTGGGGTGTTCTAAAACTTTTGACCGGTAGTGTATATATTAATAATTATACATGAAGTTACAGCTAACATTTAGGTAATCCAGGATTATGATAACACAGATAATGTTTAGAGTTGTATAAGAACACAGTTATACAGATAACTATGGCGGTGTCTCTCTTTGTGTTCCTCCTCTTTCCCTTTGACATTTTTCCAGCCATCCACCAGAAGCTTCCTCCATCATCTGAGTGGCCAAGCCATCGACACACTCCTCCACCTGTTCCTGTTCCCCTCATCTGCTTCTCTGCCCTCACTCACCTGTATCTCATGTTCTCACCAGCTGCTCTATATACTATCAGGTACACCTGTTCAACTGCTTGTTGATGCAAATATCTAATCAGTCAATCATACGGCAGCAACTTTTGGCATGTGGACATGGTGGAGACAAGTTGCTGAAGTTCAAACTGAGCATCAGAATGAGGAAGAAAAGGTAATTTATGTAAGAATTGCCACTAACTCTTCTTATTTAGCCCCAACTAAACCATTATTTAAATAACTGCAACTACTTACAATGTATGAGGTCAATAAGTATCAAACAGGGGTTCTTTTGTATAAAGTAATTTGCCTTCCTGCATCTTTACCTAACTTTTTTCATAGTTACTTTGAGTTTAATTCTCATTATCATGCACATCTTACAAGAAGAAAGAATGATTTACATATTCCTTTCTGTAGGACCTCTGTTGCCAAATTCTCGTTTGTTTATCAAGGTGCTGTGGAATGACATAAAACATCTAACAGAATCATGTTCCTCTTTAAATACTTTTAAGACCAAGCTCAAAAAATCCCTATAGATGTTCTACACCTTTGTATTTGTTTGTTTAAATTTTGTTTGTATTTTTTCATTTTCATCTAGCTATGTAATTTAAGTAAAGTATAGCTACTTATAGGTTTAAGAGGGAGGGTCGCGTATATAAGCCCTTTCAGCTTTTTGATCTTTCCTGCATTTTCTTTTACTGTTTCTTGTACTGTTATTTCTTAACGATTGTATGTTTTTTTAAATAAAAATAAAATTTAAGTGACTTTAGGCACATTTCCATGAGGTACCTCTAGTGAGCCGCTATGGGTGTGACTTGGGAGAGAAGATCCGCCCAACTTCACCGGTTAGCGGTTTAGGTATCGGCTCAGAAAGTACCTGCCTTGGGTAGCTACTTTCTGAGCCGCTACTGAGCAGCGATTTTGCGTATGCGTGATTAATTTGCAGACTGGTGCAGACTGCACGCTGAGGGGTTAACACCTCCTGCTCTGTTGACTGCAGCTGGGAGAGACTGCTGCGGGAGGACTGAGCCGCTTGTGAGTGCTTTGGGACGGTGTAGTGGCAATTTTGTCCGAAAAAATAACAAAATTAAACTTAAAACAAACTTAATCAAAATGCCACTGATGCACCATGAACGTGCGGTGTACGCAGGCAAAGAAGGTGATGTCCATGCATGATTGTTAGATCCAAAGGTTTATTTTATCCATTGCGAGCAAGCAAACAAGAAATGGGTTAACAACTTAACTCTATGGAGTCTTGGGCTATTTTGTCCATTTTTGAATTCTTTCCATGTCTTTGTAAGTCATTTTGTGTCTTTTTTTGGTAATTTTGTGTCTTTTTTTTGTCATTTTGTGTCTTTTTTTGGTAATTTTGTGTCTTTTTTTAGTCCTTTAGTCCAACATAAAATGTGATTTTGAATCTTTTTTTTTACTTTCAAAACACTATCATGCTCAATCAAGAATTTTAAATGTTGCAAATGTGCATTAATTTCAGAGTACACTGAGACATTAAACTGCATCATTTTCAATTAAATTCTGGAAAAGTTGGTGTGTTCTAAAACTTTTGACCAGTAGTGTACATGGATGTGGAAAGGTGGGGACAAAGGTAGAATTCTGATAAGCTGCTGGTGGCCACTATGAAACACCCGAGGGGAATATAAAAGATACAAAAAGTCTCTGATTCTATGTCAGCTCATGTTCCTGCAATCCTCCATGCAGAAAGCATAATTGGAGCTTCAGCCTGGCTTTCAGGTCCAGTCCTTGTTGCTTTAATTCACCACATGACAGATTACAGTAACTTGAACTGAAACCAACCCACAATGACACTAATTTCATAATTATTTTACCTCCACTGAGTTCTGGGCTTCACTCATCTTGGTAACCGTGGTTTGAAACTCTCCTATGAAGTCGTGGCCTCCGTCATTATCATAGTCGTAACACAGGACCTGTCATAGTGGAGGAAAAAAATCAGATCATGCAATAAAATTAAAAATCTTCCATCCAAGTGGTTAGCTTTTTCAGTTTTCTTTTTGAGACTCTATTGTATTTGTAACTTTATCTTTTAGCCTTCTCAAACTCATCCTAAAAACTCATCTCAACGTTATGCTTTATATCAGGGGTGTCAAACTCAAATACACAGTGGGCCAAAATGTAAAACTTGGACAAAGTCGCGGGCCAACATTGATATTTATTGAAAAAATTGACCTAAACAAGTTCAAACGAAATGGAACAAGCAAAACTTGATATAACTTAATATTGCAAACATGCAAAATCGAATATCAAATAAAACAAACAAACACATCAATGGCATTCATTTCTTAAATAAAATTTAAATAAAAATCGTATGTCCCTTTATTTTATATGCGGCCTTCTTTAAATTTAAATTTAACAGTAATCTTTTTTCCACAGGCTAAAAATAAATGTGAGAATAAAATATCAATAATAAACCAAATGACTAATAATAATATCCTTCAATGAATGTGCAACCATTCAAGCCCATGCCTTGGACTACACTGTAAAAAAAATCTGTTTAATTTACAGTAAAATACCGGCAGCTGTGGTTGCCAGTATTTCACCGTAAAAAATACAGGGAGTCTTCTACTGTAAATTTAAATATAAAAATCAGCAAAAACTGTAATTTAGACTGAGTAGTGCCTTTATTTTCAGGGTGATTGTGTCCTTGTGACATTATGGTATTTCTCCATTCATTTTACATGAAAAAACTGTGTTTTCTACAGTCTAAAAGTTTTGCATTATTCCTTGATTTACGGTAATTACAAGCATCTACTACGGTGATATTACATTCTTAATTTTACGGCCTATTTCTGATGCAATTTGACAGTGTTTTACTGTAATTTTTACAAACATTTTTTACAGTGTAGCAAGAAAAAGTGCATAAAGACAACTTTAACTGTTGCTCAGTTTGCTACACACTGATCTACTGTGTTCAAGCCAAAACACCAGCAGAGCATTCTGGGATTTGTAGTATTATTTGCGCTGTATAATAATAATTTGGTATTGCCTTGCGGGCCAAATATAATTATACTGCGGGCCAAATTTGGCCCACGGGCCAGAGTTTGACACCTCTGCTTTATATATAACACGTTTTATACTTGTACTCTTCAAATTGCATTGTGGTCCTGACTTAACAACGTAGAAACTCCACGCTACACCAGTTTTATGACAGATGATACTCTTTATGACCAACCTTAATGTTTCTGTCCACATCTCCATTGCAGAGAGAAATGAGCGGCACAGTAAAGGATTTCCATGATGGATCTAAAGTGTTCTTTATGACCTGAAGTCAGAGACACAGAAAGAGGCACATAATAATCACTGAATTACACAGCAGCAGATATAGTCTAGACGGAATTGTCCAAAAAGTGAAAGTGAGGAGCATTTATGGGTACAAGTCAGGAACTGGCCTACTTTACTTATTTCAAGGGTGCTGAATAAAAAAAAAAAAAGGTTCCCAAGCGAAATTTTGAGTTTTTGACCTTCTCATTTGCATATCAAAATGGCGGCCGTTGGTCGTTGGACCATTTCCCCTTAGTTTTATTGTAAGTAGGCAATCAATGATGAGGAAATTAAGTTTCTAGATCTATAGTCTAGGGTCAGAGCAAGAATATAGTGGAGGCTCAGTGTCTTTTTTATGCATATATATATATATATATATATATATATACATATGGAAAATACCAACTTTTAAGGTGAAATTAAGCATTATTTGTGTCATTTTTAAGGCCGACATAAATATTCCATCAATATCACTTTTAAATGTTCCAGTTGGTATTTTGCATATATATATATATTAAAAAAAAAACACTGAGCCTCCACTATATCCTTGCTCTGACTCTAGACTATAGATCCAGAAACTTAATTTCCTCATCTTGATTGCCTACTAACAAGAAACTAAGGGGAAATGGTCCAATGACTGAGCAAGATGGGCAATTTGGTGGCCATTTGATACAAATTAGAAGGTCAAAAACTCAAAATTTCGCTTGTGAACCATTTTTTTTGGACTCAGCACCCTTGAGATATGTAAGGTAGGCCGGTTCCTGACTTGTACCCATAAATGCTCCTCACTTCTTATAGAAGGCCTTTATTCTGAAATCCGTCTAGACTAATATATAATGCAGTTGAAGCCACAGTGGAATTACCTACACTTCGGGCTTATTGTGAAAAATCCGGCGTATGACCGTCTTTAAGACCTGGTTTACCTGACAATAACTGCTCATGGTTGACAATAATAACAGTTAGATAAAGGTGTTTTAGCCCCTATTGATGACTCACCTCTGTCCTGTGCACTAGCATCCATTTGCCGTCTTCTCCCTGTTTGTGAAACTCCAGGTAGGGGTCTGACTTCCCAAAGAAGTCCTGCACACAACAGAGACAGTTTATTTTATCGAAAATTCTCAACTCTCTTTAGCCAAACTGCAACACATCGTTTGACTTATTTAATATAGACAAATACAAGTCTTAGACAGGTGTAAAAAATGGCGAGAAGATTGCAAAGATTGTGTTAACTGATGATAACAACCCCTTAAAATTCACAGTCTTAAAGGTACAAAAAAATGTTGGTTTTACATTCTTAAACTTAAAGATCAAGCATGATACTTTGTCATGGAGGAGGACAAATAATGCTCCAAAGTAAGGCCAGCTATTCTCAACCTTGGGGTCGGGACCCCAGTTGGGGTCGCGAGATGATTTCTGGGGGTCACCAAATCATTTTGGAAGTCAGCTCTGTCTCCACTGTGTTAAAGTGTTCATGTGTTAATGTGTTTTAGTCTTTTTGGTCACTTAATGTCTTTTTTTTTTTTGTTATTTTGTGTGTTTTTTGTCATTTTGTGTGTTATTTGGTCATTTTGTGTCTTTTTTGATAATTTTGTGGTCAATTTGTGTCTTTTTTGGTCATTTTGTGTCTTTTTGGTCATTTTGTTTCTTATTTGGGTCATTTTGTGTCTTTTTTGGTAATTTTGTGTCTTTTTGGTCATTTTGTTTCTAATTTGGGTCATTTTGTGGCTTTTTTGATCATTTTGTGTCTTTTTTTATCATTTTGTGGTCAATTTGTGTCTTTTTTGGTCATTTTGCTTCCTCTTTTTGGTCATTTTATGTCTTTTTTTTACTCATTTTGTGTCTTTTTGGTCATTTTGTTCCTTATTTGGGTCACTTTGTGTCTTTTTTGGTCATTTTGTGTCTCTTTTGGTCATTTTGTGGCTTTTTTGATCATTTTGTGGTCAATTTGTGTCTTTTTTTGGTCATTATGTTTCCTTTTTTTGGTCATTTTGTTTCTTTTTTGGGTGATCTGAACTGTGCGTGTGGACTCTGTTCAGTGAGCGGGGGTCGCAGACAACATGCATGTTAAATTGGGGGTCGCGACTCAAAAAGGTTGAGAACTACTGAGTTAGGCAATATTTTGGCCATTTATGTGCCAGTCGATGGACCTCTGATATCAATATATCTGAATGAAAATAGGTTCTATATGTACCCACATTTCCCCCTTTACAGATCTGCCCACTTTAGGCTAATTGTGAATGACTGGAGAGCTGGGGCTCTTGTGGATTCAATAAGCCCAATCCTGTTCATGTGTGATATTAGTTCCCATAGGAGAACTGAATTGTAGCGAGAGCATTTCTTAAAACTTGTCCTCAATGTATATGATGACGTGTTGTGACCTATAGGATAATCACAGTCTGGTGAAACTTAACAGCCATAAACTAGAGAACCGGAGCATTCAGAGGATGTATGATTTTTCTAGGTATATTGGCAATAAGGGGGTTTGTCAGCAGTTTCCAAAACATTAGTGCTCACCATCCAATCGCAGAAAATGCTATTCTTACACTCAAAAAAATAACTTGTTCCCAGAACGAAATAAAATTATGGAATTAATTTCCACCTAAATAAAATGCTTTAATTTAGCGAGAAACAGTTTTGTTGAGTGAACAAAATGTAAAAATATAGGGTCAACATGATGTATTTGCGTTACTGTTAATTAATTACCAGGGCTCAGTCCAACTAGATTTATAAGGGTAATTGTAACATACGAACGTAATTTTCTTGGGCCATTTAAACATGTATGACATTATTAAGAGTTACTTTATTTAATAGGGTAGTTACAACTACTTTTTAAAATAGTGAAGTACATGAATTAATTGTGCTGAGCCAACAAAACACAGTTAGGTTGAAGTGGTTTAGCCTAAAAGATTACCTTTATCATATGAAAATGAACATAATAGTAATTATTCAGGAAATAAATCATTTTTAAACAGAGTATTATATTCAGCAATTTAATTAGGTTGTTTTAACAAAAAGTATTCTAGTGAATTTTAAAGTGTTGCATTTTATGCTAAAACTACATGTTTTAAAACTGTTCAACCACAAAACATCATTTTATTTAGTAGAAGCTACATGTTAGACTAAGGAGAAGGTAACAGACACCCAGTTTGCTTTTTTTGAGTGTACAGAAAGTTGATACCAAATCACCTGTCTTTTCCAATGGCTCCTTCTTTTTTACCTCTATTATTTTTTATTTTTACATACTGCCATGTCATTTGAACTTTACACATTTTACTCCTTAGACACTTTATTTTTTTATATTTATGTTAATATTATATATTGTTATTGCAACCTATTTACTTAATTGCTTTTCTTACATTATCCTATATTGTGACTGTTTTTATAATTGTTTTGGAGGCTTTGGAGCAATCTAAAACCAGGATTTACTTTGGGATTAAAAAAGTTCTATCTGAGGATACTTTTGCCATATGCTTTTATGTGGCTTTCTACTCTTTTCTATTCTGGTGTTTTGGTAATTTCTTTTTTTGTGTGTGTATTTTATTCCCTTTGACTCTTGATTTGACTCCGTGCTTTGAAACTGGCAGTTTTTGCTTAGGATTTAGCTTGAACCAGGTGGTTTACAGTAACATTTACCTTCCTTGGAATGGCGTTGTGAAAAAGACAAACTAAAACCATGCTAAATATAAACAGATTATTAAAGTAACTTGGTAGAAAGCTGACCATTAAGTAGTCACAAAGTAGTGCCAGTTTCCTCTAATTACAGTATCTTGATTTTTAAAAATATGGGACGTGGGGTTCAGGATTTGCAAGTTACACTCGGAGTACGTTATTTGGTTATGTGCTGTCATGTAAGTGGAATTAAAACATTAAAATAAAAAAATAAATAAAAAAAAGTTCTATATTATCTTATCTTATCTTATCTTATCAATTCCCGAGAGGAAAAAAAAAAAACGTGTTACATTAAGCATCAAACGTGCGTAACAAATGGTATCAACTCAAAAAATGCTACCATAACTTATGAGACTGAGCACAGACATCTGATACCCTGCTGTTCTAAGTCCTTTAAGCCCTTATACACACTAAACTTGACATGCTATCTCCCCCTAAAAGCAGACAAAAGAAGGGTATACGGTAAGGAGGGGTGGAGCAGAAGAGTTTAATTAAAGCATTTATTAAAAGATACTCGGAGCTCCAGCAATGACTCTGTGTTAATCGTAACCAGAGGCTGCGCAGCAGGAACTCATCAGCATTAGTTCAAATCACAATTCAAGCTGTGCTGTTTCTGACCCACTGTCATTCTTCCCCTCACTAAACACCAGCAGCTACTCTTTAGGTCCAAGATTGAAAATAAACTCATAAAAATGAATAAAATCCTGCAATTTTTTCCCAGCTTGCTGTGCACCTGATAGCCCATTAGTTGGCGGACAAAGGTGAAGGGTGTGAAAACATTTACTGTAAATTATTTCTGTGTGGGCTTCGTCCTAAAGTGTTACACAGTGTGTGTGTCCTGTGTGCGTGTGTGTGTGTGCTTTCATTTGCATCCAAAGTGTGTGTGTGTGTGTGTGTGTGTGTGTGTGTGTGTGGGTCTAACAGCCTACCTTCTTATCCAGCTTTCGCCCACTCAGGGTCAAACTGATGATTCTGTTGTCAGACAGCTCCTGAGCTGTTATCTAAAATAACAGAACAGAACAACATTAGCTGCAGCAAAAAGTCCTGGCAACTATTAACATTCACATCTACATCAGCAGGAAAGGCAGCAACAATAACAACAACAGTCGTCAATAACAGCAACAGCAGCAGAATAAAACAACATGCTATGATAGAAAACGACAACAACTGCAGCAACATGACCAACAACTTTAGACTAGAGAGAGAGAGAGAGAGATAGAGAGTGTGTGTGTGTGTGTGTGTTTCAACCAAGGTTATTATAGTTAACGAAAACTAACGAAATATAGAAAACTAGAATTGAAAAAACATTTTTGTTAACTGAAATAAAAATAAAAACTAGAGTTTTTAAAAAAACGATAACTAACTGAAACTGTATTGTGTGGTTACAAAACTAACTAAAACGAACTAAAATTATAGTGAAAATGTCCTTAGTTTTCGTTTTTGTCAACTTTTTTCATTCATAATTCAGTGTTTCTATTTGAACATGCAACACATGGTGAATATGTTTACTGAGACTGGGAACTAGAACCAAAATTCAAAACACCCAGAACTGTAAGAGTTAATAACCTTATTGGGGCTGAGATGATAAACCAAAGGAAATAAAGGCAAAATTTATTATGACCTCTTTGAATCTGGCACCCAACACATAGCCCATTACAAAAAAACTAAAACTAACACTAAAACTAATAAAAACTAAACTAAAACTAAGCATTTTCCAAAAACTAAAAACTAAACTAAAACTAGCAAACTCACTCTAAAAACTAACTAAAACTAACTGAATTTGAAAACAAAAATTCACAACAAAATTAAAACTAAAACTAATGAAAAATCCAAAACTATTATAACCTTGGTTTCAACAGTTGGGCTGTACAGTTAATTGAATATTACTTGAGATCACGATTTTGGCATCCCCCAATTAAAGGGGACATATTATGCTAATTCTCTGGCTACTGATGACTATGGGCTGTGTGCATTTCTCCATGGATTGCCATTTTGATACTTTAATAATATTTATATAGAACCGATTTTTAAAAAGCCTGACCTGCCGATTCCGATTTTGGCCGATGCCAATTTTTTTCTAACTCACAGCATACACTTTCAATGTTTGAATCTTATTTTATTGAAAAACAATAACACATACACTACCGGTCAAAAGTTTTAGAACACCCCAATTTTTCAAGTTTTTTATTGAAATTCAAGCAGTTCAAGTCAAATGAACAGCTTGAAAGGGTCCAAAGGTAAGTGGTGAACTGCCAGAGGTAAATAAAAAAAGGTAAGCTTAACCAAAACTGAAAAATAATGTACATTTCAGAATTATACAAGTAGGCCTTTTTCAGGGAACAAGAAATAGGTTAACAACTTAACTCTATGGAGTCTTGGGCTATTTTGTCCATTTTTTTATTCTTTTCATGTCTTTTGTGTCTTTTTTTGTCATTTTGTGTCTTTTTTAGTCCTTTAGTCCAACATAAAATGTGATTTTGAATATTTTTTTTACTTTCAAAACACTATCATGCTCAATCAAGAATTTTAAATGTTGCAAATGTGCATTAATTTCAGAGTACACTGAGACATTAAACTGCATCATTTTCAATTAAATTCTGGAAAAGTTGGTGTCTTCTAAAACTTTTGACCAGTAGTGTAAGTATTTTTCTTTAACAAATAAAGGAAATCTCAATGTCTGAGGTAGTTAATTAAAATATTGAACTTAAAATAAATTGCAACAATTTCCAGGACAAACTAATAAAAGAACTGCAACCATAAATAAAGTGTCCTGAGTTTTTGGTTTTGTTTAGTACAACAAGAACAAATGCCCAAATGCAGCAGCTTTGTGGCTATTCAAACGTTAAAATAAATAGCAAATAGACCTTTGTGGTGCACCTCTAGAACCTCCACCAGCTTTGTAATTAAAATGTGAATCTTACTTCTTCTTTTTTTTACATCAAGTAAATATAAAACTCCTATAAAACTCTGCTGCATGTTTCGAAAATCAATAAACAATTGTGATAAATAATCATGATTTTTATATCAAATAAAATAAAAAATCCAATCCAATCCAATCCCCCTTTATTTGTATAGCACATTTAAACAACACAAACGTCTCCAAAGTGCTGTACATTAAATAAACAATACAACAAACAATTCCATATACCAATCAGCAATAAAATAATAAGTGTATCAATCTAAAATGATGCCATAAATAAAATAAAACAATACAATCATACAGATAAACATAGTAAAATAAAATAAAAGACGTAGTTAAAAGTAGTAAAATAAATAAAATAAATAAAAGACACAGCGGACCACAAAAAAAAGTGATTAAGACTTTTGCTATAGAGTGCAGCCCTAGTCAACAGGTACTGATACTCACCGTAATGGATCCTTTGCCAGCTGGCTTCCCATTGGCTAAGATCAACGGTCTGTGAAGTTTTTTATTGGACACAATCTAGTGGACAATTAAAGAGAGATACACAGGACAGGAATAAGACTTACAGTAACTAAAGAAGCATGGGTTTGAACCATCTAACAACTTTATTATAGCCCATTCTGCTCCTTTTTTTTAATTTTTTTTTATTAAAGTATTTATTTAATTTTTTCATTTTTCAACATATAGTACAGACACTTACAAACAACCGAGACAGACACCAAAAACAGACAGGAAGAAAAATAAATAAATTAAATTAAATTAAATAAAATTAAATAAAATTAAATAAAATTAAATTAAATTAAAAAAAAATAAATAAATTAATTAAATTAAAATAAAAAATAAAAAAAATTAAAAATTAAAAAACCAGGCAGTCAACCCAAAACTGGGGTTGACTGCCCATTCTGCTCCTTAACCCATAAGAACCCACAGTGACATGCATGTAACAAAAACTTTAAATCTTCTAGAATCTCCCATATTCAGCTTTTTGCTTCACCTTAACTCATTAAATCCCTAAGCGACACATACTCAACTCCCTGGTATGGTGGTCATGTGACTGTGACAAGAAGTGACTTCTCCAAAATATGGCTGTGACTGGAAACAGAAATGTGAAAAAGTAGCTCATTTCAAAAAGCTTATTTTTTGTTTAGACCCGAATAACAATTCTAATCCGTTAATGTCCTTTATTGCATTTAACCTGTTTTGACCATATTTCCTGAACAAATTAATATAAAACAAGACGTCAGAAAAAGGCAAATTTGTGTTTCTGTAAGCAGAAAAGGTGTCTATTTATTTTAAAATAAGAAATAACATAAACATAATAATAAAAATTCGAAATACAATAGGGACCTCGCAGGTCGTTGCCTGCTCGGGCCCTAATAAAATGAATAAAGTTTAATAAAAATGTATGCACACTGCAAAAAAGGTGCGTCTAAAAACAAGATAAAAACACTGAATCTGAGGGAAATGATCTTGCTGCATGGACAGATAATTTCACTTGACAAGATTTCTTAAATTAAGATTATTAAATCTAGAAATAAGCATGTTGAACGCTTAAAATAATAAATTAACTCTTAAAACAAGATAATTTAAAGCTGCAAGCAGCGATGAACTGGCCCGAGCAGAGTGACCTGATGATTATTTGTTTCTTACCAAGATAAAAAAAAAAACTTTAGATTTAGAAGTGTTGGATAATTTATCTTGTTTTAAATATTAATTTCTTATTTTAAGTGTTCAACATGCTTATTTCTGGATTTAATATCTTGTCAAGGTAAATTATCTGTCCATGCAGCAAGATCATTTCCCTCAGATTTTGTGTTTTTATCTTGTTTTAGACACTCCTTTTTGCAGTGCATGTTTCATTTTTCAGAATACATACACTGTATATGACCTATAATAATTTATGTCTGACCGTTTAGGAAGGGAGTTGGAAATTATGCAAATACATGGCCAACATGAACATATCTATTTGATCAAATAATGATCTTATAATATTCTCAATAGCTTTAATGGATTCCTTGACCCAGAAAATGTATATTTTGACACCAAGATTGACCTTCTAAGTGGCTTGGAAAATATATTGGTTCTCATAGATTTTATATGGCTGCCATCTCCGATCCGCAAACTTGATGAAATCAGATGGACAGATGAGACACATGGCTTTACACATGTGTGTATCATGCGTCTCTAAGGGTGTCCAACTGACCACTTACTACCTACGTCACTTCCGCTAAAAGATTAAATTGCACATTTATTACGGCGGATAACAACAACAACTCGAGTTGCTAGTTGCTAATAATACCCTCGTAAACAGGCCAATTGCGCTATGAGTTGTCAAGATTCTTCTTCTGCCCAAATCGAGATTAGACATCTGGTTTCACTTGCATCTGTTACGGCCACCTGCCGTTCTTTATTTATTGTATTGTTTCTCTGCATTACTCTGCATTTATGTAAATTCAGCTGTGAGGTTGCCTGGAGTTGGTTGGACCTTCTGGAGCTGAGAGACCGCCTACTTCCTGGTTCTACTGCCTCTACTCGTCTGTGATTGGTGCGGCAGAGATTCCTGCGAGGCAGCCAATCAGAAGTCGGGAAAAATGCTTAAAATGGGTCGCTTGTACTCTTACTTAGAGCAGGTATAGGGCAGAAATGGTAGGAAAAAAACCCATATTATGGCATGTAAAAAATGACCTCTGCAAAAAAAAAGTAATTTGGTAAAATTTTAAAATGCATAAAAATTCTTAAAATGGGTCAATTATAGTCTGTTGATGATGCATGTAGTAGCATAGCTTGAGTCAATACACATTATGGCAGCTTATACCTTATCAAATATAACCAATTTTCATGTGAGAATAAAAAAAGCATTACATACCACTCCCAGTGTACAAATAAATTCCCCCAGGAAGTCGTGTTCGTAGAGCTGTGTGGCACACTTGTCCTCATCGAACATGGCAAAGCGAAGCTTCTGGATCTCCTCAAAGTGGTAGTCCACCTGAAACTTCACTCCAAACACCGGATTCAAGTTGTTCACAGCTGTTTCAGTGCGGCTGAGCTAAAAGACAAGAAACAAGGAGAGGGAAAGACTTAAATAAATAAATAATTTAACTAAAATGCTATTTTATAGACAACCTTTCATCCGTTGGACTTCACTCTTGGTGGATGTATTGATGAGGCCAAAAGGAAGTCCAGAGAGGAGTGAGAACTCTTAAGATTTATTGAAATGGCAATATTGATTAATACAATAGCCAAATGCACAGTATTTGTTAAAGGCTTAATATGAGTCAAAATACTATTCTGAATTAAAAATTGCAGTTCTGCAGAGATGCCCCAGACAACAAATTGTATTCTGCAGACTTAAGAACACATCATTTGGTACAGATCCTCACAAAAATATCACACCATGATTATTTAAATATATTTTCAATGTAAATGACAATGGTGCAAATGAATACTGTGAATCATATTCATTTAATTTCATTTCACCTTTATTTATTCAGGGAGGGCCAATTGAGAGCAAGCTCTCATTTCCAATGGCGCCCTGATTACAGTACAAATACAATTTAACACATTACACTACATATCCATAATAATATATACTCAACAGAAGCACAATAAATTCAATGAGCACATGCACATTCAGAAATCATAAGATTAATAAGAATATCTTTAAAATGATTAAAAGGAATCATATCGCAATTGCAATATCAGTCAAAATGTATTAAAATGACATACACTACTGGTCAAAAGTTTTAGAACCCACCAACTTTTCCAGAATTTAATTGAAAATTATGCAGTTTAATGTCTCAGTGTACTCTGAAATTAATGCACATTTGCAACATTTAAAATTCTTGATTGAGCATGATAGTGTTTTGAAAGTTAAAAAAAGATTCAAAATCACATTTTATGTTGGACTAAAGGACTAAAAAAAGACACAAAATGACCAAAAAAAAGACACAAAATGACTTAAAATGACAAAAAAAGACACCAAAAGACACAAAATAACTTACAAAGACATGAAAATAATTCAAAAATGGACAAAATAGCCCAAGACTCCATAGAGTTAAGTTGTTAACCCATTTCTTGTTCCCTGAAAAAGGCCTACTTGTATAATTCTGAAATGTACATTATCTTTCAGTTTTGGTTAAGCTTACCTTTTTTTATTTACCTCTGGCAGTTCACCACTTACCTTTGTACCCTTTCAAGCTGTTCATTTGACTTGAACTGCTTGAATTTCAATAAAAAACTGGAAAAACTGGGGTATTCTAAAACTTTTGACCGGTAGTGTATTTTGGCCATTTTATAGCTTTATTGATAGACATACTGAGAGTGAGGGGGATGCAGGAAAGGGCTCCGAGCCAGGTTTGTCTGCTTGGGAGAACTAAGCCTCTGTAGTATGCGCTCCACCAGATGTGCCACCAGGATGCCCCTAAAATGACATTTTTATCTTTTACAGATCTTTGGTGAGGCTTCACTAAAAAGACATCCACATGCATTGGGGCGTGTGGATACGACTTCGCCTTTTAACTAAATCTGACAATGTGATATCAAATTGTTTCAGCTAACATGAACACTAGTTCACCGTAGGGCTTATCCTTGTAGAGCCTGATAATGTAATAAATTCACGATTATGTAATGAAAATCTGCACTTGAGTCCATTGAAAATGTAATAAAACCTGATAATGTAATAACTTCCCAATAATGTAATCAAGTGCATTTCCCAATAATGTAATACACTTTTTTTTTTTTTACCAATAATGTAATAAAGTATAACATTAATGGGAGGTTATTACATTATCAGGTTAGCCTTCATTTCGCAAGTCCTGATAATGTAATAATTCCCCAATATTGTAATAATTTAACAGCAGACCACCCATTACTTGGGTTCATGTGGTGATACTGTGTAGGCAACTCTAGCTGATAATGTAATAACTTTCCGATAATGTAATAAAAATCTGCGCTTGAGCCCATTGGAAATGTAATAAAACCTGATAATGTAATAACTTCCCGATAATGTAATAAAGTGCATTTCCCAATAATGTAATACACTTTTTTTTACCAATAATGTAATAAAGTACAACATTAATGGGAGGTTATTACATTATCAGGTTAACCTTCATTTCGCAAGTCCTGATAATGTAATAATTCCCCAATATTGTAATAATTTAACAGCAGACCACCCATTACTTGGGTTCAAGTGGTGATACTGTGTAGCAACTCTAGCTCAAGAGCTCTAGCGCCACCAACAGGTCAAAGTTGAATGTTTATTAACTTTTGACCCGTTCATCCGTTTTTCACCAACAAGGTATCCATGACAACTGAATGATTCAACAGCTTCTTGAAATCTAAAGGTGCTTGGTGTTATACTTTATTACATTATTGGTAAAAAAGTGTATTACATTATTGGGAAATGCACTTTATTACATTATCGGGAAGTTATTACATTATCAGGTTTTATTACATTTTCAATGGACTCAAGTACAGATTTTTATTACATTATCGGGAATTTATTACATTATCAGGTTCTGCAATCCTGGTTGTGAACATATTCAAGATATTTTATATAAATTAATTACAGTAGCCTGCTTATATCATCCCATTATTCTAACATGATGCAGGTTTCTAATTGTGTCAGTGCAGACTTGTGTCTGACTCCTCATCCCACTTCTGTCTCAGACTGTCTGGACTCTACTGCTTTCACACCCTGCTGGAGGTAGTTTCTCGTCACCAGTAATGAAATACATGAGCAACAAGTAACACAATTTTTACTGAACTGCATTACATTGCACAGTGGAGTAATAAAATGTAAAAGCTGGCCAGTAGTTCAAACAACATCCATCATAGCATCAGAACTGCATGAAAAAGTCTCAAGAGTAAAAACTAATAAATCTACACTACTGGTCAAAAGTTTTAGAACACACCAACTTTTTCCAGAATTTAATTGAAAATTATGCAGTTTCTGAAATGAATGCACATTTGCAACATTTAAAATTCTTGATTGAGCATGATAGTGTTTTGAAAGTAAGAAAAGATTCAAAATCACATTTTATGGTGGACTAGAGGACTAAAAAAGACACAAAATGACCAAAAAAAGACACAAAAGGACCAAAAAAAGACACAAAATGACAAAAAAAAGACACAAAAGGACCAAAAAAAGACACAAAATGACAAAAAAAAGACACAAAATTACAAAAAAAAGACACAAAATGACTTACAAAGACATGAAAAGAATTTTAAAAAATGGACAAAATAGCCCAAGACTCCATAGAGTTAAGTTGTTAACCCATTTCTTGTTCCCTGAAAAAGGCCTACTTGTATAATTCTGAAATGTACATTATCTTTCAGTTTTGGTTAAGCTTACCTTTTTTTATTTACCTCTGGCAGTTCACCACTTACCTTTGGACCCTTTCAAGCTGTTCATTTGACTTGAACTGCTTGAATTTCAATAAAAAACTGGAAAAACTGGGGTCTTCTAAAACTTTTGACCGGTAGTGTATATCCTTACGATATTAATACAAGGGGTATTTATTCAGTATTTGTAGGCACATCATTATGAGCAACTGTGTTTTTACTTATTTGTGAAATGAAAACTGCCGGGTGCTTTAGTTCTCCACCGAGGGCTGAAAAACAACACAAATAGTCTACAGACATGCAGCAGCTCAGTGAGGTGATCTGAGCTTTATGCACGCTAAATGTTCACAACTATAACAAAAACATGCAGATGTAAAGCAGGTTTTCATCATTACTCATTAGCATGTTAACATGCTAACAATTGCTAATTAGTTCAAAACAAAAGTACAGCTGGAGCTAATGGAAATGTCCTTAGCTTTGCATGTAATTTGCCATAAGAAAAACTGCGATTTTTGGTCTGAAGTGGGCGCCAGCTAAAAAAATTAGTATCATTAAAATGATTACAATTGTTGAGAACAGCCCAAAATAGCTCTTTAGCTGCTCTCTCCTTAAGCTAACTGCTAACTCTGCTTGTCCCATACAGCAGTAAATACACACTAAAACCAAACCCAAAACCAAGACATTAAAAGATTTTGTAAAGTTGCAGGGTTGTCTGTATTTAATTTCAGCACAGTGAGTCTTCACATAACAGTCATCTTTCTATAAAGCAAGAAGTGTCAGTGTGTGTGTGTGTGTGTTCTTGTACTTCCTACATTGTGAGGACCGGAACGTTTGTAACCAACAGAGTGAGGACATTTTTGCAAAGTGAGGACATTTCGGCCGGTCCTCACTTCTTTAAAGCCTTTTTTGAGATTTAAGACTTTGTTTTAAGGGTTAAAGGTTACATGATTATGATAATTAACTGAAACTGTATTGTGTGGTTACAAAACTAAAATTATCAAGAAAATGTCCTTCGTTTTCGTCTTTGTCAACTTTTTTCATACATAATCAAGATGGATCAGACAAAGGAAATAAAGGCAAAATTCACTGTGACCTCTTTTAATCTCCCACCCAACAAATACCCCATTACAAAAAACTAATACTAACACTAAAACTAATAAAAACTAAACTAAAACTAGCAAACTCACTCTAAAAACTAATTAAAACTAACTGAATTTGAAAACAAAAATTGACAACGAAAATTAAAACCAAAACTAATGAAAAATCCCAAACTATTATAACCTTGCCAGGGAATTAACTATTCCAATGAGGGCCCTCACAAAGATAAAGAAACAAGAATGTGTGTGTGTGTGTGTGTGTGTTTGTGTGTGTCTATCTCTCTGTCCGTTAGTCAGACTGACCTCAGATTTCGTATGTGGCTTGCTCATGGCACGAAGGTGTGCATCCTCGATTTTGAAGATTTTTGAATTCATTTTTCAAAAATATCATTATTTATGTAGGACGTGTTGCAGCATTGCTCTGTTTCTGATTGGACGCCTTTTATTGGAGCTCCGCCCCTTTGTGTGATAGGCCTACACCTGGTCAGTAACACAATTCACTCTGGATTTACACCCTGACTCATCTCATCTGAAGTCTATTTAGCCGACCTATCTTTAGGAGTTTTAAAGTGCGCTACAAGGTTCGATTTTCCAATCATGATCAAATATTTTCCAGCAAATATCAATGTTCAATGTGTATGTGCTGGATGGTGTGGTACCTTATGAAAAGTAAGTGTTTTATGGAGTTGTACACTGTAACACATTTCTGTAAGAAAACAGCCAAACTGTGACAGTAACATACGGTTTTCCATTAAAAAGGTATTAGACTGTAAAAAAAAACCAATGCATTCTGGGCAATATTTGTAAGTAGCTTGCCATTTACCATAAATTATATGATATATATAAATTATATTTTCTAAGTCTCTTCTTGTCCACATTTTTTAATGGCTGTATTTTACTTAACTAACTCATTCATTGTATGGTATATTAAAATGACTGAGGTTACAGTGAAGACAGCGCTTAATTCGTAGTAATTGTCTTTCAGACAGTAATATGCTCTATTTACAAAAAATGACTGCATTGTATACTGCAACAATATTGCAACTAGCTTCAGCACTATACTGTGTTTTAGTCTACTGTAAAAATCAATGAAATGCAGGATTTTAATGTAATTCAGTATGTGGTTTTATCACAGTACCATACTGTAAAGTAAATAACAGTAAAGGAACTGTAAAATTAACAGTATAATGCTGGCAACCCTGCACTGCAAAAAAAGAAAAGTTGTGTGAACTCAAAATTTCAAGGCAACAAACTTCGATAACATTTTAAGTTGGACAATTAAACTAAATATTTTAAGTTTTGTTTTTGAGTTTGCTCAACTCTGAATTTCTCTGGCACGATTGTAACGCCGCTATGAATGTCAGCTAATGTTGTGACCACAATTTTGAGTTAGCATTGATACGCTAATGGCTACTCTTGTAGCTGTAACAAGCAGCGCCGCGAGCATCAGTTAGCCGCTAGCATAAGTTAGCCGCTAGCATCAGTTAGCTGCTAACATCAGTTAGGCGCTAGCATAAGTTAGCCGCTAGCTTTCATAATGACCAAATTTCCCAACAAAGAAATAAGAGTTATCAGAACTATTGTCCCTTGTTGTGAACCCCAACTTAAAGATATAAGTAACAACAACTCACCAACTTGTTTTTGAGCAGACAACTGGCTTCCTTTGTTGTGCTAACTTACATTATTGCCCTAAATGTCAATAATTTATATTTCCAAGTTTTACCAACTTAAATCACTGTTTTAGGCCAAAAAACACAAGTTGGCTTTTTTGCAGTGTGCTGCCAGTATTTTACTGTTAACTTACAAGACAATTGTTTCCAGTGTAGTGTGGCATGTAATGTACAAATACATACTTGCTACGGTCACTGCACTAGTTTGATTAAATGAGAAAATACTATTACTATCTAAGAAGAAAAAAAAAAGAAAGAAAAATAGATTATTAACATTTTCACCCTAAAATTGTCAGCTACTTTTCCCAGGTGGATCCAGCTTTGAGAAGCATCTAAGTGATGATGGCCCCACAAAAAATAGCCCGGACAGCACACAGACAGATCAGAGTGTGTGGGTGTGTGTAAGTGCAGTGTGAGAGTCATGTTATTTGCTCGGAGTCCTCTCAACCCGGTGGTTGGATGACTAATACTCACTGGCCGTGCTACTCTCCACTGTGACTCACCCTGAACACACCACATAGTGTGTTTATCCACCATTAGACAGGGTCAGTGTGCGTCTAGCCTGTCACCACTTCTGATTTTAAGTGAATACAAAAGGCAATTTTGTATGGTCATTGGACAGCTAATGGTAGCCATCAGCACTCTGAGCCTGAATAACATGTGTCCTCCTGCTGATTAACAAGTACTAAACAAAGCACTTTACTTTGTTTGTTGTCATATTCTATTACAGTGTTTGGTGGAGCTAAGTGTTGCTACATTTAAATGAGATCATTTGAACAAGTTCACACACAGAATCAAGTGCTACTATTCAGGTGGATATTTACCACCAGAGCTATTTTAGAGAGCTATTTTAGAGAGCTACTAAGTGTGAAGCAAGGTTATAATAGTTTTGGATTTTTCATTAGTTTTAGTTTTAATTTCGTTGCGAATTTTTGTTTTCAAATTCAGTTAGTTTTAGTTAGTTTTTAGAGTGAGTTTTCTAGTTTTAGTTTAGTTTTTATTTTTTGAAAATGCTTTGTTTTAGTTTAGTTTTTATTAGTTTTAGTGTTAGTTTTTTTTTTTTTGTAATGGGCTATGTGTTGGGTGCCAGATTCAAAGAGGTCATAATAAATTTTGCCTTTATTTCCTTTGGTTTATCATCTCAGCCCCAATAAGGTTATTAACTCTTACAGTTCTGGGTGTTTTGTATTTTGGTTGGAGTGTAAACATCCCAGTCTCAGTAAACATATTCACCATGTGTTGCATGTTGAAATAGAAACACTGAATTATGAATGAAAAAAGTTGACAAAAACGAAAACTAAGGACATTTTCACTATAATTTTAGTTAGTTTTAGTTAGTTTTGTAACCACAAAATACAGTTTCAGTTAGTTATCGTTTTTTTTTAAACTCTAGTTTTTATTTTTATTTCAGTTAACAAAAAAATGTTTTTTCAATTCTAGTTTTCGTTATTTCGTTAGTTTTCGTTAACTATAATAACCTTGGTCTGAATTCACACCTAATCAGGCAAATAAAGTTGAATCAACTTTTGGTGAAACACAACTTGACATCATGCTGCGATGTCTAATCAAGTAACACACTTGGGAGGAAACACCTCGTTCACTGTCTAGAATTGTACGACCCTGATTACAAAAAGTTGTGACGCCATGTAAAGCATGACAATCCGCAGAATGCATCAAATTCAGAATGAGTGAATAACAACTTTCACTATTTTGAGCATTAAATATCTTGTCTTGGTATTGTATGGAATTGAATATACGTAGCCATTTTCCATGGTGTTCTAGATAATAACCAAAATCATTATCAAGAAAACCAAAATGTCCAGATGTCTAATGCTCATAAATTAAATTCTTATCAGCTATTTTTGTTGTTATCATTATATTTGTCCAAACAAATGTACCTTTAGTTGTACCAGGCATTAAAATGAACAATTAATTGAAGAAAACAAGGGTGGTCTAATATTTTGTGAATCATTGCATTTTCACAGCATTCAACTTTTTTAGGAATGGTTGTAACATTCCGATATATATATATATATATATATATATATATATATATATATATCTTCTATTTTCTTCTAAATGGGGCCATTATTTACACTATTAATTGTCTTGAAAAAGATGTTTTACTAGCGTTTGAGACCATAGTGTTGTCCCAAAAATAATTCTGAGGTAATAAATCAAGCGAGAAGTTTTCTCATTTTGTATTGGAATGAATGGACCCAAAAGCTTTTGAAACCTTTCGCCAGCGCCCCCTGCTGGAATTTTTGGTAGAATGCAGCTTCAGGTATTTCCTGGTTTGCCTCCCTGCTCAGACCAGGAGGTTGCCGCCTGAGTCTTACACGCCAAAACTAACATGGTGAAAATGGTAAATATTATAGTACAGATACTCATCAGCGTCAGAGCCCAGCATGGTAACTGTAGTCTGCTTTTCCAAGATCGTAGGCTCAGTCATTCTGACTTATTGAAGGCACTTGGGGAATGAATAATCTTACTCCTCTTTTCACCAACTTCCAATTCATGACCCACGTGTTGTAGTGTAGTGTGTCCGATCAGGACTTGGTTTTGCTGTTTACCGTGTAGCTCTCCTCCTTTCTGTCATCTTCTTTTTTTTATTACTTTGTTCAAATTTATCTGTCCCACAATAGCCAATATCCCTGTCACTGTTGTTTGACATCACATTTACCAGCCGCAACAGTGTGTAGCAGATATTGTTTTCACCTTGTGAGTCTGTGTGTGTGTCATGGCAAAGTGTGGGCGTAGAGACACCTTCTCTAGCCAGAACTACAGAAGTGCTTTTGAGTACTTCGCTGAGTATTTATATGACTGTTTAGATTTTTTTTTAACACAATAGCATCACAAGCGTGCAAGATGCAATCATGAAACTTTAAGTGTGTTTAACTGAGATCAGAATGAAGGCCTTGACTTAGCCCATGACACTTACTCTTGCTTATTCCTGTCTTGTTTCCTGATTTCATCCTTGCTTGTGTTGTATAATCTCTCTAATGCAGTAGTTCTCAACCTTTTTGAGTTGCGACCCCCAATTTAACATGCATGTTGTCCGCGACCCCCGCTCACTGAACAGAATCTCACACGCACAGTTCAGATCACCCTAAAAAGAAACAAAATGACCAAAAAAGACACAAATTGACCACAAAATGATCAAAAAAGACACAAAATGACTAAAAAAGGAAACAAAACTACCAGAAAAGACACAAAATGACCAAAAAAGAAACAAAATTACCAAAAAGACACAAAATGACTAAAAAAAGACAGAAAATTACAAAAAAAAGGAAACAAAATGGCTAAAAAAGACACAAATTGACCACAAAATGATCAAAAAAAGACACAAAAAGACACAATATGACCAAAAAAAAGACAATAAGTTACCAAAAAGACTAAAACGCATTAAAAAAATGAACACTTTAACACAGTGGAGACAGAGCTGACTTCCAAAATGATTTGGCGACCCCCAGAAATCATCTCGCGACCCCAATTGGGGTCCCGACCCCAAGGTTGAGAATAGCTGCTCTAATGTACGTTGCTTTGGATAAAGGCGTCTGCTAAATGACATTGCAGATTGTAGATTGTAGAAGGCAGAGTTCATTGCCATTGCCTGCCTCCCACACACACACACACACACACACACACAGTCACAGTTGGTGTGATGCCACCACAACATCTCTATGAAATTTACTTTTTTCCACATAATTATAAATGCTTTTATCTCAAATATCTTTGTGCCTCTGACTGTACGAATTGCTTTAACTACAGAACTGAGAAGAGGCTTGCTGCAGACCTACTTCAGAGGGAAAAGGGTTTTAACTTGAGCCTGCTAACAGTGCTTAGAGCACTTATCCATCTGTCTGACGCATGGGAGGAGAGCAGGAGGAGGAGTATGGCTGCACTCTGTGGCTTAAAAACTGATAGTGGTGGGGCATCACGGCAGCCCGGCGGTCTCAAGTGCATGTCTCATATTTGTGCCACTGTGGATCTGAACCTGGCTCACCGGGCTATGGAAATGAATCAGACTGTTTTTGCATTTCATCCATTTTCTACTCTGGTTTGTTGTCTGTCGTGGCATGTTTACTATAGAAACCAATAAAAACACACACATGAAACAGGCTCTTTCATCTGAAAAAC
Source organism: Centropristis striata (assembly GCF_030273125.1). Classification (NCBI taxonomy): domain Eukaryota; kingdom Metazoa; phylum Chordata; class Actinopteri; order Perciformes; family Serranidae; genus Centropristis; species Centropristis striata. Next base: position 2,246,007 of record NC_081522.1, read on the forward strand.
AAGTACACTGCAAAAAAGCCAACTTGTATTTTTTGGCCTAAAACAGTGATTTAAGTTGGTAAAACTTGGAAATATAAATTATTGACATTTAGCGCAATAATGTAAGTTAGCACAACAAAGGAAGCCAGTTGTCTGCTCAAAAACAAGTTGGTGAGTTGTTGTTACTTATATCTTTAAGTTGGGGTTCACAACAAGGGACAATAGTTCTGATAACTCTTATTTCTTTGTTGTGAAATTCGGTCATTAGCGAAAGCTAGCGGCTAACTGATGCTAGCGGCTAACTGATGCTAGCGGCTAACAGTTAGCCGCTAGCATCAGTTAGCTGCTAGCATCAGCCGCTAGCATCAGTTAGCTGCTAGCATCAGTTAGCCGCTAACTGATGCTAGCGGCGCTGCTTGTTACATCTACAAGAGTAGCCATTAGCGCAGCTGTTCTCAACCTTGGGGTCGGGACCCCAATTGGGGTCGCGAGATGATATCTGGGGGTCGCCAAATCATTTTGGAAGTCAGCTCTGTCTCCACAGTGTTAAAGTGTTAATGTGTTTTCGTCTTTTTTTGGTCATTTTGTGTCTTTCTTTAGTCATTTTGTGTCTTGTTTTTGTCATTTTGTGGTCAATTTGTGTCTTTTTTGGTCATTTTGTTTCCTTTTTGGTCAATTTGTGTCTTTTTTTGGTCATTTTGTCTTTTTTTGGTCATTTTGTGTCTTTTTTTGGTCATTTTGTGTCCTTTTTTGGTCATTTTGTGTCTTTTTTTGGTCATTTTGTGTCTTTTTGGGTCATTTGTTTACTCTTTTTGGTCATTTTGTTTCTTTTTTGGGTGATCTGAACTGTGCGTGTGTGAGTGGGGGTCGCGGACAACATGCATGTTAAATTGGGGGTCGCGACTCAAAAAGGTTGAGGACTACTGCATTAGCGTATCAATGCTAACTCAAAATTGTGGTCACATTGCAGAAGTTAGCAGAAGTAAGGATTAAAAGTTATTACAATGTAAAATTATAAGTTCAAAAATCTGAATTCAGAGTTGAGCAAAATCAAAAACAAAACTGTAAATATTTAGTTTAATTGTCCAACTTAAAATTTTATCGAAGTTTGTTGCCTTGAAATTTTGAGTTCACCCAACTTTTCTTTTTTTGCAGTGTACAATAATAACAATATGAACAGCTGGATTCAACAATCGGTTACTACAGGGTTACAACAAGAATGTCTTGAGACTGTATTCAAACTTGAATAATAAATATCACACAAGCTTTAAGCTGTTTTCACATGGATTCAACGGTAGAGGAAGAAAAGACAACACCTTCTGGACAGCACGGCTATAAAAAACAAACTGTTTGGCAGAACGGCAAAACTAAACACACAATGATATGCTGCTATGGTGACATTGTTGTTTACAAAGAATGGAATAAAATATATTAAATAAAATTATTTAATGAAATTACTCTAAATATGCATGTAGCTTCTTCCACCTATCATATAATTAACTCTTATATATATATATAAGCACCAAAATGTATTTTAATGTGCAATATTCTCAGTGCAATGTTCCATATCCAACTGATGACTGTCTACATTGGTCTACTTCAGATTATGTTTATTTAGTCTATTTTAAGACAAAAAAAACTAACTTTTTCCTAACTGGCATCATAATGCGTGCCATAGAGGGTTAACTTGGGAGGTTAATGCTGTCTACCATTACAATTCATTGCTGGCCTCAAATGATATGCTGGTACCTTTAATCCATCTGAATAAATAACACAAATAATAAATAACTTACTCAATTTGTCATGTTTGCTGCTTGACCTGTTGGTGTGTTTACAACCATTGTTTGTAGCTGGTAATTGATTGTTCATTCTTTGGGGTTGGCTTGTGTTTACAAGAGTTATGCGACTCCTCAAGGGCCTGAACAACATCTCTAATCTATCAGAAACTTTCTAAAGTGTATGTGTGTGACTTTGGGCTGAGTGTGCACACTGCAAAAAAAAAAAAGTTGGGTGAACTCAAAATTTCAAGGCAACAAACTTCGATAAAATTTTAAGTTGGACAATTCAACTAAATATTTAAGTTGCAAGCTTTGTTTTTGAATTTTGAGTTTGCTCAACTCTGAATTTCTCTGGCACGATTGTAACAGTCAGCTAATGTTGTGACCACAATTTTGAGTTAGCATTGATATGCTAATGGCTACTCTTGTAGCTGTAACAAGCAGCGCCGCTAGCATCAGTTAGCCGCTAGCATCAGTTAGCCGCTAGCATCAGTTAGCCGCTAGCTTTCGCTAATGACCGAATTTCACAACAAAGAAATAAGAGTTAGCAGAACTATTGTCCCTTGTTGTGAACCCCAACTTAAAGATATAAGTAACAACAACTCACCAACTTGTTTTTGAGCAGACAACTGGCTTCCTTTGTTGTGCTAACTTACATTATTGCCCTAAATGTCAGTAATTTATATTTCCAAGTTTTACCAACTTAAATCACTGTTCTAGGCCAAAAAATACAAGTTGGCTTTTTTGCAGTGCACATCCATGAGGGATTTATGACTATAATGAGGTTGAGTATAGATTCTTTCTGCTCAATAGCCAAATGCTAGGAGGTTGGATCAATGAGACGAGCCCAAATGGTTTCAAAGACTCAGACATCAGAGAAGTTATTGTTGAAAAGGAATCACTGAGACAAACCTGTGGCACTAAAATGAACACAAAAACAGCAGGTGTTTAGCATCTCAACACTAAAAACAGTATCAACATTCGCCTTATTTTGGGGTGCCGTCTCTTTCGCTGCTAAACGCTGCACCATGCTCACCAGCTGGTCTCTAACTTTGTCTGCTGGCTGTTTGATGCTGCCCAGGTAGCGTTCAATGGATCTATCAGAGCTTTTTCACTGAAAGCAGCTGCTACTGCAGCTGAAATAAGGTTGATGAGAGTGCTGAGAATGAAACAAAACAGTAAAGTCATGAGCATGGAACCAGGACAATGACCTTAAAGATGCTAATTTGCCATTCTGAGCGTCACCCTTCATGTTACTGTACTTTGTGAAATTGTGAATTGATTTGTAAAATTTGTACAACACCTAAAGCAACTTAACAAAGGACACAAACACTGTTCTCGTGATCATTTTGGTGAAGAATTTTCCTTAGTTGCTCCATTAAAATGTGTATAATAAAGCAGAAACACATGGTTGCGAATGAAGTTGGAATCATTTTGTTTTCAGACACAATCCTCTGTTAACTGTGGCTTTGAAGAGATCGATAAATAAAGTTTTGAGAATATATACATTTTATATGTCAAGAGTAAGCCATATTGTCACAATTAGGGCTGCAAAAATGAATCGATATAAACGATAGAATTCGATTATTAAAAGTGTTGGCAACAAATTTCATCGTCTATTCATAGTGTCGCACAATTACAACGCCTCTCGGTAAGTCACAGAGATGTTTGCTTATAGCGAAAAAAAGTTGGGTTTGAGCATGGATCAGAGCACAACGGAGCAAAAACAAAAAAGGAAAGACCACGGGAGAAACGCTTGACAAGCATGACAAGCTAGCGTTAGCTCATTAATAACAGTGGTGAAGAAAAAGAACAATTATGCTGAACTGGAAACAAAAAAATCCTCCAGTTTATCAAACTTTAATGAATGATATAATGAAACATTTGCAGTTAGAAAAACTAAAATTCACCCTGAGAGGTAAGATAGATACCTTTTACACAATATGGCAGCCTTTTATGGATTATTATACTACATATAACCCCATGAAAAATTAACAAATGTAAAGTTTGGAAAACCTGACATCCTCCGAGTTGTATTAAAATATTTAAATCTATTTTATTTGTAAACCTTATTTTTGTTTTGATATTTGATTTGACTCCACCTAGGTTTTTTTGTTTTGTTTTGTTTTTGTTTTTTGTGGGGGTTTTTTTTATTTTATTTTATTGCTTTCATTTTTCTACTATCATTCTGCTCTTTCGTGTTGATTTTAAGCATGAATGAACATTTACATTCTTTATTTTTGTATGTGAACGAAAGAAAAAAAACCCAATAAAGAGAAGTTTGAAAAAAATTAAATAAAATAACAGTGGTGATGCACGGGTCTGATAGTTTGCAAGACTAAAGACACGTTTTTATTCACTCGCCTTTTTGACCCATTAATTTTTCAATCTGTTGTCCTTTTGTTATATTTCCTTGTACAAGAGCACTCTCTTACTGGACACAGAGACTGTGTGTTCATGCTGTTTGTTTGTTTTTTTGTTTTGTTTTTTTCCAGTGCGACTCTGCATGTATGTCTGGGTGTGTTTATGTGTTTGGCTAAACTAGGTATTTTGAATTGTACATATTTTTCTTTTTATATTTATATTTTTATAGACTCTTAAATGTTGCACTTACTGAGAGCACTTTGAATTTCGTTGTACATGTGACAATGACAAATAAAGACCTATTCCTACCTATTCCTAAAAAAAAACACTCGATTTTAACCAGAACTGCCCAGTGTTGCGTTCCACCTCATTTCTATTCCTATTATTACATGTTACGGCTCTCAAAATCGAGCCGGGTCGTGACATTGCTGTGCTGTCTCATATCGGTTAGTGTTGACAAATATATTTGTGTGTGTTTCATTCAAGTTATTTTATAGCACTTGGTCATCTTAAGCTGTGTTTAAATGTGGTGTATGAATTAACTTGCACTTACTACAATATGGTAAATAATGGTAATAATTGCAATGCAAAATGTCTCAAAAGATTGTGTGAAGTGTAGAGAACAACTTCTAACGTTCAAACAAATCCTGCTATCAGTTCTGTTTTTGGAATAAATGGAAATTAATGGGGGTTTTTTTATCCGATTCATTGATTAATCGAAAAAATAATCAACAGATTAATCGACTATTAAAATAATCGTTAGTTGCAGCCCTACGCTGCAAAAAAAGAAAAGTTGGGTGAACTCAAAATTTCAAGGCAACAAACTTCGATAAAATTTTAAGTTGGACAATTAAACTAAATATTTTAAGTTTTGTTTTTGAGTTTGCTCAACTCTGAATTTCTCTGGCACGATTGTAACGCCGCTATGAATGTTAGCTAATGTTGCGACCACAATTTTGAGTTAGCATTGATACGCTAATGGCTAGTCTTGTAGCTGTAACAAGCAGCGCCGCTAGCATCAGTTAGCCGCTAGCATCAGTTAGCCGCTAGCTTTCGCTAATGACCAAATTTCACAACAAAGAAATAAGAGTTATCAGAACTATTGTCCCTTGTTGTGAACCCCAACTTAAAGATATAAGTAACAACAACTCACCAACTTGTTTTTGAGCAGACAACTGGCTTCCTTTGTTGTGCTAACTTACATTATTGCCCTAAATGTCAGTCATTTATATTTCCAAGTTTTACCAAATTAAATCACTGTTTTAGGCCAAAAAATACAAGTTGGCTTTTTTTGCAGTGTAGTCACAATCATTTCCTGGAAAGAGGTTAAAAAATACGTTACTCCAACTTTACAAACGGCCGTGTATAATTGAAAAACATGGTTCAGTCAGTATCACAGATTTTGAAGCAACAAATGACATTACAGGGCTAAATAAGGCTGCACTAAAGATGTGATTTTAAACCCCACTGGTTTTAGCTTCCCTACTGTACGTGCTAAAGCATCACATTGAATGTGAGCTCACACTTGCAGTGTTTCAGGCGTGTATCTGTGTCCATAACACGTGTCCAGATTAGTATGAGGATTTACAGTTCGGAGAGGAAGAAAAAAAATTGTCAAAGCAGACTCTGTAACACCAGTTTTAGTTGCTATCATCATTTTCCATCGTGGTTCTTATCATTCACCACTTTCCTCCATTCTTTTTCTATCATCCTCTTTTCTTTTTCGATCCTCGTGTTAATTTTCCCCTCATCCTCTCTCTTCCTCTTCCTCCACCCTTCTCTCATCTCTCTCTCACACCTCTTCGCTCTCACACGTTTACCCTCTCTCTCTCTCTCTCTCTCTCTCACTCTCTCTCTCTCTCTCTCTCTCTCTCTCTCTTTCCCCCTGATGGACCCAGCTGCTTCTCACACCTCTATCTCACAAGACAGACGAAGATAGACAGAAAGTGAGGCAGGGGGAGACACAGAGGGGAGGACTGGTGACAGAAATTACAAAGAAGAGAGAGAAAACAAAAGCGAACAGGAGGGGGATCAGAGAGAAAGTGAGGAAGAGGAAGAGGAGCGAGAGGAAGAGCGAGCTGTGGATAATATCCGAGAAAAGGTTCAGGCCTCATTTCGCCTCCTCCGTCGTTCCCTCACTCCAGGAGCACTAAGCTTTTGTTTCCCTTTCCGTTGCCATGGTAACCGTTGGCAATTTCACATCAGAGCCACATGCCCTGCTGACCGACAGCTAGCTACAACCCGAGGCACTCGCCTACACACACACACACACAAGCACGAGCGCACACACACACACACACACACACAAGCATGAGCGCGCACACACACACACACACGTACAAAAAAGCCAGTTTGCCCTGTTGACCAGCTGTTCGCTAGAAAAAAAGCCTCGAGGCAGCAGCCTACACACACCAAAACTTCATCACCATGTTCCTCTTCAGCAGCTTCAACTTAGCAATCATGTGTTTATTTTTCCACACCGTGAAAATACTGTATTTCATACATTACGTCACATACTGTGCACGGAATTACAATCAGGGACGAGGCGCCTGAAACAAAAACAGAACACAGAGTACAAACTGGACTCAATGCTGACTGATGCAACGCCACTGAAGGCTCAACTCATTTATACAGAATATATTCTGATTATAGTTTTGATTGAGCTAATTAATTGTTACTAATCCTGCTGTGGACCTTCTTCTTCTATGGTGGTTTATCCTGTGCAGGGTTGGCAGGGACTGGAGTAGCTTTGCACAGCACTGGTATTACAAAAAAATGAGTTTTAGAGGAGTGGAATTTCAAAATAAATGCATATTTTAAAGATGACATTATCAATTTGTCATCTTTTCACGTTGCAACAGTGACATTAGATCACTGATCATTAAATTGATATAAATCGTTACAGCCCTATTCCCTCATCTTGCTCATTTCAGGTTGTGTTCGAGGACCTGCTCTGGTTGTCTGATAAACTGATCAATAATGATTTTCATAGGATGTTCTCCTGCATGTCACACAGCAACAAACATCTGGGGTTATTCCCCCCAAAAAATTGTGTGGCTTTTGCTAAACAAATGTACAAATGAAGCAAAAACAAACAATTCTCAACGCACCCGCAAAGGGCAAATTGTAACTCGCCGCTCCGGTTCTATTTTCACATATTTAAATGAGATAATATAAATGCATTTGGTGCAAATTGGCTCCTTTTTGTGCAAATGAGCCTCATTGCAAAAAAAGTCCAATTGAAACAGCAGCGCTAATAGCCACACACAGTTAGAGTGAAATTATTACCATCTTCAGAGAGCTGGTGGTAAATGAAGCACTTTGGAGCACAAGGACGACTATACGGTCGACCCAGACTCTTTTATTTTGTGATTTAGTGACGGCACGCTTCTCTCAGCTCCTTTACATATAAAAAAAGACAAATGTGGTAGATTTCTGGCTTCGTCTGACTCTTGTGATGTCCATAGATGATGCGCTCACATACGCTCACTGTGTGAAAGTGGACTGAAAGTGCGTGTTATCTTTTGGATGTGTAAACGAACACAGAACTTTAATTAATATTAGATCCAGAACAATTAGCTTGCCTCAGTGTTTCCCACACATAGACCATTCTGTGGCACACATAATGGAGACCGACCGCCACAAAATGATTCTATTATTTTTTTCTCCTCTCTAGGACATTAAAAAAACTGTCCGTAACGTTAGCCTACGCACAGAAGACACCGCATTCACATCAATAAATAAAAGTTTTACAATGAACCGGGCCGATCTCAGAGCTGGCAAGACTCTCCGGTAACGTTAAGGCAGCTGTTCTCAACCTTGGGGTCGGGACCCCAATTGGGGTCGTGAGATGATATCTGGGGGTCGCCAAATCATTTTGGAAGTCAGCTCTGTCTCCACTGTGTTAAAGTGTTCATGTGTTGATGTGTTTTAATCTTTTTGGTCATTTTGTGTCTTTTTTTTTATCATTTTGTGGTCAATTTGTGTCTTTTTTGGTCATTTTGTTTCTTTATTTTGTCATTTTGTGTCTTTTTTGGTCATTTTGTCTTTTTTGGTCATTTTGTGTCTTTTTTTTAAATCATTTTTTGTCTTTTTTGGTAATTTTGTGTCTTTTTTTAATCATTTTTTGTCTTTTTTGATCATTTTGTGGTCAATTTGTGTCTTTTTTGGGTGATCTGAACTGTGCGTGTGAGATTGTGTTCAGTGAGCGGGGGTCACGGACAACATGCATGTTAAATTGGGGGTCGCGACTCAAAAAGGTTGAGAACTACTGCGTTAAGGCATGTTGAATGGTTGCCGCAAATGCCGTTAACGGGACGAGAGCAGTCCAAACGGCTGCTTCAAGCTAGCTACATCGAGGATAGGTTCGCTTCCTGTTTTCAAAGTAAAAGCACCAATTCTATCGTTGTGAAGGGCAACGGGCGTTTTATTTTTGTAAATGTAACCGGAAGTGCGTTGCTCACGATGGCTAGCTTGAGTAGCGTAACAAAAGTGTAAACAGCTGGTATTTAGACAAATTAACAACGCACTGGGGATCTCAGTGGCTACTTTCTCGCCTAAAAATGTTTGAAATGTCAATAAAGTGATATATTTAAAGAATTTAGGACTTTACCGGTGTCAGTGGAGCACCACAAATTGCTATCTGGTCTGTGGGAAACACTGTTGCCTTATTGGTTTAAATATCCAATAAATAAAGCTCTCTGCCCTTACAATCTTCCAAACTATTTTTTTTAATAGCAAACTTATTGGATTAGCTTAATCACTAATGCAACAATAAGTTCACACAGTTATTCAACAGATGTATCAGCACCATTAGCTCCTGTCTCATAAGCGCCTGCAAATGTTTCCTCTTTTTTGAAACAGTTTTACTCCGATAGATGAGGTGAAATAAAAGTGAACGTTCGATCTCGAGGCTCTCTCTCGTGCCCTTTCAAGATGTCTTGCCATTGGTCAGTGGCGTCAAATTTGAACTCTACATGGACCTCTCAGTTAATTTCACCTCCTCAAGCAGATCCACTAATTCACTGGAATGAATTGATTTCGCCGTGAAATTTCACCACTTCAAATCCTGGTGTGACCGAGCCTTTAACCTGCTTGTCTTTGGACTGAGGCAGCAAACACTTTGCATGAAGCAACAGCAGGAACTGAGAGGACATGTTAGCTCAACACCAATTATAAAGAACTGGGTTGAACCTGTCACGAATTTCAAGAGAACCTGGCTTTTATTGTTTTTTTTTATGTCTGTCTTCTTGAGAGGTCAACAGCCAGGATTAATAATGCTCCATCTGAAACCATAATCAATTGGTCTAAAGCAGGGGTCTCAAACTCAAATTACCTGGGGGCCGCTGGAGGCAGTAACAAAATGACCAAAGAAAGACACAAAATTACAGAAAAAGACAAAATGACTGAAAAAACACTACATTACGTTAAAAAAATTACGTTAAAAATACACAAAATGACCCAAAAAAATACACAAAGTGACCAAAAAGACACAAAATGACAGAAAAAAACTAAATTACTTCAAAAAGACACACAATTACCCAAAAAAGACACAAAATTATTAAAAAAGACAAAATTATTTAAAAAAGACAAAATTACCCCAAAAAAGTAATTAAAGGGACCTTCCACACACAACACAGTAAAGTGACATTCATATAAAACTCACATTAAATTTTCATATCAAGGTGGGGGCCACAAAATATCGTGACAAGGGCCGCAATTGGCCCGCGGGCCGCGAGTTTGAGACCCATGGTCTAAAGCTATTGCTGTGGTCCAAGGGTTACTTTGAATTTAATTAACGTTTCATATGATTCTCTTTTTATCCTGGAATCTGTTTTTATTACCAGTCTCTCTATATTTCTGTTTGGGCTAAATTTATGTTGTTGTTTTTTGTTTAGTTTTTTTGTTCGTCTGTCTGTTTTCGCCGTGTGGCTTTATACTGGTGTATCGTTGTTTTCATTTTTGTTGTTGTGGTTATCCTTTATATTATTCTTTGTATGTTATTTGTGTGTACATTGTCTAATTTGTAAATATGTTTCTGAGTCTTTGTTGTCTAGAATTGTGTTTTAGTGTTTTGTTTTCATATTGTGGCTCCTAATAAGTAATCCACTGTTCTTTTCTTTGTTTCTTCGTTAATAAAAATAATTATAAAAATTAAAAATAAAAAAAAATGTTAGCTCAACACAGAGAAGTCCCAGCTAACAGCTAGAAATGCCTTAAATGTCTTGTTACTTGTCTCCAAACATATACACTACACTGTAAAAAATAATCTGTTTAATTTACGGTAAAATACCGGCAGCTGTGGTTGCCAGAACTTCACCGTAAAAATGACAGTGAGTGGATTTTCTATTCCAAATTTAAATGTAAATATCAGCAAAAACTGTAATTTAGTCTGAATAATCCTGTTATTTTTAGGGTAATTGTGTCATTCATTCACACATCATGGTATTTCTCCATAAATTTTGCATGAAAATATTATATTTTACCTAAAACCTGTGTGTTTCTTCCAGTTTATGACAGAAAAAAGTAAAAGTTTTGCGCTATTCTTTGATTTACGGTAATTAAAAGTGTCTAATACGGTGATATACAATTTTTCATTTTATGCCCTATTTCTGATGTATTTGACAGAGTTGTACTGTTATTTCTACAAACCTTTTTTACAGTGTAATACAGATATCACATATCTGTATTAATGTATTATATAGAGATCTGTTATGGAATCTACATGAGGAACATTATATCATTAACTTGCTTTTTACCAAGACTACAGCGCCAGATCAACATTGGAAGAACGCTCACAAATGTTGCAGCATCCTACTGGGCTCAGCATGCTGGGGCTCCTGCCAGATGGTCAAGACATCATGAGTTTGGATCTGGATCACAACATATACTGTCTGCAAAGCACCATCGACAACAAACACAATCCTCTGGTCTTTCTTTGCGGGGACAGAGCCAGCATGGTGGACGTGACCTTGAAAGCACTTCTAACACTTTTCAAATTTTCCATCATCCCTTCAGTCTTCTTTTTTATTTCTGCCTCCCTCTTATCCTCTTCTCTCCACCTCCCCAGAATTGAAATAAACAGCATGAAGAAGCACCAGAAATGTGTTTGACTCCTTATGATCCCAACACTAATATATTATCTCTCCGCTCAGCCTTTTCTCCTCAATCTGACATTTTCTCTGCCGATTTCTCTGCCTTTTTCCACCTGAAGACAAAACATGCCTCTTCTTCACTCCTGACTCTCTTCTTCCACTTCTCTCTTCACCTGTTACATTTTCACCTTTCATTTTATCCAGTGGCGGTTCTACACAGGGGCCTCCAGGGGCCCCTGCCCCTATGAAGAAGCCTTTGGCCCCTGCTGTGGCCCCTGTGTCAAATTAATAATAAAATGATCAATTTATAACAATGAACAATGGAACAATTCTAACCTTCAAAAATTTGTTCTTATTGTACACAAAAGGAACCCCAAATATTACATTGTATAATAGTTAAACTCTGTGGAGTCGTAAAGGGCTATTTTGTCCATTTTGAATCCTTTTTCATGTCTTTGGAAGTCATTTTGTGTCTTTTTTGGTCATTTGTGTCTTTTTGTGTCTTTTTTTGGTAATTTTGTGTCTGTTGTTGTGTCTTTTTTAGTTTATTTTGTGTCTTTTTTGTCATTGGTGTCATTTATGTGTCTTTTTTGTGTCTGTTTTAGTTATTTTGTGTCTTTTTTTGGTAATTTTGTGTCTTTTTTGTCATTTTTATGTCTTCTGTGGATTTTTTTTTGTGGTTATTCTGTCTTCTCATTTTGTCTTTTTTGGTAATTTTGTGTCTTTTTTGGTAATTTTGTGTCTTTTTTGTCATTTTGTGTCTTTTTTGTCATTGGTGTCATTTATGTGTCTTTTTTGTGTCTGTTTTAGATATTTTGTGTCTTTTTTTGGTCATTTTTATGTCTTCTGTGGATTTTTTTGTGTGGTTATTCTGTCTTCTCATTTTGTCTTTTTTGGTCATTTTGTGTCTTTTTCAAGACATTCAAAGATTTTGAATACTTAAATATCATCTTTGCCATTTTTTCATGTGCTAATGTGCCCCTCTGATTAAACACTGGCCCCTCCTTGGCCCCCACAGTAAAACTGGTCTAGAACCGCCACTGATCTTATCCCCCCTCCATCCTTACCTCCACCCAGTTTCCATCCACCTCGTGGAAGAGAACACAGAACGGGTCAGACTTGGAGGCTACGTCTCGGTCCAGCAGGCTGGTGGCGGTAACGGACAGCTCCACCCGAGTGACGCAGTGCTGCGGCCCCACGCTGCGTGTCTGGCCCTCGGTGGTCGAGCCCAGAGTGTAGGCCATGGTCTGAGGTCGATGAGTTACCCTGGAGCAGAGAAAACACAGGATGAACTTTAGTTTCATACCCACACACCAACACACACCGGCTGTGTCTTGGCACAGTTGGGCCTTGAGCCACATGCATAAATATACAAACATTATGTTTAACAGGTGAAATGTTCATTATGTTCACACTGCAAAAAAAGAAAAGTTGGGTGAACTCAAAATTTCAAGGCAACAAACTTCGATAAAATTTTAAGTTGGACAATTAAGCTAAATATTTTAAGTTTTGTTTTTGAGTTTTCTCAAGTCTGAATTCTGAGTTTTGTCAACTCAACTGTAAGTTGTACTAACTTATAATTTACATTGTAATAACTTTTAATCCTTACTTCTGCTAACTTCTGCAATGTGCTGAATTGGCACGATTGTAACGCCGCTACGAAATTTCAGCTAATGTTGCGACCACAATTTTGAGTTAGCATTGATACGCTAATGGCTACTCTTGTAGCTGTAACAAGCAGCGCCGCTAGCATCAGTTAGCCGATAGCATCAGTTAGCCGCTAGCTTTCGCTAATGACCGAATTTTACCGCTTTCCCGCATTTCCCAACAAAGAAATAAGAGTTAGCAGAACTATTGTCCCTTGTTGTGAACCCCAACTTAAAGATATAAGTAACAACAACTCACCAACTTGTTTTTGAGCAGACAACTGGCTTCCTTTGTTGTGCTAACTTACATTATTGCCCTAAATGTCAGTAATTTATATTTCCAAGTTTTACCAACTTAAATCACTGTTTTAGGCCAAAAAATACAAGTTGGCTTTTTTGCAGTGCAGTTGGGCCTTGAGCCACATGCATAAATATGCAAACATTGTTATGTTTAACAGGTGAAATGTTCATTATGTTCATAGTTTAGTGCAGGGGTGTCAAACTCTGGCCCACGGGCCAAATTTGTCATGATTTCTGAAAGGAGACATTGTTGTTTTTTCCCTCAAATTTCTCAATTTCTCCTTGGCGTTCAGTCCCAGCTAGGCAAGAATCCTTGGCTTTCTTTTTACTTTTTTACCCTTTTATTTGTCTTTTTTATCTCTAACTCTGTTTTGGATTGAGTTTTTATTACTATTTTATTCTATTTTATTTTATTGTTTTACTGTTTTTAGTATTTTATTCTTTTTATTGTTTGTATTTATATCCAGTTGTGTATGGTTTATTCTATTTTAATAACTGAACAGCACTTTGGTCAACTGAGGTTGTTTTTAGATGTGCTCTATAAATAAACTTTGACTTGACTTGACTTGACTCAAATATATAATATTACAAATCAAAAAAGTAAAATGCCCTCTAATACCATTATATTTGTGAGAGGGCAGATATCTCTAACACGCGGCAACTCGCACCAAAACAATCTGTTTCTTTTTTCTGTTTTTTTACTTTCACATATTTATTTCAGTTTCAGCAACATTCACAATTTTTTTTATTTTCTATATTTTATCATATATGGCAGTCCATGGCCTAGAGCAGGGGTGTCAAACTCTGGCCCGCGGGCCAAATTTGGCCCGCAGTGTAATTTTATTTGGCCCGCGAGGCAATACCAAATTATTATATTATTATTGTACTATAAAAGCTGACCTAACGATTAATTGTTTTATCTTTAAATTATTAGAAAAAATAGAAAATGCCCAAGTTGATAAAATGCAATGTTTTGTTTTGTGTAACCAACAGTCCTAAAATAATAAATAATTGTTACGTGCAGCTCTAAAGTGTACTGTAGATTGTTTCTATGTTGTGATGGCTAGCGTCCAGATTAACACGTAGTTACTCAATAAGGGTCTGACGTAAAACTTCACAAGAGCGTGTGTGTGTGTGTGTGTGTGTGTGTGTGTGTGTGTGTGTGTTATGTGTGGCTCACACTGACAGCTGACAAAATCATCAGTTACTGGAAACACCTTGGCAGAGAGAAAATAAGATGCTAGGAACACTCTGGGTGTCTCTATCTGTTGCCAGGCAGAGTGTGTGTTTCACCACAGAAATCAGCAGTTTACAGACACAGATTATCATAAAAAATAATGCTGCAAAACAGTTTAAAGTGCGTTGAATTTAGGTATCATTTAGCTGGAAAAAAAAGAAGGGAAGAGACACACGAGTAAGTACTTTGCAAATAATCAGTAACATCAATTACAATATGTCTCCTGCGGTTTTAGGGCCCTAAAGAGTTAAATTTAATTAGACTAATGATACTGTTTGTCTAGAAATACCCACCGAGGAAGAAATGAAGCTGAGGCATAAACACACAGGAAGAATGTGAGGCCTTGGCCATGGTTGACCCTGTGATAACCCCAACATTATTCACTACATTACAAAGACACACACAGATCAAAGCCATCGCAAAACTTCCAAAATGGAGAAGCCTCAGGCAAGAAAAAAAAGGCAGAAAGGAGAATACACACGTGTATGTCATGCAGCACTTTCTGAGTGTAATAAAAAACTGTGAACACGTTGTTCTCGGGAATAACTGGTGTCATTTTTAAAATCATTTCCCAGAGGCTTTTACGAAACATAAACAGCAAAGAACCTTGTGTCCATAAAGGTGGTTTTGTTCTCAGAGCGGCAAGCTAAAAAGGATGCTGTCTGTTGCTAAGATACTAATGTGTCATAACCAGCATGCTCCTCCTGGTCTGCTCCTGTGATGTCACACTGGTAGTGGTGATGTACTGAAAATGCCAGTGTAATATTTTCATTCATTTACTCAGCCATTCATCACAGGTGGTGAAAAGCTTGTTTTGACTGGCTGAAACACGTTAACTCATTCATTCATTCAGTGTTTGCAGATGACGAATGAATAAAAAAGTGAAGGTTATGCTACACTGAAAGAAATGAAATGACAACACAATAACAGACCGTACTTGCAGTCATGGAAAAAAAGAATTATTAGACTATTGTTTTCTTTAATTTCTTGTTAAATGTCTAGATATCAGCTCTTAATTTTAAACTCTTATGAGCTATTTTTTTTGTTGTTATCATTATATTTGTCCAAACAAATGTACCTTGAGTTGTACCAGGCATTAAAATGGAAGAAAACAAGGGTGGTCTTATTTTTTTTTTTTTGCATGACTGTATACAATTCATATGTGATGCTACAATGCATGAGAGCAGGTTTTGTTTATAACAGTCAAGAATGATCAACAGAGAGAAACACAAACCTAACTTTGAAAGCTTACAAACATTTTTTTTATGTTGATTTTATGTTGATTTTATGATTTTTTTGTTTTTATTGTATTCGTGCATATTTTATTTTGTGCGGGCAGTACATTTTACATTTTATTTTATTTATTTTTATCCCATTTTTAATTTATTGCATCTTACTGATCTATTGTTTACTATATCTCTTTGTATTGTGTTATGTATTTATTGTTTGTGCAGCACTTTGGAAACCTTGTGTTTGCTAAAATTGTGCTATATAAATAAAGGGGATCGGATTGAAACATAATTGTAATGTCTTTAGTCACCTGCTGTAGAACGAATGTGTATATACAACATATATTTTATGTGTCAGTAGATTTTGTAAGGATGTATGTGTGTAATATGGATTAATATGTGAATAATTTTTGTTTTGTTTTGTATTTTTATTATGTTTTGTGTTTTCAACTGTATATTTGATACTGTTGGACCCCAGGAAGAATAGCTGCAGCTAATGGGGATCTTAATAATAAACTAAACTAATAAACCTGCTGCACCATCACGTATTCGCCCCAGCTGCAAACAACCTGGACCTGCTATTAAACCCATATCACCGCCCTTTGCCATTATACAACGACCACTTGCACTCTGTGTGTAGGAGTTTGAAGCAGCACAGTGTTGTGTGCTTGAGGGCTGCAGAAAGAAAAGGCACCTGGCCGCCCTGCTCAGGTCTCTGATCCAGTTCTGACCCTGGCTCTGAAGACCTCACACCTGAGTCACCCCCTCAGCAGGATGACAGGGGATAAGTGAGACTGACTGACGAGCTAAACAGCATGGCTGCTTGTTAATATCAGAGTGAGCTGTGCACACAGTCATTAAGTCTAATTATATGTCCTGGCTGCCATATTCGAGCCAAAGTGGCCAATAGAAATGAAGTGCAGAGTGTAAACAGTAATCATTTAGAGATTTTTTCCAACATGAAATAGACAATAAAGCAGCAACTCTCACACACACACACACACTTCTACATGTTTCCTTTCATGTTCACTGTGCATGCTGGATGTTTTAGTTAAATGTCACATCCGTCCACATCCTTCCGTCCCTAACCTCTCTAACCAACACTGCACATTTTGGCTCTAGAGTCATTTTTTTTTTACAACTGAGCGCTTCATCATCATCCTCCTAACAGCAAACACATCACACCAGCTAACTGTTAAATATCTACAAATTAATCTCAAAGATGAACAAAATATAAAAAACTGAGTACACTCACCTCAGTAAACGACGTCCAACTTCTTCGCCGCTTTTCAGTTGACAATTACTTTAATTTCTGCGCTCAGTGAGGTGAAATAAAATCCCCCCGAATATATAGATATATATATATATTTTTTTTTTTTTACCAAAGAGTAAAAACTGAAGTAGCTCCTGCCATTTTTTTATCCTGAGTATCCTAGAAGGCGCAACAGTGTGTGAAGGTAAATCATCCTCGGTGCCACCTGGACTCTGCTCTCTGCGCCCAGCGCCGCTGATGGACCCAGCTGCGTCAAGCTGACGGCACTGACTACGACCGGAAGTAATGCGAGTTACCTTACAAAATAAACGCGTCGCACTAAAAAACTCATATAGCACGCTTCCGTTTTACAACCAGAACTGTATATCGGATTTTCTTTCTTTTTTTTGTGTGTGTTGCTTGTCTTTTAACCCATAAGAACCCACGGTGACACGGGTGTCACAAACATTTTAAATGTTCTAGCAGTGGCGGTTCTACACAGGGGCCTCCAGGGGCCACTGCCCCTGTGAAGAAGCCCTTGGCCCCTGCTGTGGCCCCTGTGTCAAATTAATAATAAAATGATCAATTTATAACGATGAACGACGGAACAATTCTTACCTATTTTTTGTTCAAACAATATCTCATTGTACACAGAAGGAACCCAGAATGTTACATTGTATAATAGTCGAATTGTGCAATAAAAGCTTGTGTGTATATATAAAAAAAGATCATTCTCACTGTACTGCACTTTCAAAATAAAAAAAAGTAATTGTGCACAGAAATGAGAAATGTCCTTGTCGTACAAAAATAACTGTTCTTGTTGGTAAGTCTCATTGTTTAAATCTATGTATTTGTATCTTCGAAATAAACTTATATTTGATTTTTAAATAACCTAAAATAAAGGGTTTGAATGCTTAAATATCATTTTTGCCGTTTTTTAATGTGCCCCTCTGATTAAACACTGGCCCCTGCTTGGCCCCCACAGTAAAACTGGTCTAGAACCGCCACTGTGTTCTAGTAATGTTCATGTATGTTTTCTCAAGTACATAAGTGTTTTTTTTAGTGTTCTAACAGCTACAGCAGCTTGTTGAGAAGCCGTCCAATAAGGCAGTGTTATTTATATTTATTTATTCTCGATTTATTATTATTTTGTTACTTAAAAACAAATCTGAAATGGAATTTGTTGTCTAACAGCACTATTAACGTCACAACTTTGATATATGTGGTGGAGATGAAAAGAAAAAGGCAAATTTGTGTTTCTGTAAGCAGAAAAGGTGTCTAGTTTATTCATTTAAAAATAAGATATATCATAAGGTCCACTTGGTCTATGGTATATCCCCCATAATTTTCCTTTTTAAGGATTACTGGCTCTGGGTTCTTATGGGTTAACCAACATTATACTTGACACGTAAATATGTATGCTCTTGTGTAACCGTCGTTCTTTATGGTGTTTTTTTTTAGAATGAGCAGGATAATCTGGAGTGTATTTCTGCAGTATATAAAATGAAGTTCTGAAAATGCATTGTTCCTTTGGCGCCCTCTTCTGGTGGAGACATATATTACCACAAATGTTCGATCACTTTCACACTTTCAGCACGTTGCAGTGACATGATCAGCGATGAATCAATGAATCTACAGCTGCATTTCAATAAATTAGTTAAAATAATAGTTAAATATCATGGGAAAGTCAATTTACAGTAGTTCAAGTGAAATAGGCCAACATTTCCATATTAAACATACTTTAAAATTGGTATTTTGTAATGAATTTAAGGTCTTAATTAAAGGTAAGCCATAATCATTATAATTAGAAGAAATTAAATAAATTAAGACATGAAATGTTTCATTCTGTGTGTAATGTATCTATAAAATGTGTTATCTCCACTTTTTAATTGAATTGCTGACATAAATAAACTTGTCTATGATATTCTAATTTATTGAGATACACCTGTATCTATCTATCTATATATATATATATCATTCTACTCAACTCAACTCAACTTTATTTGTAAAGCACTTTAAAACAACCACAGCTGCAACAAAGTTCTGTACATAAACAAACAGAACAAGAGACAATAAAATAAATAAATAAAACAGGTAAACACTAAAATAAATAGATTCATGTTTTTTTTTAAACAATTAAAAAAAATAAAAATAAAAGCAAACCATAAAACACTAAAAACAAGAGCAGAGTCTCATGCGTGGTTAAAGGCCAAGGAATAAAAAATAAAAAAATAATTCTAAGTAAATGTAGTGGAATAAAAAGTTCAATATTTCCATCTGAAATGAACCTTAAAACTGTAACCATTTTAACAGATAACTCATTTACATTCCACCACTGCGTTTTACCCACAATGAAGTAATGTCAAATGACAATAATTAGGACAACAGTTTATATAGAGCAGGGGTGGGCAATTAATTTTCCCAAGGGGCCACATGACCAATACCAACCCTAAATTCTGCACAATATTCATGTAATCGATTTATGAAATATAGTAAATTATCTGGTTTTGAGCTGCTACTGATAAGAACACATGTTATGATGAGACTGTTAATGTGGAGTAAATCAAGTATAGCAGTAAAAAGTAGTAAATACTCCAATCACTATATCACTATTCCATTTATTTTAAACACAACTGTAAATGACCTTTAGCAAGGTTCCTATTTATGTTTTTGTATTATAGCTTGTTTTTTCATGTTTGTACATTTTCAAGGTGTTTTACAATGTTGTGATGCTTTTATTTTGAAAAGGTGTCGTCCAGTGTAAAACGGGTGCTTTAATTTTGAAAGGTAGTGACAGGAAATAACCGGTAGAACGGTTAAATTAAAAAATGAACGGTAAATAATAACGAGTGCGTAGTAATTCATATAAAGTTGATATAAAGTATCAAAAGGCTTCTATAGTGGCTGACTGACAGGACACAAGGTTTGTTAGAGTTTATTTTATTCTGTCATATATATTAGTGGCTATATTTGTTGTCTTAACTATAGTAAAAGTGCTTGTTAGCTCTAGTGCTAATGATAATGTTTGCTTTTTTTTTTTCAAAATAAAAGCACTGCGGTTATATTGATTTCTAATTTCTTGGTAACCTCACGCGGGCCGGACAAGGACAGCCAACGGGCCGGATGTGGCCCGCGGGCCGCCCAATGCCCAGGTCTGGTATAGAACTGTCACTTCAGCTGTTCCTGTTGGCTTCAGTCAGAAGGAGATTGCCTAGAAGAGTGGATTATAACAAAGCTTTGTGCAAAGTGCACTGCAAAAAAAGAAAAGTTGGGTGAACTCAAACTTTCAAGGCAACAAACTTCGATAAAATTTTAAGTTGGACAATTAAACTAAATATTTAAAGTTTTGTTTTTTTTAGTTTTCTCAAGTCTGAATTCTGAGTTTTGTCAACTCAACTGTAAATTGTACTAACTTATAATTTACATTGTAATAACTTGTCAGCTAATGTTGCAACTACAATTTTGAGTTAGCATTAATACGCTAATGGCTACTCTTGTAGCTGTAACAAGCAGCGCCGTTCGCATCTGTTAGCCGCTAGCATCAGTTAGCCGCTAGCATCAGTTAGCCGATAGCATCAGTTAGCCACTAGCATCAGTTAGCCGCTAGCATCAGTTAGCCGATAGCATCAGTTAGCCAATAGCATCAGTTAGCCACTAGCATCAGTTAGCCGATAGCATCAGTTAGCCGATAGCATCAGTTAGCCAATAGCATCAGTTAGCCACTAGCATCAGTTAGCCGATAGCATCAGTTAGCCACTAGCATCAGTTAGCCGCTAGCATCAGTTAGCCGATAGCATCAGTTAGCCGATAGCATCAGTTAGCCACTAGCATCAGTTAGCCGATAGCATCAGTTAGCCGCTGGCATCAGTTAGCCGATAGCATCAGTTAACCAATAGCATCAGTTAGCCACTAGCATCAGTTAGCCGCTAGCATCAGTTAGCCGATAGCATCAGTTAGCCGATAGCATCAGTTAGCCACTAGCATCAGTTAGCCGCTAGCATCAGCAGCCGCTAGCATCAGTTAGCTGCTAGCATCAGTTAGCCGCTAGCATCAGTTAGCTGCTAGCATCAGTTAGCCGCTAGCTTTAGCTAATGACCGAATTTCTCAACAAAGTAATAAGAGTTATCAGAACTATTGTCCCTTGTTGTGAACCCCAACTTAAAGATATAAGTAACAACAACTCACCAACTTGTTTTTGAGCAGACAACTGGCTTCCTTTGTTGTGCTAACTTACATTATTGCCCTAAATGTCAATAATTTATATTTCCAAGTTTTACCAACTTAAATCACTGTTTTAGGCCAAAAAATACAAGTTGGCTTTTTTGCAGTGTATAGGAAGATAAACAGAGTTATACTCCAGAAACTAGGTTATATTGGCAGGTCATCTTAACTATAAAAAATGTAATAAATGTATGTGGGAAATGTGTTAGTTTACTGATAACATATAATATATTGACTTTAAGATAAAATAATTAACCCTTATGCCCTCCTCAAATTCATTACCCTCTCGTGGCCAAAAAAGGCCACGCACACTAAAAAACTGCTATAAAATCACCATACATCAATATTTTTTTCAGATATTTTTCATAAATCTCTTTAAAAAAAACATCAGACTTGTTGCAAACTACCAAACATTAAATCATTTTCAGAATTTTAACCCTTTATGTGCCAGTTTATATATTTGAATTTTTCCATAATTTCTTCCAAAAAAACACAAAACATGTATTATTTTCCATGTAATAAATAGCAGGGAGCTGGGGTTTTGGTGGTGAGTCTTGGATATGTCAAAGATTAGCAACAAAATTGATTTGATTGCATCAGTATTTTTTGTGTATTGCCAGAAACTCCCTCGTATGCACACTAAAACTGCTATTAAATCACCATACGTCAATATTTTTTCAGATTTTTTTTCATAAATCTCTTAAACAACTAAAACAAATGTGTAAAGTGTAAATGAAGACCGAAACTTTATGTCATCCTTTTTCTTTTTAATGTCAATTGACATCTCAGTGCAAGTCAGAATGAAAGAGTAAGATATTGGCAGAAGTCAAACTTTATCACAAACCTTAAACAATAAAAAACACTTTTCAAAGATGAACTACAGTACCAGGAGATTAAACACACAGAGGAATGAGAAATGGAAATAAGGTGCATTTATCTCAGAATGAGAGTATCGTAATAAAATCATCACGTTTAGAGACATGACAGTGGTTTGAGTGCAATATGTCTCAGTTTGTGCTCTTTCACATTTCTTGTTAAATTTCATTATTGTTAAGCATTATCCTCTTATGTAAAAAATAAAATAAAATAAAAATGAAACTTAGTTTGAATGAAAACAAACAAAATGTCCTTTCATGACAACAGCAGAAAAATAAATATGTACAATGGATAGAGACCACAACCTGAATGACCATAAGAGATAACAGAGTAACTCTTTTACTGTAAGTTAATGACTTGTTGTGTTTTCACTTATGTGGCCTCCAATAAACATTATAGTGCAAAGTGACTCATTGTATTAGATCAGGGGTGTCAAACTCTGGCCCGCGGGCCAAATTTGGCCCGCAGTGTAATTTTATTTGGCCCGCGAGGCAATACCAAATTATTATCTTATTATTGTACTATAAAATCTGACCCGCCGGTATTATACAGCGCATTTACCTCTAATATTAGATTTATTATTGTTATTTTATTTTTAAATGTATTAACCTGTTGAAAAAGTTTATTTTGATATTTAAATCAGAAGGATGCAAATAGAAAAGAGGCATACGATTTTTATTTATTTTTTATTTAATAAATTAATGACATTGATGTGTTTTTTATTTGAAATTTGATTTTGCATGTCTGCACTATTTAGTTATATATTGTATGTTTATAAGCGTTGCTGGTTCCATATTTAATGTTAAAGCAAAACATGTTTGGTATATATTAAAAGGTTTATTTGTTCAATGTTGGCCCGCGATTTTATTCAAGTTTTAAATTTTGGCCCATTGTGTATTTGAGTTTGACACCCCTGGTTTAGAGTCTGTGTTGTACCTACAACTAAACTAGGGAATCCTTTACATCCTGGCCTCTAGGTTCATGGCGGTGTGGGTGCTTCAGGTGGTGCTGATACAAAATAAAAAGCTTGATGGGTTGTTCCTCCAGCTGCTATCTCAGACAGCGATATCTTTAACCTCATCACACTTCTACAGAACTTTGAGATCTGTAGAATTTAAATCTACCACTAAGATTCATCAGCGTCCAGGCAGATACATCACACTTACTGTTATAAACTCCCTTTGTGACCAGCAAATACACCCTATTAATCTGTTCATTTGATTATATTGATATTGTTGATTTAAACGGGTTAATAATTATACTTAGGTGAAGAGTCCCAGCACAACACTTTCCCCCTATAGTTCTTTAATACTTACCTTCAGCTAAAACACAGTTCATCATCTTATAAATAAGTTCACTGCCGGGTAACACTATTAACAAGTGAATTATCAATTAAACAAGTAAAAAAATACATTTCTGGAGCATTAGTTCACTTATTTATACAATTCTAAGCCCTAAGTAAGTCCCCAGTTGGGACTGTTATTTTATTTTTTATTTTAGTGATTAAAATAGTTGCTGTAAGATCAATGTAGGTGCTTATTTTATTTATTTTGAATGTTCCAAAAGTAAGTCTCTGCATTTCTCTGTTGTCTATATTGTTCAGTATTTAGACTGCACATCCTGTTCTTATCTATATTATCTTTAACATAACGTAGCATATTTATCCCATTTTTAATTGATTTTATCTTATTGCATCTTACTGTTCTATTGTTTACTACATCTCTTTGTATTGTGTTATGTATTTATTGTTTGTGCAGCACTTTGGGAACCTTGTGTTTGCTAAAATTGTGCTTTATATAAATAAAGGGGATTGGATTGAAAAGCACATTGTGTCTTCAGCACTCTGTCAGCTGATCACCCCAGTTAACCGCTGTGAAACTAGAGGCCAGTTAGTGCAGCGTCATACTTTTAAATAGTCTCAAAAATAGAAGTTTGATTTTCTCACAGATAAAACCTTTCACAACAACAACATTCAACAGTGCATCTGTACTTGAATTGTTCCCTCCAAAAGGGATGAGAACTCTTTTAGCTCTTTTAACTCTTTTCTGGAGAACTCTGCTGCTTTGGTTGCACCACAGATTAACCCATTGAAGCCTGGAAAACGTATATGTTGTTTTGTAGTATTTGTATAAGCTCTAAAATACTTCTTGATTTTCATTTCTACCTGCTACAGAGGCTGAAAAATCTATTATTTAGTAGAAGCGTTGACACTTCTGTTGAATTTCCAGAAAAACTTCAGGTTTTAGGGGCTTATTTTAAAATCGCCCAGAGGTTTTACAGGCGTTTTAGGCCTCAGTGGGTTAAGGGGCTTTTAACCTTGAAATGTTACATGGAGATCATATCGAAACATAATTTAAATTAGCATCTTTAACTTGGCCGGAGCTGCAGGGGAATGTAACTCCTCACTGATCACATGGATGAGAAGTTCAGCCTCCTGTCCCTCAGACTGAACCTCTGCTCCTCACTGGAGGAAACTTTGTTTTTCCACAGCCTGAAAAGTGGTGAAAAGTGGTGAAACATTATATATTTTCAATGATTAAGTATATTTAACCCTTTGATGCACGACATATTGACCCCCCTTCTAATGCACAACATGAGTCAAAAATGACCCTCATTCATTTCTCATGTTATTTAATGCTGCTGTGTGTTTCTGTGCTCTATCTTTTTATATCAACTTATTTTATGATTGAATATTCCAAGTATTCTTTAAATATCTTGTTTTTGATAACAACAGATCATTATTTCTATTTTGCCTCTCATACTTTATGAAGAAAAAAAGTTTTTGTAGTATTACAAAGCTAACTACTTAGCTAAGTAGCTTGCTAAGCTAACTGCTTAGCCAAGAAGTTAGCTAAGAAGTCAGCTTAGCAAGATACTTAGCTAGATACTTAGCCAATAAGTTAGCTAAGAAGTTAGATTAGCAAGATACTTAGCTAGATACTTAGCCAATAAGTTAGCTAAGAAGTTAGCTTAGCAAGATACTTAGCTAGATACTTAGCCAATAAGTTAGCTAAGTAGTTAGCTTAGCTAGATGCTTAGCCAAGAAGTTAGCTAAGTAGTTAGCTTAGCAAGATACTTAGCTAGATACTTAGCCAAGAAGTTAGCTAAGTAGTTAGCTTAGCAAGATACTTAGCTAGATAATTAGCCAAGAAGTTAGCTAAGTAGTTAGCTTAGCAAGCTACTTAGCTAGATACTTAGCCAATAAGTTAGCTAAGTAGTTAGCTTAGCAAGCTACTTAGCTAGATACTTAGCCAATAAGTTAGCTAAGTAGTTAGCTTAGCAAGATACTTAGCTAGATAATTAGCCAAGAAGTTAGCTAAGTAGTTAGCTTAGCAAGCTACTTAGCTAGATACTTAGCCAATAAGTTAGCTAAGTAGTTAGCTTAGCAAGCTACTTAGCTAGATACTTAGCCAAGAAGTTAGCTAAGTAGTTAGCTTAGCAAGCTACTTAGCTAGATATTTAGCCAATAAGTTAGCTAAGTAGTTAGCTTAGCAAGATACTTAGCTAGATACTTAGCCAAGAAGTTAGCTAAGTAGGTAGCTTAGCAAGCTACTTAGCTAAAATAATGGATTTGGGTCATTTTTTTACCCATGTTGTGAATTAGAAGAGTAGTGACACAAAAAGGTATTTTATTAAAAAATGAATAAAGGAAAATATAAAATTAGGATGTATGATGATCAAGAACAAACTAATTGAGGAAAACCTGGAATACTGAATGATGAAAATAATTTATTTCAAAGATATAGAAAATAAAAACGTGTACATATCGGGTCACTTTAGACCCATGTTGTGCATCAAAGGGTTAAAAAGAAGAAAAAATGCTGATTTGGAATATAAAACAGGCATTAGCATGACACTGTAAATTGAGTGTGACAGCAAAGTGTTTAATGAGCTTCTGCAGGTAGTGAAGGTGATAAACTGAAACTACAGGTGCCTGTAAGAGCCAAACCTGAGAGACAGGATGAGATTACCTGATGAGCTGCAGAGCAGGACACGACTGTAAGGCTCTCAGCAGGGCCTCCGCTCCACAAACAGTCACACTGTTTGACTCCAGACTAGAATAAATAAACATACAAACAAATAAACAAACCGTTTTATTCCCTCCAGTTGTGAGTGTGTGCACTTGTTTATAAAAAAAAAAGGATGGGTTGAATGCAGAGGTTGAATTTCCTCATTGTGATAGTAGTAATTAGCAGTAATTAATCTTAATCTTAAATTAACTAAAAGAGAAACTGAATTTATTATTATATTCATAGAAAGAAAATCAGAAGGTCTGAGATTAAAATCGTAAAGTTATGAGAAAAAAAACTTGGAAAATTGGGAAAAAAAAGATGCAAAAATCTATGAAAAAATGGGAAAGAAATATGTTTTTTTTCTCTGTCAAGGAACCACATTGTGTATAAAAAAATAAAAAATAAATAAAAAATCCACATAAACATTAATTTTGGATGTTTTCTTAGTAATAGTCTAATAGTCATAAGTTTTTGCCTATAGGTATCACCAAAACAAACTAAAAAACCTTTTAATCTAATTTAACTGAAACACACAAAAAATGCTAAATACCAAAATGCCACTGGTGTGTGTGTGTGTGTGTGTGTGTGTGTGTGTGTGTGTTCACAAGCTCACTCTATTCTAGTCAGCCTCTGGCAGAGAGGCATGACTCTGGCCAGCTCCTTTGCCACTTTATCACCACAGTGATTCCATCCCAGACTAGAAACAGAGATAATGACATTTTACTGCTATACTTGATTTACTCCACATTAACAGTCTCATCATAACATGTGTTCCTATCAGTAGCAGCTCAAAACCAGATAATTTACTGTATTTTATAAAGCGATTACATTAATATTGAGCAGAATTTAGTTCAGAGTTTTGGTCCGGTCCCTGCAACCTTCGTGGTGTTGGTCATGTGGCCCCTTGGGAAAATTAATTGCCCACCTGAACCTAAAGGGACATCGATTATTTTTAGCTGGCTAAAATAAGTTTTGCTGCCTACCTCTACCAACACCTACCATATATAAACACCACACCAAAAAATAATTAAATCATCCCTTTTATCCGAATTTACTGATAATCTATTATATCAGGGGTGTCAAACCCCAATGGGCCAAAATGTAAAACTTGAATAAAATCGCGGGCCAACATTGAACAAATAAACCTTTTAATATATACCAAACATGTTTTGCTTTAACATTAAATATGGAACCAGCAACGCTTATAAACATACAATATATAACTAAATAGTGCAGACATGCAAAATCAAATTTCAAATAAAAAACACATCAATGTCATTAATTTATTAAATAAAAATCCTATGCCTTTTCTATTTGCATCCTTCTGATTTAAATATCAAAATAAAGTTTTTCAACAGGTTAATAAATTCTGCCTTTCTTTTCTCCATTTTTGGGAAGGGGTAGCTGGGAGACAGCTCTAGCTTGAGGTTGCTATGACGACTGTCACAGAGGAGCGTTTCTGGGTCCTGTCCTGATTGACGCGCCAAAACAACAGCAGGGCATTGTGGGATTTGTAGTATTAGCGGTAAATGCGCCGTATAATACCAGCGGGTCAGCTTTTATAGTACAATAATAAGATAATAATTTGGTATTGCCTCGTGGGCCGAATAAAATTACACTGCGGGCCAAATTTGGCCCGCGGGCCAGAGTTTGACACCCCTGTATTATATGATGATTTTGAATCTTACCCCACATCCTTTATGAGGGGACAGTAGGCCAGACTGGCAGCTACAGCACACAGCTCTGAAGTCCCAACAGAGGTCAGACTGCCAGATCACACACAAAGAGAAAGACAATATTTAGTGTAAAGCTTATAATCCATAAATCTAGTCACCCATTGGTGTTGTGACTCCCAAAACAGGGAGTCACAACACAAAGGAGCATCTAAAGAGTCTTACTTAATCTTGGTGAGGTTCTTCATGCACATTAATGCTTTGGACAGACTCACTGCCCCTTCAGATCCAATACAGTTCTCTGAAATACTAGAAAAGTAAGATACACGTGTAAAAAAAACAACATAAACCTCAAGGCAAGCCTGACAAATGTAATACATGTCAATGAGAGATTTGAATGTGTGTTTGACTTACTCCAACACAGAGATGTGTGTCAGTGACGGCAGGACCAGGGCCATCCTGGCAGCAGTGACATCACCGAGGCTGTTATCAGACAGACTGGAAGAAAGCAGGAGGTTGCTGGTTTCATTTTGTGCTGATATAAATATGCAAAAGAAGAGATATTTATATATATAAGTAGCCTGGCTAACACCAGACTATTCTCAAATGAGGTCTAGTCTGGCAACGAGCAATGTATTTCTCCGTAGAGGAGGCGTGGTTTACGATCCTCTGGAGCCGTTTATTGGGCGCTTAGAATGTCTATCAAAGCGTCTGTAGGTAGCTCTTAGCCAATCAGATCAGTTATACCAGATGACGTAGTAGAGCAACAGAGATGGATGTTTGTTGTATGTGTGTCTGTGAGAGAGTGTTGCTGCTGCTTTGCTTCTCCAGTTCTCGCTTTCTGCAAGATTATTTATTTTCACGCTTTATTCCCCCTCATGTCATTCAGCCACACACATCCACTGATTTTATGGGCAATAAACAAGCTGCTGCGGGTCTCTGGGGGCTCCGCTGTCCCCCGGCTTGGAGCCAGATCACCGGCGAGACCGCCGGGGGACAGCGGAGCCCTCAGAGACCTTTCGCCTTTCAACTTTTGCTCTAAACTGTTTAAAACACCATCTACAGCTAAAGAGAGTTTCGCGTCTGCAGCAGCCATGTTGGATCCGTAAGAAAACTACAAGCTTCCAAGTGCCGAGTAGTACGCGTCATCGTCTTGCCGTCCCTCCCCGCTCTGTGATTGGATCCCTAAAACAGGGCTAAGAAACCTTCCTGGTTGCCAGACTGGATGGAGGTTCGAAATTAAATTTGAGCGCGCAAGGCAGTCTGGGTATACCCAGGCTAATATATAAGGGCTTGTGACTCTAAAAGGCTAAACAAGCTGATTAGGAGGGCTGGCTCTGTGCTGTAGAGTCCCTGGAGGTGGTGATGGAGAGAAAGATGGTACAGAAATTGTTGAGTATTATGGACAATAACACGCATCCTTTGCACAGTCTAGTGTGTAAACAAAAGAGTGTTTTTAGTTGGAGGCTACGGCTGCTAAGCTGCAAAAAGGACAGATTCAAGAATACGTTTTTACCTCCTGCGATTGCACTTTATAATGACTCCCCTTTTAGTAAGGACAGAAGAATATTTATTTAACATTTATTTAAATTTACTTATACTGTATTTACCAAACTGTATTTTTGCACGTTTTTTGCACATGTATATTTGCACACCTGTTTATGTATTTACACACCTGTATATTTGCACACTTGCTGTAACTGTTCTCTATGAGTAACAGCTACTAATGCACATGGACCATCCATTCCACTTCCTCTATACTAGGCTATGTATTGTGGGCTCATGTTCTGTGGAATATGTATGTATACATGTGTTGTGTTGTGTTGTGTTGTGTTGTGTGTATGTTGGCTGCTGGAACACCTACATTTCTCTGCTGGGATGAATAAAGTATTTCTTATCTTATCTTATCTTATCTTATCTTATCTTATTCTTGTCTTTAACCAAAATACACAATACAAATTATTGCAATAACAAATGGTAGAGCTGATAAGATTAATCTGTTTTATATAACAGCATTTACAGGAATTTGTTTCATATAAAAATGTCCTTACTGGAGCTCTTCAAGGAGAGGACAGCTGGTCAAAGCCTCCAGTAGCTCGTCTCCTGATTGGTCGCTGAGAAGGTTCTTTGATAGGCTGAAAGATGACACACACACACACACACACACACACACACACACACACACACACACACACACAATATTACATTAAAGGCAGTGTTGGAATGTAACTAAGTACATTTACTCAAGTACTGTACTTTAGTACAATTTTAAGGTACTTGTACTTTACTTGAGTATTTCCATTTTAGATAACTTTATACTTTTTACTCCACTACATTTATGTGACAGTTTTGGTTACTTTTCAGGTCGAGATTTAATATAAAAAATAAGATACATTTAAAGTTTTTAAAAATTAAACCTCATAACAATATATTAAATAGTTCAAATGAGCCCTATCTTGAGAAAATAAACCGCTGCTTATATAAATGCACCAATAATAATAATAATCTAATAATATACACTACTGGTCAAAAGTTTTAGAACACACCAACTTTTCCAGAATTTAATTGAAAATGATGCAGAATTTAATTGAAATTAATGTCTCAGTCTACTCTGAAATTAATGCACATTTAAAATTCTTTATTGAGCATGATAGTGTTTTGAAAATAAAAAAAGATTCAAAATCACATTTTATGTTGAACTAAAGGACTAAAAAAAGACACAAAATGACAAAAAAAGACACAAAATGACTTACAAAGACATGAAAAGAATTCAAAAATGGACAAAATAGCCCAAGACTCCATAGAGTTAAGTTGTTAACCCATTTCTTGTTCCCTGAAAAAGGTCTACTTGTATAATTCTGAAATGTACATTATTTTTCAGTTTTGGTTAAGCTTACCTTTTTTTATTTACCTCTGGCAGTTCACCACTTACCTTTGTACCCTTTCAAGCTGTTCATTTGACTTGAACTGCTTGAATTTCAATAAAAAACTGGAAAAATTGGGGTGTTCTAAAACTTTTGACCGGTAGTGTATATTTAGAATATATAAAACAATCTGAGTGGGTCCATTCTGCATAACGAGTACTTTTACTTTTAATACTTTAAGTACATTTTCATGCTGATACTTTTGTACTTTTACTTCAGTAAGTTCTGAATGCAGTACTTTTACTTGTAGTGGAGTCATTTCACATCTTGGTATTAGTACTTTTACTGAAGTAAGGGATCTGAATACTTCTTCCACCACTGATTAAAGGAGGTCAGTGTTTTCTTTCATTCTACCACTGGGTGGTGCTGAAGTCAGAACTGTTTGTCAGGAGCTGTGAAGCAAATTGCAGTTTTAAACTATAAAAGATTGACATGTTCAACAATCCCACATGTCATTAATGGATGAATACAGCAACACCTATTAAAAGACACATTCTGTGGCTGTGTGTCCAACACTTAAAACGGAAGTACCTGCTGTGAATAGAAGCAGCTGGTCCTCATAAACAAGGTGCTGACAGTCAAATAAAATGGCTGGTATGTTTTGAGTGATTACCAGTCATGACAGCGACGCTGGTATTGAAAACAATACACAATGTGTGTGGTAAATCACACTGCATGTGTTTGTGTGTGTGTGTCACCCAGACTAAATGTTTTCTTGGAGACACCAGTGGTGGAAAAAGTATTCAGATCCCTTACTGAAGTAAAAGTACAAAAGTATCAGCATCAAAATGTAGTGAAAGTATCAAAAGTAAAAGTACTTGTTATGCAGAATGGACCCACTCAGATTGTTTTATATATTCAAAATACATTATTAGATTATTTGAATTGATGCTTTTATGTCAGTGCTTTAATTTTAAAAAGACAGGGCTCATTTTAACTGCTTAATATATTGTTATGAGGTTTAATTAAAACTATGTTACATGTTTTTTACATTACATTACATGTCATTTAGCAGACGCTTTTGTCCAAAGCGACTTACAATAAGTGCATTCAACCTGATGGTACTAGACATAGACCATAGGAATCGAGTAAGTACACAACTTTAAGAGCTAACTGTCATTGCTAAGGAGTGCTATATGTTAAAGAAGAAAAGAAGAGAAAAGAAGAAGAATTTTTTTTTTTTTTTTTTTTTTTTTTAAACATATATATCTGTTAGGTGACCATGACTTAACCGAGGTATTGCTATGTATGTAAAACTGCCTGTAAAACCTCTGGGCGATTTTAAAATAAGCCCCTAAAACCTGAAGTTTTTCTGGAAATTCAACAGAAGTGTCAACGCTTCTACTAAATAATAGATTTTTCAGCCTCTGTAGCAGATAGAAATGAAACTCAAAAAGTATTTGAGAGCTTATACAAATACTACAAAACGACGTATCCGCTTTCCAGGCTTCAATGGGTTAAAAGAATATCTAATCACTTTAAATTAATCATGTTTTTATGTTAAATCTCGACCTGAAAAGTAACTAAAGCTGTCAGCTAAATGTAGTGGAGTTAAGTATAACAAGTAACAAGTATAAAGTTACATAAAATGGAAATATTCAAGCAAAGTACAAGTACCTCAAAATTGTAGTTAAGTAGAGTAAATGTACTTGTTGCATTCCACCACTGGGAGACACCTACTGTAGTGGGAACTACCGTACCTTACCAGGTGTTTAAATATGTCTGTCTGTGTGTAAAAATGTCATTGAGATAGTGTCCCAACAAGGGACCTTACAGTCTGTAGTCGAGATCAAACCAGGCGGCAATCTCCGTGTCTGAGCATGGAGGCCAACCAGGAAGTGCATAAAGCCTGCAATGCATCGAAAATTCCAGCAGGGGGTGCTAAGTTTGGCTGCAAAATAAATCTGCCCATTCATTTCAGTGCTAAATTTGAAAACTTCTCACTTGATTTATTACCTCAGAAAAAAATTTCAGGGACAACATTATGGTCTCAATCGCTAGTAAAAAATCTTCTTCAAGACAATTTGATGTCAATAGTTCTAATAATGGCCCCATTTAGAAGAAAATAGAAGATAAAGAATCATATGATTTGGGGCGGGGCTACCTTTGATTGACAGGTCACTGACAAGGCGAGCCGTCACCAGGAGAGAAGCAGAGCAATGCGTATCCATGGAAACGTGTCAATAAAGTTATATATAACGTTATATAGATAGAAAAGAGGACGTTTACCGATTTGGTCTCATAACTTTGACCCTTTCACTGTATTTTCACTTAATGACAGTTTATTTGAACGTTTTGTTCATTAAATGTCTTGTTCAGTGTTTGGTTGGACTAACAGACACTCCAAGGAGTCGCTGCTCAGTTTTCTGAGGTAAGAAAGATACATTTTGTTTTTGTTTTTTTGCTAGCCAAAACTAACATCCCAGTTAATGCTCCAGCTAATGCTAACATGAATTAGCAGCAGCTTCTCTCAGTCAGGTTGAGGTGTAGAGAGGCTGTAGTCAGTGATCAGATCCCTCTCCTCCTCCACAGTCCAAATATGGTCATGCTTCCTGTATCGGAAACAAGATGGTGACGAGTATAACGCTGAACTCGAGGCTTCCAACGGGCCACAAACCAATGGGTGACGTCACGGTGACTACGTCCATTATTTATATACAGTCTGTGGTTCCAACTAAGGCAAGTTCAAGGTGGGTCCTAGTTATCATACAGGCTCAATCATCAGTTGGCAAACCTATAGTCTTTATCTACAACTTAACTCTACTCTCAAGTTTAACCAAAGATACCAAAGCAGTAGATTATTGTGTCATTTAAAATATTTATGAGCGGTAAAGGCAACTGATTTGTTTTATTAAGGAATGCACGAGTTTTGTAATGTATCGTAATGTTCAACTCAGTGCATTAATAAGAGGCAGAGTCCTTTAATAAAGTTCTAACGGTTTTATCGGCATTTGGGTGTGAGTGTGTGGTTGCTGCAATACAAACACAACAATACAGACTAATTAGGAAATAAAGTATAACTTAGACATAAAATGTACTGAGCTAGATATCTCTAACCAGCTAACATATGAAATACAGCTCAAGATTAGTTATTCAAGTCAGCATTAATCAATTAAACCAAAATGAGCATTAAGCTACAGGCTTAGATGCAACATAAGAGTGACATTCACTGTCACTGATCAATTAGCATTCAGTATGCAATGTATGATCAACAGAAATTCGCAATATAGCAACATAAACTTTCAGGCTATTGCCAGTTAGCGGTTAGCTCCAAATCACTTATTAGCGGCAAATTGGTTGTCACATTTCACAAACTGACAGCAAAAATGTTTGCTCTGAGCCGATCAGTGCGCATGCGGTGCATTCAAGGACCGCGGCAGTGTGGGAATTCACACGTGCGGCAGAAACAGGCACAAAGGGATGATCTTTTGTACAATAACTGCTGCATTTATAGCTCACACCATGCTGGAGTTGCAGATTTACCATGTCAGGTACTTGTATACTATGGTGTAAGAATTGAGGATTATCGTACTGTGGACGGTTGCTTGTCTATGGCAGCAGTTCTCAACCTTGGGGTCGGGACCCCAATTGGGGTCGCAAGATTATTTCTGGGGGTTGCCAAATCATTTTGGAAGTCAGCTCTGTCTCCACTGTGTTAAAGTGTTCATGTGTTTTAGTCTTTTTGGTCACTTAATGTCTTTTTTTGGTCATTTTGTGGGGTTTTTTTTAGTCATTTTGTATCTTTTTTTAGTCGTTTTGTGTATTTTCTGGTCATTTTGTGGTCAATTTGTGTCTTTTTTTTGGTATTTCTTTTCTTTTTTGGGTTATTTTGTTTCTTTTTTTGTCATTTTCTGTCTTTTTTTGGTCATTTTGTGTCTTTTTTGGTCATTTTGTTTACTTTTTGTGGTCATTTTGTGTATTTTCTGGTCATTTTGTGTCTTTTCTGGTCATTTTGTGTCTTTTTTGGTCATTTTGTTTCTTTTTTTGGGTGATCTGAACTGTGCGTGTGAGATTCTGTTCAGTGAGCGGGGGTCGCGGACAACATGCATGTTAAATTGGGGGTCGCGACTCAAAAAGGTTGAGAATAGCTGGTCTATGGCATAGGAATTTTTTAAAATAAATTTTAGGGAGATTTTTTACATACTTCTATTTAAAAAAAAAGTTTGTTAAAGTTCCATTTATATTAAGTGTTTGTTAAAAAAAATACAGTTTTAAGTGTCATATGAAACCCTAATATTTCCTGAGACAATAATAGTACCGTAAAAATCTCATACAGCTGCAACCCCACAACAGACAAAAAGTACAAGTACAAAAAAGATTGCTCACATGTTCCAAGGAACTCTTTCTACAACTTGACAAAGGCTCTGCAGCTAGCAAGACCCATGCAATAATTATCTGCAGGATTATAATAACATGCATGATGTATATATGTGTAAAATATCAAGTGGAGAGAGCACACAACCTGGTGATAATACTTTCACAATGCAGGTATTTGCAGGGTAAACCTACAGACTCTGGATTTCACACCAAAGATAAGGTTAAGGTAAACAAAATGCAACATTATGTACACTACCGGTCAAAAGTTTGACCCCAATTTTTCCATTTTTTATTGAAATTCAAGCAGTTCAAGTCAAATGAACAGCTTGAAAGGGTCCAAAGGTAAGTGGTGAACTGCCAGAGGTAAATAAAAAAAGGTAAGCTTAACCAAAACTGAAAAATAATGTACATTTCAGATACAAGTAGGTCTTTTTAAGGGAACAAGAAATGGGTTAACAACTTAACTCTATGGAGTCTCAGGCTATTTTGTCCATTTTTTAATTCTTTTCATGTCTTTGTAAGTCATTTTGTGTCTTTTTTTTTTGTCATTTTGTGTCTTTTTTTGTCATTTTGTGTCTTTTTTTGGTCATTTTGTGTCTTTTGGTGTCTTTTTTTGTCATTTTGTGTCTTTTTTTTTGTAATTTTGTGTCTTTTTTTAGTCCTTTAGTTCAACATAAAATGTGATTTTGAATCTTTTTTTTATTTTCAAAACACTCATGCTCAATAAAGAATTTTAAATGTTGCAAATGTGCATTAATTTCAGAGTACACTGAGACATTAAACTGAATCATTTTCAATAAACCAGTAGTGTATGTTAAATATACACTACTGGTCAAAAGTTTTAGAACACACCAACTTTTCCAGAATTTAATTGAAAATGATGCAGTTTAATGTCTCATTGTACTCTGAAATTAATGCACATTTGCAACATTTAAAATTCTTTATTTAGCATGATAGTGTTTTGAAAGTAAAAAAGAGAGACAAAATGACTAAAAAAAGACACAAAATGACCAAAAATAGACACAAAAAGACACAAAATGACTAAAAAGACACAAAATGACTTACAAAGACATGAAAAGAATTCAAAAATGGACAAAATAGCCCAAGACTCCATAGAGTTAAGTTGTTAACCCATTTCTTGTTCCCTGAAAAAGGCCTACTTGTATAATTCTGAAATGTACATTATTTTCCAGTTTTGGTTAAGCTTACCTTTTTTTATTTACCTCTGGCAGTTCACCACTTACCTTTGTACCCTTTCAAGCTGTTCATTTGACTTTAACTGCTTGAATTTCAATAAAAAACTGAAAAAAAAGGGGGTGTTCTAAAACTTTTGACCGGTAGTGTATCATCTACTCTTTCTTTGCCTACCTGATCTTCACCAGCTCCGTCCAGATACGAAGCACTCTGGTGAGCCGCTCTATTCCTCTCTCAGCCATCCTCCAGCCGTCCATCCTGCCACAACAAGACAATAAACACATCATGATGAGAATATTTTTGTTTTGACAGACTATAATGGGGATCATTTCATTTGTTTATGTGCAGCATGCTCACTCTATCTCCTGCATTCGTGTCAGTCCCTCTGCAGCAGCTATGACATCCAGCACACTGTTCTCTTCTGACGGTCCCATTGCTGCAACAGTCTTATTTAGCCTGGCAACACACACACAATGCACAAACAAAAGGCTCAAATCAACTGCCCAAACAAGCAATCAAATCCTCTGTGAAATTGTTTTATTGGCTCCACATTAGAAGAGGATATCTTGCGTGTGAGGAGGATTTATATTCATGTAAGAATGATATGTATTTATATGCTGTATGAGCAGCGTTAGCCTCCTATGACCTTTTAGCTCATCAGTGGGCAATACTTTACAACTTAGCACTATGAAAGAGGGAATTGTAAGTTTCTCCCAGGGGGAGGGGTTGTTTATGTGAACATCATGTGGAGCCGATGACAGGCTGGAATGATGAACTGCAATGGCTGCAATGTGAGCGGTGAGAGTGAGCTGGCAGCTACATGGAAAGCTAATCATAAATAGACCAGATTATTTGAGTGCCACTGGATATGTGTGAGTGAAGTGCATCAGGGGAGACTGGAGGGTAGGACATAGAGACGTCAGCCTTGAATAGATTGGCAGGCTTAGCTCCATATAATAAATACTTACAACTATGTACATAATGGGTTGCTATAAACAGGGCAGATTACGGTTGATTAGCCTTTAAAATTAACTGAAAAGGTCAGAAGTAATGAGGGTAGCACAGAAGGCCAGATTGTGTTTCTTACTTGAGACTGCGAATAGATGTCATATTCCTTATTGCTTGTGCCAGGGACACTGTGATCTCCTCATTCAGCTGCAGGCAGTCCAGACTTGGTGCACACAGAAACACAGACACACATGAACCACTTAACACTTAGAACTTCAAGATATAACAAAAGCCAGTCTTTCTACTTAAGACATTTTCATGTTAACTCATATGCATGTACACTACTGGTCAAAAGTTTTAGAACACACCAACTTTTCCAGAATTTAATTGAAAATGATGCAGTCTAATGTCTCAGTCTACTCTGAAATTAATGCACATTTAAAATTCTTTATTGAGCATGATAGTGTTTTGAAAATTAAAAAAAAGATTCAAAATCACATTTTATGTTGAACTAAAGGACTAAAAAAAGACACAAAATTACCAAAAAAAGACACAAAATGACAAAAAAGACACAAAAAGACACAAAATGACTTACAAAGACATGAAAAGAATTCAAAAATGGACAAAATAGCCCAAGACTCCATAGAGTTAAGTTGTTAACCCATTTCTTGTTCCCTGAAAAAGGCCTACTTGTATAATTCTGAAATGTACATTATTTTTCAGTTTTGGTTAAGCTTACCTTTTTTTATTTACCTCTGGCAGTTCACCACTTACCTTTGGACCCTTTCAAGCTGTTCATTTGACTTGAACTGCTTGAATTTCAATAAAAAATGGAAAAATTGGGGTGTTCTAAAACTTTTGACCGGTAGTGTGTGTGTGCGCGTCTTACCAAAGCCCTTCCAAGCTGACACACTCTCCCAGTACTCTGACGACCTGCAGTCCACCAGCCGCTGACCACACACAATGAGACAGACTAGAGAAGACAAGTCAAATAATATTAATAAACTTTATTTGTATAGCAGCTTTCACAAAATGCTTAAAAGGTGCCTCACAAAAATTACGAAAAAGGGCATTAAAGTAAGAATAAACCTTAAATAAAGTGTATAATATGACATTAAAATAATAATTTGGAAAAAAAGAAGTGATTATGAGGCATACACAGCAAGGAAATAATTCAGCAAACACTCATTTAAAAAGGTGTGTTTCTAAGTCCCCGATCACACAGAGCTTGTTTTGCAGGTAGCAAAACGTAAGACGAGCCTTTCTTGTTTAAAACTCAGGTGTCATCCAGGTGATACAGTACAGCAGCTGGCCTTCAGGGCACTTAGAGCGGAAAACCGCAAGGTTCTCAGATTCAATCCCATTGAAAATAATTACAAAAAGCCGCCCCAGGCTTCTAAAACACGTGTGATTGAAGCCTAAATTTGATTAAAAGAAGGAAATTGCCTCATTGCAAAGGCCTTCTGGTCCCTGGTCTAGCACATTAGGTTTATGTGGGCACTTTAACACTTTGTATTCTGGTTGATTGTATTGTGACTATTTGAATTGTATCCCTATTGACCTAATCTATTTTCATTGATCTGCTTGCTGTTCGTCCTTTGTCAATTTCACTTGTTAAAATTCAAAAAAGACTCTTTAAAAGTAACATCGTCCAATGTTGATATTTAAAACATGTTTCATGTCTAAACTCATACTACACACAACTGGCATTATTTTTATATTTTTATTTTCATAGCTCTCGGAAAATGGAAGGAAAATGCCGTTTTCCACCATCAATAACCCGTTCTAAATATGAGGGGATAGATGATTTTCTTTCATCTATTATCATATTTTAGACTTCACCTGCGTACTGCTGCTCACTTGTGCAATGATATGTTGAAGTCTATATGTTTTGATGTTAAGATTGTATATTTTCTTAAGTCTATATATTCTGCTATTTCCACTATTTTATATTTACCGAATTTCCCTCCGGAGATCAATAATAATAATAATAATAATATATTATATTATTATTGTAATTATTTGAATTGTATCCCTATTGACCTAATCTATTTTCATTGATCTGCTTGCTGTTCGTCCTTTGTCAATTTCACTTGTTAAAATTCAAAAAAGATTCTTTAAAAGTAACATCGTCCAATGTTGATATACGTAGATATACGAGATGGTTGATACATTTGACATCATCCCAAGAAGTGGGATGTTCCACATTACAGGAACTTTCTTTTTGATCCATAATAATAATGTACATTTTGACAGAAATGTCATTAACCTATATGGTACACATTATGATGCCAGTTAGGAAAAAAATGTTTGGAGTGTTTTTTTTGTCTTAAAATAGGCTAAATAAGCATAATCTGAAAAAAATTTATAATTCTTCTTCTTTT
The DNA here is from genome assembly GCF_030273125.1 of Centropristis striata. NCBI lineage: Eukaryota > Metazoa > Chordata > Actinopteri > Perciformes > Serranidae > Centropristis > Centropristis striata. The sequence goes on from NC_081522.1 coordinate 2,285,436, forward strand.
CTTTTCTTTTTTTTTTTGAGGGGGGGAGGTTTTGTTTTAAAAATTAATTTTAACATAATTTATTTAATAAACGTGTAAAAGATTCAGTAGCTTCAACAGGTTACAATACATAACATTTTAAATTTAAAAACATTATAAAAGGAACTTTTTTAACCAGTTTCTTATCTGAATTTTGCTGGCAACATTGTACCATTGAACCAACGATTGAAATGAATGAATAGTCTAAGTGTATGAAACTATCAAAAATGAAGGTTTACTCACCTATCAGCAGGAATTCGTTTTTTTCCAGATGGAAAAGGGTCAGGAAATTACAATTTGAGTGATTTTTTGTGGTGCAAAATGGCAAAGCTGTTTCTTTTGGAAAAGTCTGCAAAATAGGGTTTCAATATGGCCTCCTGGAGGTCATGTGACAAATTAAAGCATTGCTATTGGTTCCCTATACTCTTCCCTCTTTTTTAAAGTATCGCATCACTCAAAAACATGCATTGTAGAAAATTGACAGGCCAAAAATGGGGATGTTGCCTGAGGGCAACACCGTACCATAGAGGGTTATGATGACTGTTGCTTACTTGAGTTTTTTTAGACGGGGCAACATTCTGCTCATACTGTGGGCTGCAGTGTCACTGATCACATGACCTGATAGACTGGGAGAGGGAAAAAGGAAGATTTCATTTCAGTTCATAAACAGAACAAAAATTAATTGTGTTGGCTATCTGCTATATCATGCAAACTAAAATCTTCCAGACAAAAGTCATAAAATGTGTTTGTGTGTGTGTGTGTGTGTTGCTCACTTTAAGCACTGAACGGCTGCAGACTGCAGTAAGGCCTCTGAGAGCTTCTCAACCACCGTCACACGAGCCTCTTTAGAGCCAACACTGCAAAGACAAAGGAAGTCGCTTGTACTGTGGGAACCTTAAAATAGGTTTTAACAAACGTGTCAAATGTTAAAAAAAAAGATCTCACCTGAGAGAAGTGAGATTTGGCAGCAAAGGCAGTACAGAATAGAGAAACTCAGCTCCCTCTAAACCCAGGCTGTTGCTGGAAAAACTGTGAACAATGAAAACAAACACGATTCCTTTTTACTTTGTTTCTTCCATTTAGTTTTTAAAAAACACATCACACATAATTGCCCACTGAATATACGTGAACTGAATAGTAAAGTATCTTTTAATTATTACTTGAGAATGCACTATTTAAATTTGTGAGTAGTGAATTAACATATTTACTGTATATAAGTGAGAATTAATGTAATAGATATGAATGTAATAACTTATTCTGAATGATTTCTGATGACGTATATAATAATGTCTACAATGTTTAACTGTTAAGTGATTTTTGTTTTGTCTTGTGGACCCCAGGAAGACTAGCTCCTCCCACTTTTGGTGACAGCTAATGGGGATCTTTTTAACAATAACAATAAACAATAAACTCCTTCTATTGCCTTGTGCATATTATATTCATACAGAAAATAGAGAGTACTAACTCCAGCTCTGTCACTGAAGGACACCTCAGGATGCTGCTCTTCATAGATGCAAGATGGTAACCCTTTACTGCACAGTCCACAAGGCTGGAGGAGAGGAGGAGAGAGGAGAGGAGAGGAGAGGAGAGGAGAGGAGAGGAGAGGAGAGGAGAGGAGAGGAGAGGAGGAGAGGAGAGGAGAGGAGAGGAGAGGAGAGGAGAGGAGAGGAGGAGAGGAGAGCTTTAACAAACCTTTTATTGGTCCAATTTTATAATCACAAAAACAAATGCAAGGAAATTAGACATACGCCCTCATCACTCCACAAAAAAACAACCAAAGAAATAAATAAAAATAAAATAAAATAAAATAAAATAAAATAGATACATATGTATACCCATACAGATACTCGCTCGCACACACACACACACATACATACATCACACATACATATATATATATACTAGATATATACATACACATATCACACATACATACACCACATATACATACATATATATCATACATATATATATACACACCCACACTTACATACATATACACACTTTTTTTTTTTTTTTTTTTTTTTTTAGAAACTGAGGATGAGTGATTCCAGCGAAATACTGCACAAAACACCTCCAATACCCCAAACAGAAATAAATTCTTCTACTTCTGACACCGTTTTATAATACACAAACTCTATTTTAATACGTGCAGCCACTAGAGGAGAGGAGAGGAGAGGAGAGGAGAGATTAAAACCTACAGTACTCCCTGCATGACCTGGACCACTGCCAGCAGGTTGTGTGCTATCATTTTATTTCCTGCTGTTATCAGCTACTGAAACCTGATATCTGATATCCAAACTTCTCCGGTGACTTCCTGCCACACTGGCTCTCCGTCTCTCTCTAAATGGTCATGCTGTCTTTGTGTTCGGTTGTACTGCTCTGCAGAGATCTGCTCTCTTGTTGGGTCTCTATGTTGGCCAAAGGTGTCAAAAAAAGAAAACCCGTTGCCTTTCGTTTTTAGGTTAATAAAATGCTCCTGAATTAGCGTTTATGTGGGATATTACTTCATTGCAATCTTCCGTCGCTATGACCACTGACGTGAGTTAACGTTAGCTTCAGCAAACGTAATAAGTAGATGAATCAATGATAGCCACCTTTGGTGAAGATACTTATAACTTAAATTGTTATAGATAGGTAGGTAGGTAGGTAGGTAGGTAGGTAGGTAGGTTGGTAGGTAGGTAGGTAGGTAGGGTAGGTAGGTAGGTAGGTAGGTTGGTAGGTAGGTGGGTAGGTGGGTTGGTAGGTAGGTAGGTAGGGTAGGTAGGTAGGTAGGTAGGTTGGTAGGTAGGTGGGTAGGTGGGTTGGTAGGTAGGTAGGTGGGTAGGTGGGGTAGGTAGGGTAGGTAGGTAGGTAGGTTGGTTGGTTGGTTGGTTGGTAGGTAGGTAGGTAGGTAGGTAGGTAGGTAGGTAGGTAGGTAGGTAGGTAGGTAGGTAGGTAGGTAGGTAGGTAGGTAGGTAGGTAGGTAGGTAGGGTAGGTAGGTAGGTAGGTAGGTAGGTAGGTAGGTAGGTAGGTAGGTAGGTAGGTAGGTAGGTAGGTAGGTAGGTTGGTTGGTTGGTTGGTTGGTTGGTTGGTTGGTTGGTTGGTTGGTTGGTTGGTTGGTTGGTTGGTTGGTAGGTAGGTAGGTAGGTAGGTAGGTAGGTAGGTAGGTAGGTAGGTAGGTAGGTAGGTAGGTAGGTAGGTAGGTAGGTAGGTAGGTAGGTAGGGTAGGTGGGTGGGTGGGTGGGTAGGTAGGTAGGTAGGTTGGTTGGTTGGTTGGTTGGTAGGTAGGTAGGTAGGTAGGTAGGTAGGTAGGTAGGTAGGTAGGTAGGTAGGTAGGTAGGTAGGGTAGGTGGGTGGGTGGGTGGGTAGGTAGGTAGGTTGGTTGGTTGGTTGGTTGGTTGGTTGGTTGGTTGGTAGGTAGGTAGGTGGGTGGGTGGGTGGGTGGGTGGGTGGGTGGGTGGGTGGGTAGGTAGGTTGGTAGGTAGGTAGGTTGGTTGGTTGCTTGGTTGGTAGGTAGGTAGGTAGGTAGGTAGGTAGGTAGGTAGGTTGGTTGGTTGGTTGGTTGGTTGGTTGGTTGGTTGGTTGGTTGGTAGGTAGGTAGGTAGGTAGGTAGGTAGGTAGGTAGGTAGGTAGGTAGGTAGGTAGGGTAGGTAGGTAGGTAGGTAGGTAGGGTAGGTAGGTAGGTAGGTAGGTAGGTAGGTAGGTAGGTAGGTAGGTAGGTAGGGTAGGTAGGTAGATAGATAGATAGATAGATAGATAGATAGATAGATAGATAGATAGATAGATAGATAGATAGATAGATAGATAGATAGATAGATAGATAGATAGATAGATAGATAGATAGATAGATAGATAGATAGATAGATAGATAGATAGATAGATAGATAGATTACTTCATTCATCCCCGAAGGGAAATTCGGTTGTCACAGCAGTCCGGTATTCAAGTACAATAAAAAACAATAGAATAAAATACTGAGGTAGCATAAATAAAAACAACAATAGAAAAAAAACACAGAATAGAACAAGGACACTTAAGAAGTTAAAAAAAAGTACATCAGTTGGTAGGATGGAGTTATGATAAGGAAGCTCCAGTGCATCATTGAGCCATGATTTTAGACATGCCCAAAAAATTCTGATCCCCCATAAACTGAGAAAAACTGTTTTATGGTCTCAGTCACATATAGTTATAAGTATTTCTACATGTTTTCAGCAATTATTTTGTACCTTGTAAAATATGTTGTCATACAAAGCTCTTCCTTCCCACAACAAAAGATAAGATTTTTTTGGTTTCTGTCATATTTTTGTCTGCTGTGTAATTTATTTATTTGTATTGTTCCTGTTTTTAATATCTGTCTCCTATGGACCCTGAGTCTTGAATAAAAATTTGATTGATTGATTGATAAAAGTGTAATAGCATCAACCTGTTTTTGAGTGGAGGGGGAATTGAATTTACATGTGCAGCCTAAATATATCACCTGACTGAGGTCAGTACAGCAGACTTCTTCAAAGACAGGTGCAGTGTGGTGTGGTGAACCCTGCAAAGCAATCAGTATAGTAACGTTAGACAGAACAGACATAAAGTGAAGCTGGAAATTCTACATTGAGTCAACAATGACAATCTGACAATCTGACAATCTTTCAACTAGCGTGCATGCATTTGCATATCTCACCTGATAGTGTGTATGTTGCTGCTGAGGTTCAGACAGCGACACACCAAACTAACAGCTTCCTCAGATCTGATCCAAGACTCCTCAATACTGGAAAACAGGGGGATACAACTCAGTATTCAACAATATACACTACTGGTCAAAAGTTTTAGAACACACCAACTTTTCCAGAATTTAATTGAAAATGATGCAGTTTAATGTCTCAGTGTACTCTGAAATTAATGCACATTTGCAATTTAAAATTCTTTATTGAGCATGAGTGTTTTGAAAATTAAAAAAAGATTCAAAATCACATTTTATGTTGGACTAAAGGACTAAAAAAAGACACAAAATGACCAAAAAAAGACATAAAATGACAAAAAAAAGACACAAAATGACAAAAAAAGACACAAAATGACAAAAAAAGACACAAAATGACTCACAAAGACATGAAAAGAATAAAAAAATGGACAAAATAGCCCAAGACTCCATAGAGTTAAGTTGTTAACCCATTTCTTGTTCCCTGAAAAAGGCGTACTTGTATAATTCTGAAATGTACATTATTTTTCAGTTTTGGTTAACCTTACCTTTTTTTATTTACCTCTGGCAGTTCACCACTTACCTTTGTACCCTTTCAAGCTGTTCATTTGACTTGAACTGCTTGAATTTCAATAAAAAATGGAAAAATTGGGGTGTTCTAAAACTTTTGACCGGTAGTGCATATATAGCTTAAACACAATATGGACTATTTACTGAGAAAGGAGCAAAGCTAAATGTTCTTCAACCATCACTGCTTCAGAAGGAATACTCACACAACTTACTTTCAGATCAATAAATCACTTAAATTGAAGTGGAATATGAAAAATCTGCTGTATTATTTCTCACCTGACACTAAATCCTCTCTGACTGCGGTTTAGCCGTTTCACAAAGTCTTCTATCCAATCCAAATTCAGCCAATTGTTCTTCAACCTGGGGAGTTAGAGTAATAATTGAAACACTGGACAATCTGAGACACCTCAACACAAACTGCATCACATTACAGACTCACAGCAGATGTCCTTCTGATCAATCAATTTCCAGGGAAAACATAAATAATGCATAAAAATATATATTTTCTTTGTCTCTTCGATCAAAAACTGCTCATGTCTGCTTAAATCTGCTTAAAATGGCTTTGTTAGGGAGATTTTTGAAGGGTTTCATGAGACAAAAAAAAATCTAAACTAAGGCCCCGTTTACACAAGGACGGTCTGAACAGAAGACGCAAAAGTGGCGTCGCGTCTTCACTTTTTATTCCTCGTTTGGACGAGCATTTTCAGGAGGAAATCTGACGCAAAAGTGTGTGAAATGTGATTGTATGCAGCCAGGCGGCATCACTTAAAGCCATAAGAGCATCTTTGGGCATGCAGAAGTTTTCACGCCACACATTTTCATCAGCTACTCCTTCCACAAAGTTCTCCTCCATCACTAGATCTCCCAGGTCTCGTTCACAGCCGTCTGGCTCCTCCCACCAATTGCTGCATCCAGAATGTGATGGAGGTAATTCCAGATCCTTCTCTGTTCACTAATACTATCTGTACATATCCTGGACATTTGGTGGAAAGACTCCTGTAAGTTTATTAGAGCTGCCAGAGCAGCTTGAAGGTCCCACCATGGAAATAATCCCACGTTTCTTTATTTCCTGTACTGGAGCATGTATGTGACGTAAACACATACGTGACGTGAGCAGATCAGATCAGAGTTTTGTGTCTTGTCAGTGTAGACGACACGCTACGGAGGAGAGGATTCAACTTTTCCACTTTGGAGGGTGGTTTCAGATTTTTGCGTTTTTAAGCCCCAAAACGCCGTCACCGTCTAAACGAAAGGCACTTCCGATAAAATATTTAGTCGTTTTTACCCGCAAGCGTCCTCGTGTGAACGGGGCCTAAATGAGCTAAATTCCAAAAAAAAAAAAAAACTTCAGCTACAGTATAAAATGGTCTGAAGATAGAGGAGTACTTACTCCAGTTTGGTCAGACTGGGACAGACACACACAATCTCTGCTAGTCTGACCAGATGGTCATGTTGCAAACTACTGTCTCTGACACTGGCAGGAAGGGAAGAATAGAGGAGAGAAGAGACAATGAATCACTCAATACATGGAAACTTACATATATATATACATATACTGCCTAACTGAATAATGCAATCTGCACTGAAACCTGAAAGTACATCGTTAGGGAAACCTACAACTACAACTGACTATAAATAACTAAAAATCAAACACAAGTGGTGCTCTGACCTATTGTTGCATCAATGTGCCACCATGTGATGATAACATATGGTGACATTTTATGCTTTTCTTGGCTGACGGTGAACTTTGTAACTTCCTGTCTGTTTCCATCTGTCAGTGCTCGCTACTTTGGAAGCGGGTAAGGTGCTTCGGTGATAGCTCTGACGTGCCTCATGCAGAAATAAAAGTTATCAAGGTTTAAACCACGTAGAAAAGCCATGGTAAACCTGTACTGTTATACAGTTATAGTGATGTAATCAGTTAAATTGGCTACTAAATAAGGAATAGTAGTAGTAGTTTGTATTTGAAGTATGCTTGTATGATGTTCCTGTCCATTAGAAGTGTTTTACCTGCAGCAGATGGCAGTCGGCATGCACCCAGTTTGGAGTAGAAGGAAGGACTAACAGCATGGAAGCCATGCAATGTACTGCTGATGAGGGAAGCAGGAAAACCCATTTTATCCTCCTAAATAAAGGCCAACTTAGCCGTTTCTGATGGGGAATTGAAATTGTTATTTATGCTTACTTTAAAGCCACCAAACTCCTTTAAAAAACTGTACTTTTTAGCTTGCATAACAGGAGAGCTGCTGGTCTACTGGAGCCTCCACACTGCAAAAAAGCTAACTTGTATTTTTTGGCCTAAAACAGTGATTTAAGTTAGTAAAACTTGGAAATATAAATGATTGACATTTAGGGTAATAATGTAAGTTAGCACAACAAAGGAAGCCAGTTGTCTGCTCAAAAACAAGTTGGTGAGTTGTTGTTACTTATATCTTTAAGTTGGGGTTCACAACAAGGGACAATAGTTCTGATAACTCTTATTTCTTTGTTGTGAAATGCAGGAAATCGGTGAAGCGAAAGCTAGCGGCTAACTGATGCTAGCGGAATAGAGTAGCCATTAGCATATCTATGCTAACTCAAAATTGTGGTCGCAACATTAGCTGACATTTCAAAGCGGCGTTACAATCGTGTTGAGTTGACAAAAATCTGAATTCAGAGTTGAGCAAACTCAAAAACAAAACTTAAAATATTTAGTTTAATTGTCCAACTTAAAATTTTATCAAAGTTTGTTGCCTTGAAATTTTGAGTTCACCCAACTTTTCTTTTTTTGTAGTGCAAAGGTTGGATTATTTGTACAATTGTTTCTCTTTGGTGTTAGTTTGGACCAAAGTAACGCAATATAACAATGAAACAACTTGATTGAGACAATACTAGACCAGCAACTCCAGTGTTCTGCAAGGTAAAAAGTACCATTTTGTCAAAGGAGTCTGGTTGGTTTGAAGAAATCCTAGGTGGATGGAGTGGCTTCAGTTCCCCATCAGAAGGGGCAAAGTGGTGAAAATACTCTTAATAAAGTGTACACTTATTCGAACGGATATAGGTTTTTAGGTGGCCAAAAACGGTTTTACTGCTGCCTCCGTCCATAGCAGAACATCACCTAGCTTGTGGTCTTGTTGAATTGCCTGCCTGCTTCTCCAAACTGGGGATGTGCCGACTGCAGTCTACTGTAGGTTTTAAACTGACTTGATAAATACCTCCTGTAAATGGCAGTTAATTTCATCTATAATTTCTATGCCACTTTATTTTTTGTGCTTTTATTTTGAAGAGCACCACTCTTATTTTGTTACTTCCTGTTATCAAAGACACTAAACTTCCTGCTCTCGCCGCGGCAAAAAACAGCACGATAATGATGCTACAGAGTTGGTAAAACATGCAAACTAACTATTTACATGTCGTATCCTGTTACTGCGAGGTGTGTGTGAGAGGAAGATGGGCTGCTAGCAGGCTGAGCTCAAACTTAGCGCCCTTGGAAGCAGAAGGAGGTAGGAGGAGACGGTGCATTCATTGTAAAAAGAGTGGTTTATTTTATTTAAAACAAAGAGAAACTGTCATTAATTTTATTTAATAAGAGCTGTAATTCATAGCAGTTTAAAATGGTAATTTCATGTAAAATTCATTAATTCAAAGTTTACTAAAATGTATTTGTTTAAGTTTTTAAGTTTAAGTTTTAAGTAAGGTAATTGTGAAACGATGTCCTTACCTTAGCGTTTTTACACAACTTTCATATTGTGTAAACCAGATGAGACACTTCTCCTCCGCTCCCAAACTACCAGGAGACAAAAAGTTGAGTGCGTCGACAAAGAGGTAAACAGGGATGAACACTTTGATAATTGTTACATTTCAATTGCTTTCTTGTTTGCCTCTTTTCAATCATTTCCACAATGCACAGACTTACCTGACTTCAACACCTGAGATGTTGCAGGTACTCAGTGTGCTGGCCACATACATTAGTCCCTGCTGGGTCAGGCCATTGTTGCTCAAACTGTGGATGAAGATGAGAAAAGTGTTACAATATTTAACCCATTAATTATCATGTGTGATATCACTGTTAACAATTGTGCAAACTACATGCTGTCCATGTTAATTACCATATTGATATTTGAGAAATACACTAAAAAGAAAAACATCTAATAGTAAGTTGGCTTTAAAAAAAAATAAATTTAACCCTCTATGGTACGCATTATGATGCCAGTTAGGAAAAAAATGTTTGGAGTGTTTTTTTGTCTTAAAATAGACTAAATAAACATAATCTGAAGAAATTTTAGAATATTTTTTTTTGGGGGGGGGTTGTTGCCCGTAGGCAACATTGAACCATAACGTGTTAACATAATTTATTTAATAAACATGTGAAAAAGATTCAGTAGCTTCAACAGGGTACAATACATAACATTTAAAAACATTATAAAAGGAACTTTTTAAAGCAATTTCTTGTCTGAATGTTGCCTGTAGGCAACATTGTAGGCTTACCATTGAACCAATGATTGAAATGAATTTCTTGAACAGTCTAAGCGCATGAAACCATCAAAAATGAAGGTTTATATAATTTTGCCAGATGGAAAGGGCCAGGAAATGACGTTTTGAGTGATTTTTTGTGGCGCAAAATGGAAAAGCTGTTTCCTTTGGAAAAGTCTGCAATATAGGGTTTCAATATGGCCTCCTGGAGCCAGATCACTGGCGTTACGGTAGCGGGGCTAATAGCTAATAGCCCCGCTACCGTAACGCCGGTGATCGAGCCGGGGGACAGCGGAGCCGCTGAGAGACCTTTCGCCTTCCAACTTTCACTCTAAACTATTTAAAACACCATCTACAGCTAAAGAGAGTTTTGCGTCTGCAGCAGCCATGTTGGATCCGTAAGAAAACTACAAGCTTCCGTCTGCCGGTTAGTACGCGTCATCGTCTTGCCGTCCCTCCCCGCTCTGTGATTGGATCCCTAAAACAGGGCTAAGAAACCTCCCTGGTTGCCAGACTGGATGGAGGTTCGAAATGAAATTCGAGTGCGCAAGGCAGTATGGGTATACCCAGGCTAGCGTTCATCAGTGTATGAATGAATTCCCAATGGTGGCAGGTGGCACCAGCGTGCCCCGGTAGCCTCTGCCACCAGTATGAATGTGTGTGTGAATGAACACAGTCTGGAGTGTAAAGCTCTTTGGATAAAAGCACTTTTTATATAGAAATATATATATTTACCAATCTCGCTCTCATTCACACCTACGGGCAATTTAGAGTCACCAATTAAACCGAAGTGCAGATTTTTTGTGTGCTAACCTCTACAGCACCCCATATTTAGAGATCTGTTGGTGAAATCAACAAATCAATGAGCAGATAAAATCAAGAGTCAGTCGATTAAGAACTTTTTTGGACAGACAGCCTTGAATATGTGACATCATCTATCATCTACTAAATGCGTTTTTACAGTGTGTGTGACCTATTGTCGTATTAAAACATCTATTAAATAATTTTGAAGTAATTTTGAAGTATTCCATACCACAGGCCAAGCTGCATGTGTCTACAGTACAACATTAAATCTTGTGTTTAACAACCCGTTAATAAAAAGTCAGTTTTGCTGTTTGTTTTGTTTTACACAGCCGGTACAAATGAAGACTGACAAAAACATCAATATTCCAGGAATTGTATCTTACTTCATGTAGTTGGAGATTTTAAGTTTTTCTAGGGAGTCCAAAAGATGTTTCACTGCTTCATCTTCCAGTTGGTTACTTGATATACTGCAGTCCAAAGAAAAAGAAAGAATAACTCAGCATCCGTACCAACAGAGTGTAAGTAAGTATTGTTGTGTACACCAGTAGTTCTCAACCTTTTTGAGTCGCGACCCCCAATTTAACATGCATGTTGTCACCGACCCCGGCTCACTGAACAGAATCTCACACGCACAGTTCAGATCACCCAGAAAATAAACAAAATGACGAAAAAAAGGAAACAAAATGACCAAAAAAGACGCAAATTGACCACAAAATGATCAAAAAAGACACAAAATGACCAAAAAAGGAAACAAAATGACCAAAAAAAGGAAACAAAATGACCAAAAAAGACACAAATTGACCACAAAATGATCAAAAAAGCCACAAAATGACCAAAAAAGACACAAAATGACACAAAATGACCAAAAAAGGAAACAAAATGACCAAAAAAGACACAAATTGACCACAAAATGATCAAAAAAGCAACAAAATGACCAAAAAAGACCCAAAATGACCCAAAAAGGAAACAAAAAGACCAAAAAATGATCAAAAAAGCAACAGAATGACCAAAAAAGCCACAAAATGACCCAAAAAAAGACACAAAATTACCAAAAAAGGAAACAAAATTACCAAAAAAGACACAAATTGACCACAAAATGATCAAAAAAAGACACAAAATGAAAAAAAAAAACACACAAAATGACAAAAAAGAAAAGAAATTAAGTGACCAAAAAGACTTAAACACATTAACACATGAACACTTTAACACAGTGGAGACAGAGCTGACTTCCAAAATGATTTGGCGACCCCCAGAAATCATCTCGCGACCCCAATTGGGGTCCCGACCCCAAGGTTGAGAACAGCTGGTGTACAGTACATGGGCTAGGTTTGCACATACTCCAGGTGAGACAGTTGGGGACCCTGCTGTAGGATCTCAAGCAGTTTCTCCAAGTCGTCAGTGTTCAGGCTGCAATGAGTTAACCTGTACACACAACCAGGATTTTTAGTACTTATTGTTTATACCAGGAGACAGTGCACTCTAAACAAAACGACAGTTCCTGATCACAGACCTGCAGCTGGCTTGTTCTGCTTTCACACTGTCAAACTGGATGAAGGATTCAGCTTTAGGCCTGGAAAGGAGTTTGAATCAGCATTTACCAAAATATCTAGTATTACTGTAGTGAAATATTTAATATAATTAACTCCTAGCAGTGTTTCCCACAGACCAGATAGCAATTTGTGGTGCTCCACTGACACCGGTAAAGTCCTAAATTCTTTAAATATATCACTTTATTGACATTTCAAACATTTTTAGGCGAGAAAGTAGCCACTTCGATCCCCAGTGCGTCGTTAATTTGTCTAAATACCAGCTGTTTACACTTTTGATTCAATTCAATTCAATTCAATTGGCTTTATTGGCATGACGTAACAATGTATATATTACTTACTTTTGTTAGGCTACTCAAGCTAGCCATCGTGAGCAACGCACTTCCGGTTACATTTACAAAAATAAAACGGCCGTTGCCTTTTACAACGATAGAATTTGTGCTTTTACTTTGAAAACAGGAAGTGAACCTACCCTCGATGTAGCTAGCTTGAAGCAGCCGCTTTGACTGCTCTCGTCCCGTTAACGGCATTTAAGGAAACCATTCAATATGCCTTAACGTTACCGGAGAGTCTTGACAGCTCTGAGATCGGCCCGGTTCATTGTAAAACATTTATTTATTGATGTGAATGCGGTGTCTTCTGTGCGTAGGCTAACGTTATAGACGTTACAGTTTTTTTAATGTCCTAGAGAGGAGAAAAAAATAACAGAATCATTTTGTGGCGGTCGGTCTCCATTATGTGGGGGTGCGCCACAGAATGGTCTATGTGTGGGAAACACTGCTCCTAGCAATTATAGCCAAAAAAAGGCAGACAACCTTACGGAAGAGGATTAGGGCCACACATGAAAAAAATATTTGAGTTCTTACTTTATTCACAGAATTCTGAGTTTAAAGTCAGAACTCAAATTTTTCTTTATTTAATGTGTGGCCCTAATCCTCTTGCGTACAACCTGGACACAGAACAAATAAAAAATAAATCTTACCTGAGCTCCACTAATGTGACTCTCTGACTGGCAGTCAAACATCTGGCCAACATCAGTGCTTCAGCTGTGGATGTGATGCTGTGGCTGACACTAAAGACAAAAAGATAGGACTGACTCAAATTAAAAAGAGGAGCTGGTTATTAAAGATAATAAAGCAACACATAAATACTGGGTTCACATGCACAGTTCAGATCATACAAACTCAGTTGATACAATGAATTTTGGACAAATAATGAAGCAGACAACAACTAAAACATCTCTCTGACCAAAAAGTTACATAAAATTAAGCAAAAAAGGACTCAAATTGACCACAAAATGACAACAAATGACCACAAAAAGACACAAATTGACCAAAAAAGACACAATATGACCGAACAAAAAGAAACAAAATGGCTCTAAAAGGAAACAAAATGACCAAAAAAAGACACAAAATGACCAAAAAAGACACACAATGACCAGAAAGGACACAAAATGACCCAAAAAAAAGACACAAAATGACCAAAAAACCCCACAAAATGACCAAAAAAAGACACAAAATGACAAAAAAAAACCACAAAATGACAAAAAAAAAAGACACAAAATGACCAAACGAAATTCACAACGAAATTAAAACTAAAACTAATGAAAAATCCCAAACTATTATAACCTTGCACACAACGAGAGAAATCTTTACAGACACCCAGAACCATACACACAAATTAATGTAAGCATCTGTGTGTGTCTTACTTGAGTGTTTTCAATGACGTCATCTTCGGCAGGAACTTCAGCAGACTCTCGATCGCCTTGTCTGTCAATGAGCTGTGAGACAAACTGTCACAACATAACAGTATATTAATGTCTTCCTGTTCTGTCCTAATCATGACTGCATAATGTGTATACAATATACAATAATAAAACTTACTCCAACTCCAAATGGGTGCGACACTCGACCAATTGTTTGCAGAGTTTGGTGATATTGGATGGCAGGAGGCGGCTGTTGTTTATCCTGCAGCATTAAAGAGGAGAGGATGCTTTTTTTAAAAAACTTTTGACATAATGAAATGTGGCGGAGAGTTCGTATTAAAAATAAAGTCAAATGTGTGTCTGCTAACTGTACCTGAACATCTTTAGCAGCTGTTTGTCATCCCTAAAAAAGAGCACAGAATTAGCTTATTTGCATGAAAATGCAGACAGCAGTATCAGGATGTGTGGAGGATTTTACAGATGCAGTTTTTTTTTTTACCATTTGTTGGGGCAGAACTTCAGGATCACCTTCTCTCTGTCTACACCACTGAAAAACCAACAGGGCACTATCAGACTAACAATCTGCACATTTAGCACCAGTTGATAGGAAAACAAGACTATTGTCTTCCAAATCAATTCATTTTTATGCAAAAAAAAAGAAAAAAATAGCTGTTAACCCTCTATGGCAGTAGTTCTCAACCTTTTTGAGTCGCGACCCCCAATTTAACATGCATGTTGTCCGCGACCCCCGCTCACTGAACAGAATCTCACATGCACAGTTCAGATCACCCAAAAAGGAAACAAAATGACCAAAAAAGACACAAAATGACCCAAAAAAGAAACAAAATTACCAAAAAAAGACACAAAATTACTAAAAAAAGACACAAAATTACCCAAAAAAAGAAATAAAATGACTAAAAAAGTCACAAATTGACCACAAAATGATCAAAAAAGACACAAAATGACCAAAAAAGACACAAAATGACCCAAAAAAGAAACAAAATGACCAAAAAAAGACACAAAATTACTAAAAAAAGACACAAAATTCCTAAAAAAAGACACAAAATTACCCCAAAAAAGAAATAAAATGACGAAAAAAGACACAAATTGACCACAAAATGATCAAAAAAAGACACAAAATGACCAAAAAAAAAGACATTAAGTGACCAAAAAGACTAAAACACATGAACACTTTAACACAGTGGAGACAGAGCTGACTTCCAAAATGATTTGCCGACCCCCAGAAAGCATCTCGCGACCCCAATTGGGGTCCCAACCCCAAGGTTGAGAATAGCTGCTCTATGGAACAGTTGCCTTCAGGCAACATCCCCACTTTTGGCCTGTCAAATTTCTACAATGCATCTTTTTGAGTGATGTGATACTTTAAAAAAAGAGGGAAGAGTATAGGGAACCAATAGCAACGCTTTTATTTGTCACATGACCTCCAGGAGGCCACATTGAAATTCTATTCTGCAGACTTTTCAAAAGGAAACCGATTTGCCATTTTGCGCCACAAAAAAATCACTCGAAACGTCGAAACATAATTTCCTGTCTCTTTTCCATCTTGAAAAAAATATATTAAACATTTATGACAGTTTCATCCACTTAAACTGTTGAAGACATTCATTTCAATGGGTCGTTGGTTCAGTGGTACAATGTTTCCTACAGGCAACATTCAGAGAAAGAGAACGGTTAAAAAAGTTCCTTTTATAATGTTTTTAAATTTAAAATGTTATGTATTGTACCCTGTTGATGCTACTGAATCTTTTACACATGTTTATTAAATAAATTATGTTAGAATTCATTTTTAAAACTCTCTTTTTTCACTTGCCTACGGGCAACAAACCCCAAAAACTTCCAAAAATTTAAGAAGAATTATAAAATGTCTTCAGATTATGTTTATTTAGTCTATTTTAAGACAAAAAACACCTTTTTTTCCTAACTGGCATCATAATGCGTACCATAGAGCAGCTATTCTCAACCTTGGGGTCGGGACCCCAATTGGGGTCGCGAGATGATTTCTGGGGGTCGCCAAATCATTTTGGAAGTCAGCTCTGTCTCCACTGTGTTAAAGTGTTCATGTGTTTTAGTCTTTTTGGTCACTTAATTTCTTTTTTTTTTGTCATTTTGTGTGTTTTTTTTGTTATTTGGTGTCTTTTTTTGATAATTTTGTGGTCAATTTGTGTCTTTTTTGGTCATTTTGTTTCCTTTTTTGGTAATTTTGTGTCTTTTTTGTGTCATTTTGTGTCTTTTCTGATCATTTTGTGTCTCTTTTGGTCATTTTGTGGCTTTTTTGATCATTTTGTGGTCAATTTGTGTCTTTTATGATTCTTTTGTAGTCAATTTGTGCCTTTTTTGGTCATTTTGTTTCCTTTTTTGGTAATTTTGTGTCTTTTTTTAGTCATTTTGTGTCTTTTCGGTAATTTTGTTTCTTTTTTGGGTCATTTTGTGTCTTTTCTGGTCATTTTGTGTCTCTTTCGGTCATTTTGTGGCTTTTTTGATCATTTTGTGGTCAGTTTGTGTCTTTGTTTCTTTTTTGGGTGATCTGAACTGTGCGTGTGACGGACAACATGCATGTTAAATTGGGGGTCGCGACTCAAAAAGGTTGAGAACTACTGCCATAGAGGGTTAAGCAGCATTCATTAGCTGTTGCAGTTCTAACTGGCAGCTCGCCAAACAGGAGCTCACTCTGCTGCTCTAATATAACCATGAAATGCCTAAAATGAACAACAAAGAGTACCTGATGTGAATCTGTGTTAGGTTGTTGTGGGAGCACAAAGAACCGGCCAGCATTACCACTCCCTCCATGCCAATCCCATTGTTGCTGGCACTGAAAAACATTAACAAAAACAGTGAGCCAGGCGGAAGGACATCATTTAGCTGTAAATGAGCCATTTATAGCACATAATGCCCTGGGGCAAGTGGAGTAGCTGCCAGTGCCGACACACTTTGTTTGGAACCTGTTTGGTGAGATAATAACAGCCTGGCTTTTGCCAAACACAAAGAGTAGATCCGGTCTGTGTATCCTACAACAGTGTGTCATGTTTCATTTAAAATGCTCCTCCTACCTCAATAAAAAAGTCACTCATTCAACTTTATATTGGGGGTTTGCAATAAAGATCACCATGTGTCTTTTATGTCAGTTTGTGTGTGAGTCTTACTTTATTTCCTGGATGCTACGAAGGCGAGGTAGGAAGTCCAACAGTGTCTTCAGACCTTTGTTACCTAAACTGTTACTGGACAGACTGATAGACAACGATGTGGGCTTATAATGATGTCAGAGACAAGAAAAAGTACAACATGGCTAGCTGCCGAAATACATTAACCCATAAGAACCCAGACCAATTTATCCTTGAAGGAAAATTATGGGGGATATACCACAGACCAAGTGGACCACATAGAACACATTTATGATGTTTTAAAAAAAAATTCTACCCCTAAATGTCAAAGATCTGTAATGTGACATAAACGTTACATTGGGCGTTCATTTTGTTTGAATTTATGTTTATGATATTTTTTATTTTAAAATAAATAAACTAGACACATTTTCTGCTTACAGAAACACAAATTTGCCTTTTTCTGACACATACGTCACAGCTATATATTAATATGGTCAAAACAGGTTAAATGCAATACAGGACAGTAACGGATTAGAATTTTTAAATGGGTTTAAACTTAGACTAGTAACAAAAAATAAGCTTTTTGAAATTAGCTACTTTTTCACATTTCCGTTACCAGTCACACCTTTATTTTGGAGAAGTCACTTCCTGTCACAGTCACACAGTCTTAATGAGTTAAGGTGAAGCATAAAGCTGAATATGGGAGATTCTAGAACATTTAAAGTGTTTGATACACGCATGTCACCGTGGGTTCTTATGGGTTAAGCACATAAGTGCAGAAAATAAAAACACAATGAAAAAGATCATAAAAATATTAGTGCATTATGATTTATGGCCATATCTGAATTTACCATGATATATCCTGCATGGGCGTTAGCCTGCAGAGACTAATGACAAGTGTTTTTAACCCATAAGAACCCAGACACAAATATCCTTAAAGGAAAATGATGGGGGATATACCACAGACCAAGTGGACCACATAGAACACATTTATGATGTTTTTGAGAAAATACTACCCCTAAATGTCAAAGATCTGTGATGTGACATAAACGTTACATTGGGCGTTTATGGTATTTGTGTTCATAATATTTATTATTTCAAAATGAATAAACTAGACATTTTCTGCTTACAGAAACACAAATTTGACTTTTTCTTTGCATCTCCACAACAAAATTGTGGCATTAATAGTGCTGTTTAACAACTAATTATTTGTCAGATTTGTTTTTGAGTAACACATTAATAATAAATAAAAACAAATAACCATTTGCCTTTTTGTTGTTTTTGTGCATCTCCATAACATATATCAAAATTGTGACAGGAAATATGGTCAGAACAAGTTAAATGCAATACAGGACACCTTATGAATGGGTTAGAATTGTTAAATGGGTTTAATCTTAGATTCTAGAAGATTTAAAGTGTTTGTT
Organism: Centropristis striata; assembly: GCF_030273125.1. Lineage (NCBI taxonomy): Eukaryota > Metazoa > Chordata > Actinopteri > Perciformes > Serranidae > Centropristis > Centropristis striata. The sequence goes on from NC_081522.1 coordinate 2,303,743, forward strand.
ACAAGGGTGTCACCATGGGTTCTTATGGGTTAAATTGTGTTTTTGTGCATCTTACTCCAGCAAAGTGAGATCAGAGGAGGTTCCCAAGCTGCTCCACACTCTGTCCAGATCAGCAGGCATCAGATCACAGAAGCTGAGACTGACGGAGACAACGGTTTCAGGATTAACATCATCATCATCATCATAAATACCACCACAAATACTAATATTAGGTACCTTTATGTCTTTAAACTTAACCCTCTATGGTACGGTGTTGCCCTCAGGCAACATATCAATTTTTGCATGTTTTTGAGTGATGCGATACTTTAAAAAAGAGGGAAGAGTATAGGGAACCAATAGCAATGCTTTACTTTGTCACATGACCTCCAGGAGGCCATATTGAAACCTTTTTTTGCAGACTTTTCAAAAGGAAACAACTTTGCCATTTTGCACGACAAAAAATTGCTCAAAACGTAATTTCCTGTCCCTTTTCCATCTGGGAAAAATATATTCCTACTGATAGGTGAGTTAAACCTTCATTTTTGATAGTTTCATACACTTAGACTATTAAAGACAATCATTTCAATGGGTCGTTGGTTCAATGGTACAATGGTGCCTACAGGCAACATTCAGACAGGAAACCGGTTAAAAAAGTTCCTTTTATAATGTTTTTAAATTCAAAATGTTATGTAGCCCTGTTGAAGCTACTGAATCTTTTACACATGTTTAGTAGGTAAATTATGTTAATATTACTTGTGGTACAATGTTGCCTACGGGCAACAAACCCCAAAAACTTCCAAAAGAAAAAAAGAATTATAAAATTTCTTCAGATTATGTTTATTTAGTCTATTTTAAGACAAAAAAAAATAACTTTTTCCTAACTGGCATCATAATGCGTGCCATAGAGGTTTAAATGATGGTGATCCTTCACATGCTATTTGTCGCTACCATCTCTTAACTATAGTTGAATTACAAAGAAACCTAAACAAGACTAAAACAAACAAGCCAAACAGCCTTTTCTTCCATATACTGCATTGCTATACTGAATGATATTTTGATATTAAATACCAGTACAACATCCTGTTGCAACAGGATGTTCTGAAATGGCTGTTTCATTATGAGTTGTTACAGCATGCCTTTTCCTTTCCTACAGCAGTTATCTTGTCATTTCAGATCCTGCCCCTCCCTCCTGCCCTGCAGTAACCTTAGAAGGCTAGATTAGATTATATTTGACTTTATTAATCCCACAGCGGGGAAATGTCTTTGTTACAGCCGCAGAAAATCACACAATTTTAAGATAAGATAAAAAAACAATCTAAGAAAAGACATTTAACAATATACAAAATATACAAAAAAATATTAATAATATACTATATACAATTTAGTGCAAATTAAGTGGAGAATGTGCAGAGTGCAGATTATATGCAAAAATGTTCAGATTGTGCAGGTGTACAGTCATTATGAGACAATGGGCCCCTTGGCACAGATACGCAAAAGGACCCAGCATATATGATACATAGAGGCAGAGATAGACTTAAGTGTTGTTGTCTTATTGTGTCTTTTTGTAGTCATTTTGCATCGTTTTGTGTTTTTGTGGCCACTTTGTGTGTCACTTTGTGTCCAGCTTTCATCCCTGCTGGTTGATTCCTCTATAAACTCCTGTCTGCTCCCCAACTGGATGGATTTTCCCTCCCTTGCCTTGCTGTCCAGTGTTGACTTTTATCAGTTTCTGCCCATGAGCAAAGCTGAACTTTTACCAAAAACCTGTCTGGTTAACACCTGGAAATACTGAGGCATTACACAGTGACACAGTGACAATAACATAATACATACCAGAGCTTTTTAGAAACTTCATTTGTAGGTTTTTCTCTCCCTCCAGGAAACACTATGGACACCTGGATAGGACTCTTGAGACTAAAACATAAGAAATACATTTAGTGTGGCAGTGGTGACCCCACTATTTAAGAATTAATTTAAGCATTAAATATTCAAGTCAAGTCAGATTTATTTATATAACGCATTTACAGACGGCTGAGCCGCACCAAAGTGCTTCACATAAAAGTGCAAGAAAGTGCAATAAAATACAGAATTGACAAAGGTAACAAAGAAAACAAAAAACAAAACAAAATTTAATTTAAAATAAATTAAAAGAAGATGGGATATTTTTTTAAAGCACTGTGGGATTACTAGGGGACACTATTCCCTAGCACTTGCCGGAGGGAAAAAAAACTTTAATAGAAGGCAAGAGAAAAGAGGTGGGTTTTTAAGTGGGATTTAAAAACATTTAGTGACTGCGCTGCACGGATGTGGAGGGGGAGGCAGTTCCAGAGTCCAGAGAAATATTAATTTGTGAATAATTAAATTATTAAAACATGAACATTTCGGCTAAGGAAAAAAATTTAAGTGTATGACTGGTGCAGAAGAATGGCATGACCGTCTTGTCTGATAAGAGTAATGATAGTCATGCATATGTTAGTGCAGTATGTTTGCACAAGTGTGCATGTAACAAGCATTCCTCCACGGCTGAAAATGAAGCCAGTGCAGAGGTGGCAAAACTTTTTTTGCACTTGAGGCTGGCTCCAAAAGCAAGTCAATCCCCACTGACCCACACATTCAAATGACCAACTTCACAGCAGAAATAAACATGTTAGCTATCTTACACTGGGTAATATATATTATAGGAGTAAAGGCAGATCCTCAGACTTTTTAAAAATTTGGCAAGCTCATATGGAATTTGACTTTAAGAGCACTTTGGGTCAATATAAGGCATAGTAAAAATGGAAAGACCTGAGAGTGTTTGTTTTTTTTTTTTGCTTGTTTTGTTTGTCTGTTCTTTTTTGTTTGATTGTTTTTCTCATCTGTTTGTTTCCTCATGTGTTTTTTTTTTTTTTTTTTTTCTCATCTGTTTTATTTGTTCCTTATTTATGCTGTGTAACAATGTCTGTTGTGTGTTGAGGGTATAGGTTTGGATATTATTTTGGTTTTCTGAGTGGTGTGAAAGGGACCAGCCCCCCGCTTAAGATTGGAAGGTATCTCGCTTTCTGTAACACGTTTTTTGACTTTGGCAAGCTCGTGTTTCTGTGCATATTATTAGAGCTATTTTGATTTACCCTATGTGAGGGAATATGAGTTGTGGGGGTTGGAGTTTTGTGCATATCCTCTGTAACCTGTTGATAGCTAATCCCCCCCTTCATGACAGAACTTTGAGCTTGGTCTGTACCTGATATGAAGCTCCACCACAGCAGGACACTCAGACAGCAAAGCAGTCAGGATCACCAAACCCTCCACTGAAGAGCAGCTGTCATTCACACTGAGAAGAGTCAAGAATCATCACTTCAATAAACTGCTGCTGTTCAGTTCTTATGGATGCTGAGCATTGTTTTCTGTCCTTGCCATCATTAACCACTACAAACTAAAAAAGTGCATTTAACCCATAAGAACCCAGACCCAGTTATCCTTAAAGAAAAGTTATGGGGGGTATTCCAGCATTTCTGATGTGTTTTCAAAAACAATATCCCTAAAAAGATCTGTGATGTGACATAAACGTTACATTGGGCGCTTATAGTATTTATGTTTATAGTATTTGTGTTTTTTAATATTTTGTATTTTAAAATTTAAAAAAAACTAGACACAAATTTTCCTTTTTCTCTGCATCTCCACAACATCTATCAAAATTGTGACATTATTTGTTCTGTTTAACAACATTTATCAATTATTTTTCAGATTTGTTTTTAAATAGCATAATAACAATGAATCAATAATAAATAAATAAATAAATACAAATAACCATGTGTCTTTTTGCTTGCATCTCCATCACATATATCAAAATTGTGACTTTAATTTGTTCAGGAAATATGGTCAGAACAAGTTAAATGCAATACAGGACACCCTATTAACGGATTAGAATTGTTAAATGGGTTTAAACTTAGCCTAGTAACAAAAAATAGAAGATTCAACATGTTTGTTACACAGGTGTCACCATGGGTTCTTATGGGTTAATGTCTTCATGCTACTTTTTGGATAACTAAAACTTTAAAAAAAGCAAAGTAAAAATCAGTATTATGTAGAATGTGTTTATGTATGTAGTTTATGTAGACCAGCAGTTCTCAACCTTGGGGTCGGGACCCCAATTGGGGTCGCGAGATGATTTCTGGGGGTCGCCAAATCATTTTGGAAGTCAGCTCTGTCTCCACTGAGTTAAAGAGTTCATGTGTTTTAGTCTTTTTGGTCACTTAATGTCTTTTTTTGGTCATTTTTTGGGTTTCTTTTAGTCATTTTGTATCTTTTTTTAGTCGGTTTGTGTATTTTCTGGTCATTTTGTGGTCAATTTGCATTTTTTTTTGTATTTCTTTTCTTTTTTGGGTTATCTTGTTTCTTTCTTTGGTCAATTTGTGTCTTTTTTTGGTCATTTTGTGTCTTTTTTAGTCATTTTGTTTACTTTTTTGGTCATTTTGTTTCTTTTTTTGAGTGATCTGAACTGTGCGTGTGAGATTGTGTTCAGTGAGCGGGGGTCAAAAAAGGTTGAGAATAGCTGATGCAGACTACTGTGCTTTGTGGTGGATAATTTGATGTGAAACCAGTCTTACATGATCTTGTTGGCACTGAATCTGGGCAAACATTGAGTCAGTGCCCTCAGAGTTTCAACATCCAAATGGCCTCCAGAAACACTAGCATACACACACACACACACACACACACACAGAGGGAGAGAGAGAGAACTTTATTTGCATGTTATTTGACTACATGCACAATATGTTTCAGTGGAACACAGTGTGGTGCTATTACAAATGACCCAATTTTGCACTGCTAGTCAGAGCAGCCATCGTCTACTCTGACTAGCAGTTCCATATTTTAGATCTACTTATGTGATGCTAACATGCTAGCTGTCGTGCTAAAGTTGTGGTGAAGCCTGCTCTGATGGCCAAAAGAGGAAGTGATGGCTTGCATAATCTAATCCTGTATTCTTTCATCTACTTACACTGTGTTAAGTAACCAGGGCGTAGGGGGTTACCTAAATTTGAACTGTATTTAGTGCTACTTACTCCAGGACAGACAAGGTGGGGCAACGTGACAACGACTTTGCAAGTTTTTGCATCTCGGGCTTACTCCATTTCTGGTTCAACAAGCTGCAGAACAGATTGTAGCACAAGATTAAAACATATCAAAATGAAAAGAACATCAGCAGGATGGGGATGGGTGGGGGGGAAATAAGAAAAATGATGTATGTTGAATATCTGTGGTCAATACTCATTTCTTCAAATAAAAACATGTTAAAAAAAATGAAAAGAACACAACATACACATCAAAACTAAAAAACTTAATATGAATCAAATTCAGTTCATTTTGCACATTTATAAGACTGACACATTATCCTGCCTTCCAGCAGTAGTTCTGTAACAGATTCAGAGTCCATTTCTGGTCATGATTGTTAAAATAAAAAAATAAAACAGCCAAGGTATAAGTACCTTGTTCAAAAGGGAGCAAAGTTCTTCAAGGAAACTGGCTACGCTAGTAAAGATCTGGAAAGTGGTCAACATCAGATAAGTGTTTTATTGTGTATTGTCTCACCTGATTGTTGGTTCGGACTTGGTTTTATGGCTGCAGAGGGGAATTCATAAACAAGAGTTTTAGTATTTGCAGTATTCATTTGATGAGCTACACCTGAGAGTTAATTAGTGCTTTGTTTTTACTGATTCTCTTTATCTAACCAATAAACTTACCTGTCAGAGTCTGAGTTTGGGTAGAAAGTTACTGTCAATTCCTTCTTCTTACTGCAAAAACAAAACAAAATCAATACTAAAACAAAACAGTTATGTTTACTCGCTTACTTTTTGACGTCCTTTAAATTAATTGGTCTGAGGTCTTTAACCCATAAGAACCCAGACCCAGTTATCCTTAAAGGATGTGTTCTAAAAGTGGACCACATAGAACACATTTCTGATGTTTTTGTTTTTTTAATTCTACCCCTAAATGTCAAAGATTTGTGATGTGACATAAACGTTTCAATGGACGTTTATGGTTAGTTATGTTTATAATATTTTAAAATAGAAAAAAACTAGACACATTTTCTGCTTACAGAGACACAAATTTACCTTTTTCTTTTGCATCTCCATAGCATTTATCAAAATTGTGACTTTAATTTGTTCAAGAAATATGGTCAGAACAAGTTAATTGCAATACAGGACAAACTATTAACAGATTAGAATTGTTAAATGGGGTTAAATTTAGCCTCGTCACAAAAAATAAGCTTTTTAAAATAAGCTACTTTTTCACATTTCTGTTTCCAGTCACACATATATTTTGGAGAAGTCACTTCTTGACCACCACACCAGGGTGTTGAGTATACGTCACTTAGGGATTGAATGAGTTAATGTGAAGCATAAAGCTGAATATGGGAGATTATAGAAGATTTAAAGTGTTTGTTACACGGGTGTCACCATAGGTTCTTATGGGTTAAGTAGCTCAAGGTTGCAAGTGACTGTGAAGATTGTTTGGCTGCAGAAATGCTGTGAGCACCAAACTAAATGCAGTAAATACATTGCAGTCAAATGTTGAAAGCATGACAGTGTATCAAGGTTATTATAGTTAACGAAAACTAACGAAATAACGAAAAAGTAGAATTGAAAAAATATTTTCGTTAACTGAAATAAAAATAAAAACTAGAGTTTTTCAAAAAACGATAACTAACTGAAACTGTATTGTGTGGTTACAAAACTAACTAAAACAAACTAAAATTAAAGTGAAAATGTCCTTAGTTTTCATTTTTGTCAACTTTTTTCATTCATAATTCAGTGTTTCTATTTGAACATGCAACACATGGTGAATATGTTTACTGAGACTGGGATGTTTACACTAGAACCAAAATTCAAAACACCCAGAACTGTAAGAGTTAATAACCTTATTGGGGCTGAGATGATAAACCAAAGGAAAAAAAGGCAAAATTCATTATGATCTATTTGAATCTGGCACCCAACACATAGCCCATTACAAAAAAACTAAAACTAACACTAAAACTAATAAAAACTAAACTAAAACTAAGCATTTTCAAAAAATAAAAACTAAACCAAAACTAGCAAACTCACTCTAAAAACTAACTAAAACTAACTGAATTTGAAAACAAAAATTCACAATGAAATTAAAACTAAAACTAATGAAAAATCCAAAACTATTATAACCTTGCAGTGTATGGCTTCTGTGTTCATGCAAAAACAACAACTATTTGACACTGGGTTTGTGTGCATGTGTGTGGTCATACTCTGCATGAATGTGTTGAATGTTGGAACATGAAGACATTTTCCTGATGACATAGTTCACTGCTTCCAGAGAGCTGTTGTTCTGACCCAGCCTGCACACACACACACACACATAGATCTCTTATAAACAAAGTCAGCTTGACATACTGTGGTGACTGAAAGATAGCATCTCTTGTGTACTTACATTACCGACATCAGTTTTGGTTGTTTGGTAAAACTATCAGCAATGTGTTTGATACCTTCATCTTTCAGATTGTTGGCACTCAGACTGCAGCACAAAAAGAAAAAAATTGGTTTTAAAGTTTTTAAAGCTTTCACCATTACAGTCTAGACGGAATTGTCCAAAAAGTGAAAGTGAGGAGCATTTATGGGTACAAGTCGGGAATCGGCCTACTTTACTTATTTCAAGGGTGCTGAGTCCCAAAAAAATGGTTCCCAAGCGAAATTTTGAGTTTTTGACCTTCTCATTTGCATATCAAAATGGCGGCCGTTGGACCATTTCCCCTAAGTTTTTTTGTGAGTAGGCAATCAAAGATGAGGAAATTAAGTTTCTGGATCTATAGTCTAGAGTCAGAGCAAGGATATAGTGGAGGCTCAGTGTCTTTTTTATGTATATGTATATATATATATATATATATATATATATATATATATATATATATATGCAAAATACCAACTTTTAAGGTGAAATTAAGCATTATTTGTGTCATTTTTTTAAGGCCGACATAAATATTCAATCAATTTTACTTTTAAATGTTCCAGTTGGTAATTTGCATATATATATATATATATATATATATATATATATGTATTATATATATACATATATATACATACATATAATACATATATATATATATATGTATTATATATATATTCAATCAATTTTACTTTTAAATGTTCCAGTTGGTAATTTGCATATATATATATATATATATATATAAATATATATATATATATATATATATATATATATGCATAAAAAAGACACTGAGCCTCCACTATATCCTTGCTCTGACTCTAGACTATAGATCTAGAAATTTAATTTCCTCATATTGATTGCCTACTTACAATAAAACTAAGGGGAAATGGTCCAATGACTGTGCAAGATGGGCAATTTGGTGGCCATTTGATACAAATTAGAAGGTCAAAAACTCAAAATTTCGCTTGGGAACCATTTTTTTTGGACTCAGCACCCTTGAGATATGTAAGGTAGGCCGGTTCCTGACTTGTACCCATAAATGCTCCTCACTTCTTATAGGAGGCCTTTATTCTGAAATCCGTCTAGACTATTATATTAGGTATCAGAAACACAACAATCTATTTACACATTTTCAGTGAAATGAGTGATTTCAGAGGATGTGCTATTAGATGTAATAGTGAAATTATGTCGTAGCAGATATACCGTACTTGATTTCAGTGATGTCTGGACAGTTTGGTAGAGCAGAGGCCAAACTTGCCGCTCCTGTGGCAGTCAGACTGGTAACACAAAACCTTAAAGAGACATAAACAAATCAGCCAATCGCTGTTGTGGAGGTGTTAAAGATCTGACTGCCTCGACTACATTCCTTACAGTATTTCAAAGACAATTACCTTGATCTGTGAGTATAGTCTGCACTGCAAAAAAGCCAACTTGTATTTTTTGGCCTAAAACAGTGATTTAAGTTGGTAAAACTTGGAAATATAAATTACTGACATTTAGGGCAATAATGTAAGTTAGCACAACAAAGGAAGCCAGTTGTCTGCTCAAAAACAAGTTGGTGAGTTGTTGTTACTTATATCTTTAAGTTGGGGTTCACAACAAGGGACAATAGTTCTGATAACTCTTATTTCTTTGTTGTGAAATTTGGTCATTAGCGAAAGCTAGTGGCTAACTGATGCTAGCGGCTAACTGATGCTGGCGGCTAACTGATGCTAGCGGCGCTGCTTGTTACAGCTACAAGAGTAGCCATTAGCGTATCAATGCTAACTCGAAATTGTGGTCACAACATTAGCTGACATTTCATAGCGGCGTTACAATCGTGCCAGAGAAATTCAGAGTTGAGCAAACTCAAAAACAAAACTTAAAATATTTAGTTTAATTGTCCAACTTAAAATTTTATCGAAGTTTGTTGCCTTGAAATTTTGAGTTCACCCAACTTTTCTTTTTTTGCAGTGTAATATTTCGTATTTTAAAATGTAAAAAAATAGACACAAATTTTCCTTTTTCTTTGCATCTCCACAACATCCATCAAAATTGTGACATTATTAGTTCTGTTTAACAACAAATTATTTTTTTAGATTTGTTTTTAAGTAGCATAATAATAATAAACCAATAATAAATAAATACAAATAACCATGTGTCTTTTTGTTTATCTAAATTGTGACTTTAATTTGTTCAGGAAATATGGTCAAAACAAGTTAAATGCAATACAGGACACCGTATTAACGGATTAGAATTATTAAATGGGTTTAAATTTACAAACAAACAAAAAATAGAAGATTTAACGTGTTTGTTACACGGGTGTCACCATGGGTTCTTATGGGCTAATCTACTATTGAAAAGCTAGATATGACCTGGAGGGAGATTCAAAAGACTGTGGGGGAAAAAAGAGCGGGAAGAAGAAGTAAAATCTGAATCTTACTCCAGTTTTCTCAGGCTTGTGAATTTTGGCAAAATGGAGGACAACTTCTCAGCCAACTTGTCACCATATTTGCGGCTGTGGAAACTGAAGAGACACAAATAATGAAATGAACAATTAAAAGGGACAGTTCACCCCCAAATCAGAAATACACATTTTTCTTGGTATTTATCAATTTATCTATCATGATTTCTGAAAGGAGACATTGTTGTTTTTTTCCTCAAATATATAATATTACAAATCAAAAAAGCAAAATGCCCTCTAATACCATTATATTTGAGAGAGGGCAGATATCTCTAACACTTGGCAACTGTTTTTTTTACTTTCACGTATTTATTTCAGTTTCAGCAACATTCACAATTTTTTTTATTTTCTGTATTTTATCATATATGGCAGTCCATGGCCTAGAGCAGGGGTGTCAAACTCTGGCCCGCGGGCCAAATTTGGCCCGCAGTGTAATTTTATTTACATTGCGAGGCAATACCAAATTATTATCTTATTATTGTATTATAAAAACTGACCCGCCGGTATTATACGGCGCATTTACAGCTAATACTACAAATCCCACAATGCCCTGCTGTTGTTTTGGCGCGTCAATCAGGACAGGACCCAGAAACGCTCCTCTGTGACAGTCGCCATAGCAACCTCAAGCTAGAGCTGTCTCCCAGCTACCCCTTCCCAAAAATGGAGAAAAGAAAGGCAGAATTTATTAACCTGTTGAAAAAGTTTATTTTGATATTTAAATCAGAAGGATGCAAATAGAAAAGAGGCATACGATTTGTATTTAATTTTTATTTAATAAATTAATGACATTGATGTGTTTTTTATTTGAAATTTGATTTTGCATGTCTGCACTATTTAGTTATATATTGTATGTTTATAAGCGTTGATGGTTCCATATTTAATGTTAAAGCTAAACATGTTTGGTATACACTACTGGTCAAAAGTTTTAGAACACACCAACTTTTCCAGAATTTAATTGAAAATGATGCAGTTTAATGTCTCAGTGTACTCTGAAATGAATGCACATTAGCAACATTTAAAATTCTTGATTGAGCATGATAGTGTTTTGAAAGTAAAAAAAGATTCAAAATCATATTTTATGTTGGACTAAAGGACTAAAAAAAGACACAAAATGACAAAAAAACTTACAAAGACATGAAAAGAATTCAAAAATGGACAAAATAGCCCAAGACTCCATAGAGTTAAGTTGTTAACCCATTTCTTGTTCCCTGAAAAAGGCCTACTTGTATAATTCTGAAATGTACATTATTTTTCAGTTTTGGTTAAGCTTACCTTTTTTTATTTACCTCTGGCAGTTCACCACTTACCTTTGTACCCTTTCAAGCTGTTCATTTGACTTGAACTGCTTGAATTTCAATAAAAAACTGGAAAAATTGGGGTGTTCTAAAACTTTTGACCGGTAGTGTATATTAAATGGTTTATTTGTTCAATATTGGCCCGCGATTTTATTCAAGTTTTAAATTTTGGCCCATTGTGTATTTGAGTTTGACACCCCTGGCCTAGAGGTTAGAAATAGGGCTTGTAACCGGAGGGTCACCGGTTTGAATCTGACAGGCCTAAAGTGCTAAAGTGCCCTTAAGCAGGCAGCTAAAAGCTAATTATTGGTTAAGAGTGGCCCCTAAAGAGAGCTCCACCCCCTCTTGGCAAATGTTAATCTCCTAGACAAGTTTACTGCAGGCAGCATGATGATACAGCAGCTCTGTGTGATACTGATAGTGGCATCAACGGCTCAGAGGGCTTTGGTGCTTCTGGCAACACTTGCTGCTGCTACTGACTGCTTTCACTTGGAAAATTGCACAACTTTACATGCTGCTGTTTAGGTTCACAAAGTCTAGTGTGCAGACATCCATGTTTTTTTTAATTGTCTGTCAAGCTGTGTTTGTTTTTCAAATACAATCGGTTATTATTGCAGTTTAATGTGTATCCAGAGATCTTATCCTGGCTTCATCTGATTCATTTTGCCAATCCAGACTGAGGCGGCGTGACTGGGTCAGAGCAGGTGACAGTAATCAGGATAAAGATGGCTTTCTTTAACAGACCATGAGGTCGATGACAGATTTATTGATGTTGAAATGGATTAAAGGCTTTCTGCTTCAAACCCAGTAAGGAACATCTTCTTTTGGAACCTTATGAGGAAGTAAAGGATGTAATTTTTTTTTTTTTTTAAAGGGAAACACAGCCGCTGTAATAAAACAGCAAGGTAAAGTGTGACAGCCATAGATAGATAGATAGATAGATAGATAGATAGATAGATAGATGGATAGATGGATAGATGGATGGATGGATGGATGGATAGATAGATAGATAGATAGATAGATAGATAGATACCGTAGATAGATAGATAGATAGATAGATGGATAGATGGATAGATGGATAGATAGATAGATAGATAGATAGATAGATAGATAGATAGATAGATAGATAGATGGATGGATGGATGGATGGATGGATGGATGGATGGATGGATGGATGGATAGATAGATAGATAGATAGATAGATAGATAGATAGATAGATAGATAGATAGATGGATAGATGGATAGATAGATAGATAATTAGATAGATAATTAGATAATCATATAGATAGATAGATAGATAGATAGATAGATAGATAGATAGATAGATAGATAGATAGATAGATAGACTTTTTTAAAATATATATATATATATATTTAGTATATAATTATACTGACAAGGAGTTACTTTGTCTTAAAAGTGAACAGTAAATGTTAATGTTACTCAGGAAATTTGCAATAGGGATTAATTATAACCACATATATTTTAGCACAGTGAATTAAGTGTTTGGAATGAATCTTTATGGTACATTTCCCCAAGTAACTTAACATACCACTGTTTTGCAAATGATAAGTAACTCCTTGCATGGTGTATTTATGACTACGATAGGTCTGCCAGACATATTTGTAGGCCACTTGGGCATTCAGTCGTTCCACTACTATCTGACACGCTCTCTCACTGTTTTATTACAGCAGCTGTGTCTCCTTTTTATAAACATTTGGGAAATTGGACATGGAAATCCAGAAACTATATTTTCAATGCAAGCTTCCAGCAGACAAGTGATTCAAGATAAATAAAAGGTCAAAAATCCAGTCATTGAGTTGTCTTCTATCTGTTGTTTCATGACACATAGTAATAAGAAGTGAACTCAGACTACAATTTGGGAGGATTATACAATTATAAAACCTCATAATCACCAATGCCAAGTAAAAATACACATTGAGTAAAAAAATAAACAATTCTATAACTATCATATATCTTTTGGTATTGATCTCTTACCAGTCATTCTTCTGTAGTAATGATAATCACATGAATAAGTATTTTTTTTTTTTAAAGAATGGCAGCAATGTTGAAATAATACCAGTACTTAACTGAATGGCTGATTTAAGAAAAAAGCAAAATACACACAGAAGAACTAAAGGATTAATCATGCCTGGCTGTTAGCCATGATAACTTATGCCACACTGCTTTTATGAAATCAAGTTCAGCCAGGATCAGCTGGTAATCAACATTTTGTGAAACATCACTCTGGTAAGTTTCAGTTTAATCTACTTTTGGTTTTACTTTTGGATAAAATATTCCTCTAGAGCAGTAGTTCTCAACCTTTTTGAGTCGCGACCCCCAATTTAACATGCATGTTGTCTGCGACCCCCACTCACTGAACACAATCTCACACACACAGTTCAGATCACCCAAAAAAGAAACAAAATGACGAAAAAAAGGAAACATAATGACCAAAAAAGACACAAATTGACCACAAAAGACACAAAATTACCCAAATAAGAAACAAAATGACCAAAAAGACACAAAATGACTAAAAAAAGACACAAAATGACCAAAAAAAGGGAAACAAAATGACCAAAAAATACACAAATTGACCACAAAATGATCAAAAAAAGACACAAAATGACAAAAAAAAGACACAAATTGACCACAAAAGACACAAAATGACCAAAAAAGACACAAAATTACCCAAATAAGAAACAAAATGACCAAAAAGACACAAAATGACTAAAAAAAGACACAAAATGACCAAAAAAAGGGAAACAAAATGACCAAAAAATACACAAATTGACCACAAAATGATCAAAAAAAGACACAAAATGACTAAAAAAAGACACAAAATTACCCAAATAAGAAACAAATTGACCAAAAAGACACAAAATGACAAAAAAAAGACACAAAATGACTAAAAAAAGACACAAAATGACCAGAAAAGACACAAATTGACCACAAAATGATCAAAAAGACACAAAATGACCAAAAAACACACACAAAATGACAAAAAAAACCCACAAAATGACAAAAAAAGACACAAAATGACCAAAAAAAGGAAACAAAATGACCAAAAAATACACAAAATGACCAAAAAAGACACAAAATGACAAAAAAATCACACAAAATGACAAAAAACACACAAAATGACCAAAAAAAGGAAACAAAATGACAAAAAAATACACAGATTGACCACAAAATGATCAAAAAGAGACACAAAATGACAAAAAAAAAAACACACAAAATGACAAAAAAGACTAAAACACAGTAACACAACCCCAAGATTGAGAATAGCTGATCTAGGGTGTTTTTCAGTTGTGGTCTTTTTGCTCTTGAATCCAGGCTACTGTATGTCTTCTTGTGACTGAGAGACTGAGCCGACCACAGGAACACAGCAGGAAACAAAGAGCTTTAGTCAGATTTACAGGCTGTGGAACAGGTGGCCAATCAGCTGAGGAATGCTGGAGGCAAAGCAGCAACTCTTTCCAGAGACACGACCAACAGCTCTCTAAACATCCGCTGGCTTAAACACAGGTTTCAGACTCTCCACAGCTCAACACTGTGTGTCTTCCTCTACCGTTCATGTGTTACAACACAAGTTTCCAACTTCTCAAGGGCAATACACCTATTATATGGCTTTAAGCCTTGCACGACCTACAACTAGCTGCTAGCATGATAAATGTAACGCTTTACATAACTAATGGCAGAGAAAAACCACCAAACATGATTATAATATGGAATGTAGAACAAATTTAGCTTAAAAAGCTATCTAAAATATTACATTTTAATTTCTTCTTCTGATTTTAAGAAGCAATGCAATTATAGGGCCTATTTTGCTTTAGGAGTTTCCCCTCAGCTCTTGCAATAAGTCAAAAATAAACCTACAGACACAATTCCCCATTGAAACCTATTAAAGCCCCATTTTTTTAAATTAAATGGCCATTACCCACAATGGGCCATACTGCTGTATTATGAAGCACTGCAGTATTAAAATCAATGTTGTTTTTCATTAAAAAATAAACTCCAGTATTAAGTATAGATAAAATAATTGCAATTTAGTTTTTTATGAAAAAAATAAAAGGCATTATGTGAACAAACAAGCATTTAAGCGGTTAAAATCTGCAAATTAATGATTCTTTGATAGTTACAATCAAGGCAAATAATATTAATATATAGCCTTTTTTTGGTACAGTAATTTAAGGAAGGGGACATTTTTGACGTCCAAGGTATTGGTATAACAAGTGGATGTTTTTTTTAATTAAATGAATGAATATTTGGCAGTGATGGATTAAAGTTGGTTTAACAAGAGGAACCTATTAAAGGGATACAAGGGTTTATTTCAGTAAATAGATAAGTGTTTATATGAACCTGGTCTCACAGGAATAGCCACGGATTCGCTTAACTCAAAATCCGTGGAATAGCCACGGAATCACTCAAATTTCCGTGAAACTGACACGGATTTCTCTACAATGCAACTTAATGATACTTATATCCCGTGGCTATTGGTTTGTTCCAAGTCACGTGACTTTCAAGGTCCCGGCGGTCAGAACAAAAAACATGGCGGACAGTTCTCTCATTTTTAGTGAAAAAAATCTATATTTTGACTTAGTTTCTGCATAAAAATGGATTTTGATCACATTTCTAGCGAGAAATATATGTTTTATTTTCTAAATATTCACTCAGTGAATGTACATAATCACTTTGTGGCGAAGATCTCGCCAGAAAAATATGACATTGAAATTAATGAAATTTGCATTGTATCGAAATCCGTGTCAGTTTCACGGAAATTTGAGTGATTCCGTGGCTATTCCACGGATTTTGAGTTAAGGAAATCCGTGGCTATTTCACGGATTTCTGTGAGACCAGGTTGGTTTATATGTGTGTTGACATATACCTATACGTATGTTTTGCTTGTGTCAGCATTTGTGTGGACTTACCTGAGGTTGTGGATGTACTGACACTTGTGCAAGACATCTAAACACTCCAATTCCATTGAGCACGACCCAAAGTCCAGTCCAATGCCATTATCACCGACTGAGTTCACTACAAACGCCAGAGCATCGATATCAGTAGGTAACAGCCGAATGTTACGCAGCTCCAGCGTGGGTCTCGTACCCACAACCTGCTTGGCAAGTTGCTGATCCTGGCTTTCCTGGACACAACGGCAGAGCTCCAATATCTGGAAAGATGTGACAAGGAAGAATCAGTGAGGGGAAAAAAGAGAATGATTTAAAGGTAAATCAAATATTATGCATTTCTCAGTTGATATTCTACCTTTGGTCCAGTCAGGGTGTTGCTGTTACAAAGCTGTTTTAGCAGTTTCAGAACAAGGGATTGTCGTTTTTGGACCCAACTTTGGCTTCCTGTTCCATCAGAGGTCCTGGATAATTGAACTAAGGCTGAGGTGCATTGTGGGGACGCCAGGCCACATACAAACAGGTGCAGGGAGTCAGTAAAGACCGTCCTCTGGTCTGCCTTGGTTGTCCAGCGAGTTTTTAGACTGAATCTGAGAGAGAATTTATAGAGCAAAGTCAATCATTTATTGAGATGAAGATAAAGGGACACTCTCATTATGTAGCTGTATAGACCAGTAGTTCTCAACCTTTTTGAGTCGCGACCCCCAATTTAACATGCATGTTGTCCGCGACCCCCGCTCACTGAACACAATCTCACACGCACAGTTCAGATCACCCAAAAAAGAAACAAAATGACCAAAAAAAGAAACAAAATGACTAAAAAAGACACAAATTGACCAAAAAAAGACACAAAATGACTAAAAAAAAAAAAAAAATTACTAAAAAAAGACACAAATTGACCAAGAAATACACAAAATTACCAAAAAAAGACACAAAATGACAAAAAAGACAAAATAACAAAAGAAGACACAAAATAACCAAAAAATACACAAAATAACCAAAAAAAGATACAAAATGACTAAAAAAAGACACAGTGTTCAAAAAAAGACACACAATGACCAAAAAAAGACACAAAATGACAAAAAAGACACAAAATAACCAAAAAATACACAAAATAACCAAAAAAAGATACAAAATGACTAAAAAAAGACACAAAATGACACAAATTGACCAAGAAATACACAAAATAACCAAAAAAAGACACAAAATGACAAAAAAAGACACAAAATGACAAAAAAAGACACAAAATGACAAAAAAGACACAAAATAACTAAAAAAGACACAAGATAACAAAAAAGACACAAATTGACCACAAAATGATAAAAAAGACACAAAATGACTAAAAAAGACACAAAATAACCAAAAAATACACAAAATAACCAAAACAAGATACAAAATAACAAAAAAAGACACAAAATGACTATAAAAAGACACAAAATGATAAAAAAGACACAAAATGACAAAAAAAGACACAAAATGACAAAAAAGACACAAAATGACCAAGAAAGACAAAAAATGACAAAAAAAGACACAAAATGACCAAAAAAGACACAAAATAACTAAAAAAGACACAAGATAACAAAAAAAGACACAAATTGACCACAAAATGATAAAAAAAGACACAAAATGACTATAAAAAGACACAAAATGACTAAAAAAAGACACTAAATAACCAAAAAATACACAAAATAACCAAAAAAAGATACAAAATGACCAAGAAAGACACAAAATGACCAAAAAGACACAAATTGACCAAAAAAAGGAAACAAAATTACCAAAAAAAGACATATTTCTTATTTTCAAATAAATAAACTAGACACCTTTTCTGCTCACATGAACACAAATTTGCCTTTTTCTTTGCATCTCCACAACATATATTGAAATTGTGACAGGATAGGATAAGATTATTTTTTGTTTATATTTGGTCAAATGTACTTATATTAGAATTAGAATTGTTAAATGGGTTTAAACTTAGCCTAGTAACAAAAAAAAGCTTTTTGAAATTAGCTACTTTTCCACATTTCTGTTTCCAGTCACACATATTTTGGAGAAGTCACTTCTTGTCACAGTCACACAGTGACACAGTCTTACTAAGGGATTTAATGAGTTAAGATGAAGCATTTGTGTTGTTGTTCTTTTCCTTGTGTTGTTGTTTCTTTTCCTTGTGTTGTTGTTTCTTTTCCTTGTGTTCTTGTTTCTTCTCCTTTCATAGGTATGTGTGTGTGTGTTTGGGTATGTATCCAAATGTGGGCACGTGTATGTATGTATGTATGTATAATTTCGCTGTATAGGTAAATTATATTTATGTTTATGTAATACAAGACATGTTTAGACAAGGATGTTAACTCGTCATATTTAAGGAGAGGGGGTGGGAGTTTATAAGTTTTACTTCTTCTCACTCCTTTTCGAATATGTATTCTGTCATGTTAAATGTTTTGTCTGACTCTTTTTTTATTTTATTATTATTTGTTTTCATATTCGAAATAAACTTAAATCAAATCAAAATCAAATCAAATCAAATAAAGCTGAATATGGGAGATTCTAGAAGATTTAAAGTGTCACCGTGGGTTCTTATGGGTTAAATAAAGTGCAGACTCTAATTTATAATGTGACCATAAATGAGAAGGCTTAAGCTACACGACCTGATTGAGGCTGCCACGTGCTTCGTGGCGTCTGCTGTGTGACCTGCTGTGGCCCCCCGAGCCTCCTCGACTGTGATTGGACCATCTGCTTTGTGCCGACATCAGTAAATTTCTTCGGTCCTTTTTAGGGCCGAGATCTCTTGGCCTGCTCAACTTACACGGCTCATCTTGTCCTGTGGCGAGGTTATTCCTGGTATGTTCCCGGTAAAGTGTTACAGTATAAGCTGAAATTCTATAGTACTCTGACCCTTGTGTCCAAAAGTACTTCACTCTCTTTCTTTAATGATTAAAGGGAAATAATATATAAATAATTTAGAGTATATAGTTTAAATATAAGCTTTATCCTGCGTATAAATTATTTAAAAATTACGTTCTAGTTTGGTGGCATAGTGCACACACTGCAACAAGTTACCGGACAATTTCCATTCCACATTGGAAACGTGAGTAAATGAAGAAAACAAAGTGTAAACTGCCTAGATGGGCTGATATGAAGGAAAAAATGAATGCTAAAGTTGGCTTGTGTTATTAAATGTACAGTGTCACATACACACATCCATGACCCGCACCCCTCCCCCCCACACACACACTTTTGAAATGCATCCAGTGCTTTGATACAAATAGGGAAGTGCAGAGCAAGGTGTTGAAATTCAGAAAATGTAGAAAATGGTGTTCTGAGTTCTCTCATTTGTTTGTTGGGGGTACAGGGCTGCACAACTCAGGTCAAAGAGAGATAGGAACATAGCAGGCCGAGGCTTTTTGGTTGCCAAAAGAATGATTTTGATGAATTGGAAGACACGTAAGAGAAATTGTTTTTCAAAAGAATAATGGTTACTTGAATTTTTTGATCTCCTTGGAATGGAGCGAATGACCGATTTGATGAATGGTGATAATTTTGGAATAAATTGGGAACAAGTTTTGGGAATTATGGGAGTGTATGTGTATGTATGCGTGTCTTGTGGTTTGTTATGTCTGATCTATTATACTGTGGTTGTTTGTGGTTTTATTGTGTCTATCTTATGTTGTATAATAATAAAAATGTTAATAAAAAAAAGAAAATGGTGTTCTGAGCAACTTCAACCTACAAACATATCGAACCTAACCTCCTGAGAGCCAAGCTTTTGTTTGGGGTGATTGTTAGTTTCTCCTAGATATTTGATATTTTGGATTTGTAGGACATGATAAGTACAAAAACTAAGCAATGTCTTTGAACAGGAAGTAGTTTTTGAAAAAAAACCCAAATCGGTTAATTTTACTGTATAACACAATTAATTCACCAGTGTATAAAACTTTTATTTCCTTACATTTACTCCCTCTCTTTGGAAGAGCGATAGTAAAAGTCTATTCGTTCTCAAAGGAGTACTTCCTGATTAGCAGTCGTAGCTTGTTGCTATTGCTAAAAATAGTCAAACTTGCACAGAATATCAAGCTGCAAACATTATTAAGCACAAATGAACAAGTTTTAACCATAAAATCTGATCAGATTTTGTACCTGGTCCACTTTTGTCTGGAGATAAGCTGTTGATTGACTTCAGCAAGGTGCTGCCATCTGGTTTTTACACTAATTGATGTATTGTTCTTTTTCTAGAGTGTGTACTACTGAGGACAACATGTTATAGTTAAGCAGAATTACGTATAAGGTCCATAAAACCTAAAATTAAATGTCCACATATGAGGACGCAGGGTCACAGGAGGCTATAAGAACTTCTGACTGGGGACTCTGGGGACCCCCGAGAATAAACCACTGAAAGAAACATCCATTATCAGCAAGATGTCTACTTATTTTTTTTCCAGAATGTTTTATATTTATTAAATTAATGTAATCTGAAGACAAAAAAAGGTTATTATTATTTCAGGAAAGTGCTGTACTGAAAACTGCTTAGGCATAATTCTAGTATTTTTAAATGTTGTACTGATGACAACAACAACTTGCTGAATGTTAGTACTGATGACAACAAAACCATGAAAATTGGAATGATGAAAAGTAAACCTCTGGGGTCTGCTGGTACAGATGTGTATCTATGCTCCCTCAGCCCTACATTTGCCCAGATTAATAACAAAAATAAAGAATTTCACCTTTCTTTTATGTGTTTTCACAGATGAAAAAAATAGCTTAGAAAAATGACTATTATTATTCTTAGCAGCTTTAAATTGTCCAGTCCTCCTTTAGAAAAAATGGCTGCTATTCAAGGGAGCTTGATACCTGGAAACCGTGGGAGATTTTAGTTGTTCACAACTTCCGGTTTCACTGGGACCAAACAAAGGGTGACAAAATCCAATGGCATTGTCCTAACCATTACCTTAACCTCCTGTGACCCTGCGTCCTCATATGTGGACATTTCATTTTAGGTTTTATGGACCTGATACTTAATTCTGCTTAACTATAACATGTTGTCCTCAGTAGTACACACTCTAGAAAAATCACAATACATCAATTAGTGTAAAAATCAGATGGCAGCACCTTGCTAAAGTCAATCAACAGCTTATCCCCAGACAAAAGTGGACCAGGTACAAAATCTGATCAGATTTTATGGTTAAAACTTGTTCATTTGTGCTTAATAATGTTTGTAGCTTGATATTCTGTGCAAGTTTGACTATTTTTAGCAATAGCAACAAGCTACGACTGCTAATCAGGAAGTATTCATCTGAGAACGAATAGACTTTTACTATCCTTCCAAAGAGAGGGAGTAAATGTAAGGAAATAAAAGTTTTATACACTGGTGAATTAATTGTATTATACAGTAAAATTATCCGATTTGGGTTTTTTTTTTCAAAAACTACTTCCTGTTCAAAGACATTGCTTAGTCTTTGTACTTATCATGTCCTACAAATCCAAAATATCAAATATCTAGGAGAAACTAACAATACATACCAAACAAAAGCTTGGGTATCAAGAGGTTAACATAGGGCTGACCCTGCAGGAAAGCGAGTAAATGCAGAGCAAACTAATTATAGGAACCTAATTAAATCTGTGTATTTACAACTGTTTATGTTTGTAGCCTACATCAAGTTTACCACAGTGTAAATTAGTGTGGCAGGTGGAATCTATATGGGGCACAGGTGCAACACATGTCTAATCACGCAAGGGGGGCAAGGAAATTACATAACTTTTGCTGTTTGCATGCTTGTATGCTCGGGACAGGCATGCCAGGAAGCCATACACTGTAAAAAAAATCTTTGTAGAAATTACAGTAAAACACTGTCAAATTGCATCAGAAATAGGTTGTCAAATTAAACATTGTACACTGTAAAAAAAACCTGTTGTTTTTACGGTAAAAAACTGGCAGCTGTGGTTGCCAGAACTTTACCGAAATAAATATGGTGCAACTTTTTCTAATATCACAGTAAAATGATATTAGCACTGTTGATTTCACATTAAAGATTGCCATTTTATTCCATATTTTACTGTAAAAAATAAAAAGTTTTTCCATCCAAAGAAACGCTGTTCTGCCATATAATTGACAAGAAAATACTTTATAAATGCTGCATAAATTAAAGATTTTACCATTAAATATTACAGTAAATTTTTGTTAGAGATATGGTGTTTAGTACATTTTCTCAACAGTGAGAAAAAGTATTTTTTTTACAAGCGATAAATGCAAAAATTATGGATTGTATATATATTACAGTATTTTCTTTTAGCTACAAACATGGTGCCAGTGTATTTTACAGTGGAGTAATGTGTGTTTTTTTTTTTTTTTTTTTTTTTTTTTAAAGAGTAAAAAATACTGTTTTGGCTGATATATACATTTACAGTGTTTCATTGTTACTGAAACTGAATTAACCCATTTATCATTTTACGTCTTTTACTGTCATGGTTTAGCAGTTTTTCACCGTAAAATCTACAGACATTTTTTACATTGTACATCACCGTAGTGAATACTTTTAATTACTGTAAATCAAAGAATATCATAAAACTTTAAATTCAACTGCCATAAACTGCAGAAAACACACATTTTTAGTGTAAAAATGTAAAATTTTGATGTAAAATTAATGGAGAAATACCATGATGACACAATTATCTTAAAAGTAATGGGATTATTCAGTATAAATTACAGTTTTTGCTGATATTTACATTTACATACGCTCACTGTATTTTTTACAGTGAAGTTCTGGCAACCAAAGCTGCCGGTGTTTTACCGTAAATTAAACAGATTTTTTTTTACAGTGTAGCCAGCCACCATATCATCACACAGGTTTTAGAACTTCACTTATCAGTGAATACAGACTTGACACTTCATCACTGAAGCACTTCAAAAACAAGAGCTTCTCCTGTAACCAGACGGGTGGCTAACTGTTCGGTTAGTTATAGGGCTATATAACATTACAGTATGTTTAACCAAATACCTAAATATCAATATTAGGATGGTATTGTGCGGTGGACAATTGGTGCTTTCACAAAATTTACAAAATGAAGTTTTGATAAATAATCCTCAGTTATTTGGATATACTAAGTAGGTAAAGGTAAATAATAGAACAGCTGCAGCAGTCTGTAAAGTTCAGAAAACTACATAATTTTACTGTAATACAACCTTTAAAACCATGAAAAGAAAACAATAAAGATATCTAGCCTCATATCACAATATCACTCAATAGTTGCTCCACTAATAATGATTTATAATGTCAAAGCAAAAGATGTAGTTAATCATTACACATGAGATAGAGCCGACAGTTGGAGGAAGACTACAATTGGCTCAAAAATTTAATATTTCTTTTTGAACCTGGTCTCACAGGAATCCGTGAAATAGCCACGGATTTGCTTAACTCAAAATCCGTGGAATAGCCACGGAATCACTCAAATTTCCGTGAAACTGACACGGATTTCGCTACAATGCAAGTTAATGCAAGTCATATCCCGTGTCTATTCCATGGATATTTGTTCCTATTGGTTTGTTCCAAGTCACGTGACTTTCAAGGTCCCGGCGGTCAGAACAAAAAACATGGCGGACAGTTCTCTCATTTTTTGTGAAAAAAATCAATATTTTGACTTAGTTTCTGCATAAAAATGGATTTTGATCACATTTCTAGTGAGAAATATATGTTTTATTTTCTAAATATTCACTCAGTGAATGTACATAATCACTTTGTATGTTGGAATAGCCACGGGATATGACTGTCATTAACTTGCATTGTAGCGAAATCCGTGTCAGTTTCACGGAAATTTGAGTGATTCCGTGGCTATTCCACGGATTTTGAGTTAAGCGAAATCCGTGGCTATTTCACGGATTCCTGTGAGACCAGGTTGTTTTTTTTTTAGTTCCATTTGGCTTCTCTGGATTCAGTTCCCTACCTCTGCTTGAGCTGTGTGTCACTAACATCAGCGCTGGTCATGATTCTGAGTGCAGCCAAAAACTCCTGTAACGTCAGATGAATGAAGCAGTAGCCGTTGACGAGCATCCCATCCTCACGTCTGAGCGCCACCTGACAGGAAGATATGCATAAACATATTATTTATTATGTCACTAACCACACTGCAAAAAAGCCGACTCGTATTTTTTGGCCTAAAACAGTGATGTAAGTTGGTACAACTTGGAAATATAAATTACTGACATTTAGGGCAATAATGTAAGTTAGCACAACAAAGGAAGCCAGTTGTCTGCTCAAAAACAAGTTGGTGAGTTGTTGTTACTTATATCTTTAAGTTGGGGTTCATGTTATACATTTTTCCCCCCACACAATAAAGACATGTTATTAATTAATTAATAAATACAGGCTATTCAATTTTGTGTCATTTCTCGTTCATTTTTGCATCTATTTTGGTTGTTTGGTAATTTTTACATGTATTTTTGGTCAATTTGTGTCTATTTTGATAATTTTGTGTCATCTTTGGTCATTTTTGCATGTATTTTTGGTTGTTTTTGATCTTCTAATGAAGCGTAGTAGAAGTTATCTTCTTGTTCTTGTATCATTTTTCCAACCTGTGTTATGACGACGGGGTTGTGTTCACTCCACGCTCATTTAAATTTGCTGCAATTTTTGTTCAACGCAGCTTTGTTCAACATTTTCCCAACTCATCTGCTTTCTGCCTCTGATCCTGAGCCTTTCATCCTCCACCTTTAATATGGCCATAAAAACTCTTATTGCATTTTGTTTTTTTTTGAAGGTGTGGGGGATTGGGGGTGCGTCAACCCAGTTGGGACATAGAAGAGGATGCACGGCTGAAAAAGTTTGGGATCCGCTGCTTTAGTAGTTACTAAGCATTGAACATTTAATTGCTAAGGTCTTTAGTAATTAAATGTTTAATGCTTAGCAACAACTGTCCTAAATTCTTAGTTTGGCACACTGAGCATACCTAATTATGGATCAAAGCCCACAGCCCTCTGAACACATATTACCACCCCCCCACCTCCCACCACAACTAATATCGCCCTCTAGTTTCAAAGGCCTGCACAGTCACAGATATTTAGAGAACATTCACACATGGTGAAGAGCCAAGTCTGACCTGTGAGAAGAGCCCTGTCTTCACACAGAACTCCAGCACAGTTTGAGGAATGTCTTCTTCCATGAAGAGGATCCTGCTGTCCTCTAAGCCTTTCCAAGCCAGCTGACTCAGCTCACACAACTCAGATCCATATTGACTCAGAGTGGTCAACGTGCGCACAATACTGTGGAAAAAACCCCCAGAAATAATAAAATAATGACAAATAACAAACAACAAGCATTTGCTGCATTGGTTCTTTATATAATCGAAGATCATGTGAAAGTAGAAACTGTAAAAAATAAACAGTTAACCCATAAGAACCCATGGTGACACCTGTGTAACAAACACTTTAAATCTAGAATCTCCCATATTCAGCTTTATGCTTCACATTAACTCATTAAATCCCTAAGCGACACATACTCAAAACCCTCGTGTGGTGACAGTCATGTGACTTTGACAAGAAGTGACTTCTCCAAAATGTGGCTGTGACTGGAAACAGAAATGTGAAAATTTTCAAAAAGCTTATTTCTCGTTACTAGGCTAAGTTTAAACCAATATAACAATTCTATTCCGTTAATAGGGTGTCCTGTATTGCATTTAACTTGTTCTGACCATATTTCTTGAACAAATTAAAGTCAAAATTTTGGTAACACTTTACAATAACCAACTAAATAATGTTTATAGATGGTTTATAAACCAATTATTAACCATTTACAAAGTGCTTTACATATTTAATCGTTAAATGTTTTCAACCAATTTCTTAAAGGTATAGGAATCATTTCAAAATCATTAACATACTTAATATGAAGTTAAACATGCAACTAAAACTATTTATAAACAATTCATTATAATTTTATTGTTTGTTAATGGTAAAGTAACTATAAACTTACATTAATAGACATGTTTATAAATGAATATACATCTATTTGCCATTTATACATGATTAAGTAAGTTAAACATGAATAAATTACGTATTTACCATTCTAAATGGTCTATAAACAGTTTATAAATGATGATTAAACATTAATAATCTGTTTATCATTTATAAATGATGGTTATTGTAAAGTGTTACCAAAATTTTGATATATGTTATGGAGATGCAAAAGAAAAAGGCAAATTTGTGTCTCTGTAAGCAGAAAATGTGTCTAGTTTTAAAATAACATTTTAATATAAGAAAATCATAAACATAAACACCAACGCCCACTGTAACGTATATGGCACATCACAGATATTTGACATTTAGAGGTAGTATTTTTTTTTTAAAAACATCAGAAATGTGTTCTATGTGGTCCACTTATAGAACACATCCTTTAAGGATAACTAGGTCTGGGTTCTTATGGGTTAAACAAGTCTATCATTAAAGGCATACTATGCAGGAAGTGTTGCTTAATGTTTGTAAGCACAACATACAAACTTGGCCCCTCACACTTGGTTGTGTCACTTCACCATCTTCATGTTTTTCGGGGATGTATATGTTGTATTAATACAGTTAGAGAACAGGGTTTCTGCAGATACAGACACATTCTACATGCTCCTAGCAGGTCATAAGTGATGACTGAGAGAGGTTATTTTTGTCTAAATCTAAATATTGTTTTTTTTTTTAAGGAAAAATCTGCATATATACCTTTAAAGTGACAACAGACAAGTTTTTTGCTTTAACTTGTCATTATGAAGTAAATGTTGATAGAATAATGACACCAAAACTAGAATTGAAAAAACATTTTCGTTAACTGAAATAAAAATAAAAACTAACTGAAAAAAACTAACTGAAACTGTATTGTGTGGTTACAAAACTAACTAAAACTAACTAAAATTGTAGTGAAAATGTCCTTAGTTTTCGTTTTTGTCAACTTTTTTCATTCATAATTCAGTGTTTCTATTTGAACATGCAACACATGGTGAATATGTTTACTGAGACTGGGATGTTTACACTAGAACCAAAATTCAAAACACCCAGAACTGTAAGAGTTAATAACCTTATTGGGGCTGAGATGATAAACCAAAGGAAATAAAGGCAAAATTTATTATGACTTCTTTGAATCTCGCACCCAACACATAGCCCATTACAAAAAAAAACTAAAACTAATAAAAACTAAACTAAAACTAAGCATTTTCAAAAAATAAAAACCAAACTAAAACTAGAAGACTCACTCTAAAAACTAACTGAATTTGAAAACAAAAATTCACAACGAAATTAAAACTAAAACTAATGAAAAATCCAAAACTATTATAACCTTGCTCACAACAAGGTCTGTGAATTGTGAGGTGTTAAATGGTGTTTGTATGTTGTGTTTAATGCTCTATTTAGTCTTCACCTCTGTGGAAGTGTGGTGGTCTCTGGCTCGTCATTGCTCCCACTTGTATTGGGGTCACAGCTCAGAAAGGCACCAAGAACAGTGAGGTAGACCTGGCTGAGGGTGGAGGGGATCTCAGCTTGTGTCAGCAGAGCTCCACCATTTGTCCCATCCATCAATATGTCTTCACCCTCTCTTCTTCCTCCTCCTCCTGGAATATTAACTCTTTTTTCTCTCGCTTTTCTCCTCGTCTCACTTCCTCTTTCTTCCGGTATCTGCGTCTTTCCTGGGTCTCTCCCTTCCAGCAGTAGATGCTTCAGACAGATGCAGCAGATGTTGCAGAGGGCAGGAATGGATGACATGGCGAGAAGATGTTGACTGGAAAGAAGGAGATCTGTTGCCTCCATCCCAAGAGCTCTGTTGGCTGCGTTGCCTTCACAGTTGAGACATAAATCAGTTTAAAGGAACACTCCACCGTTTTTTCATATTAAAACATGTTATTCGGTCAAGTAAGACGAGTTGATACAGACCTCTTGCGTCTCAATGCGTGCACTCAATCGCCCTGGCGCGCGGAGCTACTTGGCTAGCACTTAGCTTAGCCCAGTTCATTCATTAGGATCCAAACAGATGGACAGTTAGAAGCGACCAAACTCCTCCACGTTTTCCCTATTTAAATACAGCTACACGAGTAGTTAAAGCACTTCGACTCGGCGCAGTAATATCATCACTCCTGAAAAATCTTCTTCCGTCAGGAGTGATGATATTACTGCGCCGAGTCGAAGTGCTCCCAAGTGCTATTCCGCCATACATTATAGTTATCCTTTTTATCCGCTTAGAAAAGCGCCACGTTTTATTTTGTGTCGCCATACTTGGTCGTTTAACTACTCGTGTAGCTGTATTTAAATAGGGAAAACGTGGAGGAGTTTGGTCGCTTCTAACTGTCCATCTGTTTGGGTCCTAATGAATGAACTGGGCTAAGCTAAATGCTAGCCAAGTGGCGCCGCGCGCCAGGGCGATTGAGTGCACGCATTGAGACACAAGAGGTCTGTATCAACTCGTCTTACTTGACCGAATAACATGTTTTAATATGAAAAAACGGTGGAGTGTTCCTTTAAGCCATTAAACTTAACATTCTGGAGGGCAGTTCAGGAGAAAATCATCAGTACATTTTATTTAACCCTCTATGGTACGCATTATGATGCCAGTTAGGAACAAAATGCTTTTTTTTGTCTTAAAATAGACTAAATAAACATAATCTGAAGACATTTTATAATTCTTCTTAAATTTTGGAAGTGTTTGGGGTTTGTTGCCCGTAGGCAAGTGAAAAAAGAGAGTTTTAAAAATAAATTTTAACATAATTTATTTAATAAACATGTGTAAAAGATTCAGTAGCACCAACAGGGTATAATACATAACATTTTAAATTTAAAAACATCATGAAAGGAACTTTTTTAACCGTTCTCTTTCTCTGAATGTTGCCTGTAGGAAACATTGTACCACTGAACCAACGACCCATTGAAATGAATGTCTTCAACAGTTTAAGTGGATGAAACTATCATAAATGTTTAATATATTTTTTTTCAAGATGGAAAAGAGACAGGAAATGATGTTTCGACGTTTCGAGTGATTTTTTTGTGGCGCAAAATGGCAAATCGGTTTCCTTTTGAAAAGTCTGCAGAATAGAATTTCAATATGGCCTCCTGGAGGTCATGTGACAAATTAAAGCATTGCTATTGGTTCCCTATACTCTTCTCTCTTTTTTTAAAGTATTGCATCACTCAAAAACATGCATTGTTGAAATTTGACAGGCCAAAAGTGGGTATGTTGTCTGAGGGCAACACTGTACCATAGAGGGTTAAAGAAGCCATTAAAACCACTTAATATTCTTTTAGGTATTATTCCATCCGAAATTGAGAAAGAAGGAGATAAATATCTGTATACAGTGATACGTATAGCTGCATTAAAACAGATCACACGCAATTGGTTGGACGTTAATTCACCATGCATCAACAAATGGAAAATAACAGTAGAAGAGATTAAGGAAATGGAAAGAATCACCTACAAGTTAAGAAACAGAGAAGAAGAATTTAAAAGAAACTAGAGTAAATGGTAATGGAAACCGCCGTTTATAATTGTTTTTTTTGTACTTTTTCTTTTTCTTCTTCTCTTTCTTTTCCTTAACGAAACAATTCATTGAATAAGCAAACAATTAAAAATGAATATCTTATTTACTTATTTATTTATTCTTTTGGCATTGCCTCTTGTAAAAAATGCATAAATGTGGCAGGATGAATTAATATTTGTAATTTCATAACCTGCAATAAAGTAATAAAAATCAAAAAAATCAGTTTAAGCCCACAGAAATTAAAGAGAGACAGACATAGGTGTTGATTTTTTCTGATCAGATCTCTACAATGACTGTAGCCGTGTTCAGATGGGGCTTGATTGACATATCGTTACTCCCATGCTTTATTCTACCTGTTCATTCTTAATACATGAAGTCTAGTGATCTAATGTCCAGTATACGCAGTATTCTGTAGCTCTTTTAACCTCAAGCTGGGCAGAAATAACAAGAATAACTTGTGAGGTGTGCAAAGACATGTTCAAAACACACTGGGAATTTCATTGTTTGAGTTCAACCCAAAATTAACTCTTTTAAAAACGAATTTAACATTTGCAATTTGTTCTAAAAGCTAATTTTACTCTAGTACCCCTACAGTCTTAAAGGGGTACACTGGCAATTTGGTGCTGCACACTTGCACGGTCAAAGTCAATGCAGAAAGATGCTGCACAGCAGGTTTTTATGAGAGTTTTTATGCTCTGCTTAAGCCATTTAAGCCGGGAAAGCGGATACGTCGTTTTGTAGTATTTGTAGTTTTTTTCCCAGCTATTTTCAGTCTCTTGGCCAATAAAATGCATCATAATACATGTGGGAGTGTTGCAATGCCCCATGGGACTTTTCCAGAACTTTGAAATCATCACCAAAAAAAGACACAAAATGACCAAAATGGACACAGAATTACCAAAAAAAAAGACACAAAATTATTTTAAAGAGACACAGAATTACCAAAAGAAGACAAAAAATTACCAAAAAAGACAAATAATTACCAAAAGACACAGAATTACCAAAAAAAAGACACAATAATTTAAAAAAGACACATAATTACCAAAAAAAGACACAAAATTACCAAAAAAAAGACACAAAATTACCAAAAAAAGATACATAATTACCAAAAAAAGATACAGAATTACCAAAAAAGACACAAAAATTACCAAAAAAAGATACATAATTACCAAAAAAAGATACCGAATTACCAAAAAAGACACAAAATTATCAAAAAAAGACACATAATTACCAAAAAAGACACAGAATTACCAAAAAAAAGACATAGTTACTAAAAAAAACTTCAGGTTTTAGAGGCTCATTTTAAAATCCCCCAAAGGTTTTACAGGCATTTTTCCAGGCGTTTTAGGCCTAAATGGTTTAATGAGGGGGAGCTAAAAACTATGGGAACTTAAACATTGCAAAAGCCGCTTTAACAAAAAATCTGAGTTTTTGTGTGACATCAGGGTCTAATTTCAGTAGTTGCCTCTTCAACACCATACATAAGTCATAGACATAATGTTAATGCTGTCACTGTCCTCACATTCTCTTGACAATGTTTTCAGCAATTTCCTTCTGAATACATCGACTGTTACACCTTCCATAATGCATAATGCAGCTTAATATTTTAAAGTCTCCATGATACCATCATGAGGGGCTTTAGCAAGCAACAGAACACATTTCAAAACGGTTCTCAAAGGCTAACTAGGACTCCCAATGACAAGTACAGTTTGTGGAATTCCCCTTCATACATATACAAGTCAGCATGTGGTATGGGGTGACATTATCAAGCTACAGTAATTAGCACTGTCACTTTACATCAAGTGTGTATGTTTCTGTGTCAGTGTGGGTTTCCAGTTTCCTCCCACAGCACAAAGACATGCAGGTTAGTTAAAGTGGTGCCTCTGAATAGCCTGTAGGTGTAAATGTGAGCATGAGGGGCTGCATTCATGTGTCAGCTCTATGATTGACTGACAACCTTGCCCAATGTCAGCTGGGATCAGCTCCAACCCCCTTCAACCTGCAGGACGGATGGATGGATGGATGGATGGATGGATGGCAAACAAACTGACTTGCACACAAATAAATTGCAGGTAATATTATATATACACTACTGGTCAAAAGTTTTAGAACACACCAACTTTTCCAGAATTTAATTGAAAATGATGCAGTTTAATGTCTCAGTGTACTCTGAAATTAATGCACATTTGCAACATTTAAAATTCTTTATTGAGCATGATAGTGTTTTGAAAGTAAAAAAAAAGATTCAAAATCACATTTTATGTTGGACTAAAGGCCTAAAAAAAAGACACAAAATGACCAAAAAAATACACCAAAAAACACAAAATGACTAAAAAAAGACACAAAATGACCAAAAAGACACAAAAAGACACAAAATGACTAAAACAAGACACAAAATGACCAAAAATGACACAAAAGGACACAAAATGACTAAAAAAATATATAAAATGACCAAAAAAAGACACCAAAAGACACAAAATGACAAAAAAAAGACACAAAATGACAAAAAAAAAGACACCAAAAGACACAAAATTACTAAAAAAAGACACAAAATGACAAAAAAAGACACAAAAAGACACAAAATGACTTACAAAGACATGAAAAGAATTCAAAAATGGACAAAATAGCCCAAGACTCCATAGAGTTAAGTTGTTAACCCATTTCTTGTTCCCTGAAAAAGGCCTACTTGTATAATTCTGAAATGTACATTATTTTTCAGTTTTGGTTAAGCTTACCTTTTTTTATTTACCTCTGGCAGTTCACCACTTACCTTTGTACCCTTTCAAGCTGTTCATTTGACTTGAACTGCTTGAATTTCAATAAAAAACTGGAAAAATTGGGGTGTTCTAAAACTTTTGACCGGTAGTGTACATTGATCTATCTCTATAAGTTAAGCATTGAGATAGATCAATGCAGATATATTATTCTCTGTGTCTCCTCTGCAGGCCCCTTCGTTATTGCCATTATCCATCCATCCACCAGGTGCCATTAGGTGTTCCACCTATACATCTCCTCACCTGTTCCCACTTCCCTGTCTGCTCAGCCTAGCCTTACCTGCAAACCTTCTTAACTGCATCTCATTCCCTCATCAACAACTCTCCATAAACCAGCCCAGATCATTGTTCCACTGTCACTCCATTTGAATTGCAAAGTGTTTTTCGATCATTGCTTTTGAGTTTCTGTCACCTGCCTGATCTACCTGTCTGATCTGGACTCCTGCACTGCAAAAAAGCCAACTTGTATTTTTTGGCCTAAAACAGTGATTTAAGTTGGTAAAACTTGGAAATATAAATTACTGACATTTAGGGCAATAATGTAAGTTAGCACAACAAAGGAAGCCAGTTGTCTGCTCAAAAACAAGTTGGTGAGTTGTTGTTACTTATATCTTTAAGTTGGGGTTCAAAACAAGGGACAAAAGTTCTGCGAACTCTTATTTCTCTCTTGTGAAATTTGGTCATTAGCGAAAGCTAGTGGCTAACTGACGCTAGCGGCTAACTGGCGCTAGCGGCTAACTGATGCTAGCGGCCCTGCTTGTTACAGCTACAAGAGTAGCCATTAGCGTATCAATGCTAACTCAAAATTGTGGTTACAACATTAGCTGACATTCATAGCGGCGTTACAATCGTGCCAGAGAAATTCAGAGTTGAGCAAACTCAAAAACAAAACTTAAAATATTTAGTTTAATTGTCCAACTTAAAATTTTATCGAAGTTTGTTGCCTTGAAATTTTGAGTTCACCCAACTTTTCTTTTTTTGCAGTGTGCCTTTTGCCTTTTGCCTGATCAAATCTGCCTTTCCTCCCTGTAAGCAATATCTCATCAATAAACCACTGAAATGGTCCAGCTGCCCTGACAAATACCACAATGTGAATGTAAAATGATGCACGTTTTTACCTTTTATTTCAAAGAAGCTGTCCACATACTCTTTGATCTCATGGCGGTCCCACCCTATCAGCTGCCCCACTTTATCTGATATTCCTTCCAAATCGATGGCACTGCGTACCCGGCAGGTGA
Source organism: Centropristis striata (assembly GCF_030273125.1). Taxonomy (NCBI): domain Eukaryota; kingdom Metazoa; phylum Chordata; class Actinopteri; order Perciformes; family Serranidae; genus Centropristis; species Centropristis striata. Next base: position 2,337,315 of record NC_081522.1, read on the forward strand.
CCACCACAGTACATCCTGGAAGAAGCTGACGATTTATCAGCCCTGAAATGAGGTCTGCAACAGGCAGAGGCTTTTCTGGATCAAATAGCTCTCTCTGCATCTCTCGTTGGGTGACTTTGCTATGAAAGTCATTGTAGCCATCCAGCACCCAACAGATTTGCGTTGGATTGGAAAGGAGGTAATCCACAATAGCTCTCTGCTTACAACACAGAATATATGAGGATGTTAGAACAACAACAGTCATGTATTAGTTCATCAAGTTGAAATAAAGTGTCTATGTTTGAAAACATGTGTGGTTTATTCGCCTTATAAAGTCACAAGTGGTTTCAAATACAGCCTTTGATTGGTGGACATGTTAAGTATCTATACGACCAGCCCCTAATGACCTGTCAATCAACCTGAGAGCAGTCTGAATATTGATTTCAGTACAGAAGTGCTGTTGCTCTCATGCTAATAGTCAGGCGGCTTAGCTAAATAAAGGGGACACGCTGGACAAAAGCACCACATTTTTTCCACGTGCTCTCTGTCATCATAGGTTTAAATTTTTGGTAGGAGCCACTTCATCAAGATGGCCGATCCGAGATGGCACCCATATAAAGTCTATGAGAACCAATACATCTTCCAAGCCACTCAGAAGGTCAATCTTGGTGTCAAAATCTACATTTTCTGGGTCAAGGAATTATTTAAAGCTGTTGGGAATATCACTAGATGATTATTTGATCAAATAGAAATGTTCATTTTCACCCAGACTGGTAGGCAACTCGCTTCAAGTGCTGCAGCAGGGAATCCTGAGCTGAAAATGTTTGGAATCTAATAATTATGTAAATACATGGCCAAAATGAACATATCTATTTGATCATCTAGTGATATTCTCAGTAGCTTTAAATTATTCTTTGACCCAGAAAATGTATATTTTGACACTAAGATTGATCTTCTAAGTGGCTTAGAAGATATACTGGTTCTCATAGATTTTATATGGCTGCCATCTCCGATCTGCAATCTTGATGAAGTGGCTCCTACCAAAAATTGAAACCTATAGTGATAGAGAGCATGTGGAAAAAATGTGGTGCTTTTGTCCGACGTGTCCCCTTTCTTCCCAAATCTGGTCCTAAACCGCCGGACTATAAATATAATCTGCCATTTCAAGTGCTCCTTTCATATTTAACATCAGAAACTATCCTGATTTATAAGGCAATGTCTAGTACTGCTAGCTGCATACCTTTTCATCATCGCCCCCTTTCAGAGGTAGGTAGTGTCGGAAAAGCAGCTCTGACATGGTGAGGGGGCGGGACAGTACGTTGAGCTGACGGAACTCTAGCAGGACAAACAGGAAGGATGAAGGGATGGGGCCCTTGGAGATACGAGAATGAAGGGGACAGAAACAGTGAGAGAATAAAATAAAGACAAAACTAGAATTAGAAGTCTTTGCACAACATAAAGATGTCACAGTGAAGTTGACATTTGACCTCTTGGGTAGAAAATTACAACTCATTGTATCCTATTAATTAGACATATGTGGGCAATTGTGAAATAATCAGTACATGAATTATTGCGTTCTGACCAAAAACATATTTTGGAGATTACAATGTGTTTGACCTTTGACCTCCAAAATCGAATCAGGTCATCCTTCGGTTCAATTGGACATTTGTGCCAAAAATATTGACAGAAAACTTGACTACATAATTTGACTACTCCATTCACAGCTTTGCTGGTGCCAAAGCACATTTAAAGAATGAACCGTTGGAGGGGAACTCCAGACACTATTTTTATAAATCAAAGTCTGTTTACACTACAGCTGAAGCTATGTGGTGCACGGATCAATGGTTCACAACGGTTTTGTGTCAGCAGTGGCGGAAAAAGTATTCCGATCCATTACTGAAGTAAAAATTACTAATAGCACACAAAATGACTCCAATACAAGTATCAGCTGTTGCACTTTTTTCAGCAGCATTTTACTGTTAGGGCTAATTTTAACTACGTAATATACTTTATGTGGTTTGATTTTGTCACTTTAAATTGATCACATTTTTCCTTTTAGATCTTGACCTAAAAAAGTAACTAAAGTTGGCAGGTAAATGTGGTGGAGTAAAAAGTACAATATTTGCCTGTTAAATGTAGTGGACTAGAAGTATACGGTATAAGTACCGTACTAAAGTAAATGTACTTAGTTAGACTCCACCACTGAGATCATTTTGCCATTTACCATTTTTTGTGCTATCTGACTCAAAGATTCTGACTCTTAAAAAAAAAAATGTACGGATCCCAATCCTGATTAGAGAAGTCTGAAACTTTTGTTATGCTACCTTGATTAGAGTATGCATTTTAGAAAGTTTAGCACCATTTCTAGAAAACCCCTCCAATCATTCTCCGTAAAAATATGATTAGCCCTAACACCATTCCAGCTGACATAGAACATCCCCTATAATGATGCAAATATATATTTTAAAAAAACGAATCAAGTGTGAGGAAAATGTAAACTCACTAGTCCATGTGCCCACTGCTGTCCTAATAGAGACATCAGCAGAGTTTTTCCTGATCCAGCCTGGCCAACAAGAACTGTCACCTTCCCTGCACATCCCTGGAGGAAGGTCTCCAACGTCATTCTTGAATCCATGGACCCATAATCCCCACCAGACTCTGAGTTTGGGGAAAATAATTGGTCAATGTAGACTAGACTGTGATTATGTATGAGTTAGACAGTGTTGTGTCTTTGAACAAGCCGCACAATAATGAACAGCGTGTAAGCACGCACACTCCTCACACATGCATACACATGCTTCAAACACACGCACACGCACACACACACACACACACACACACACACACACACACACACACACACAGGTAACTTTATGTGATTTTAATTACACACACGCACACACACACAGACACACATTTTGAGGTTAAAGGGAATAGTTTGAAATCTCTGAAGAATCTCATCATAGTGTACACACACCGGCAGTAGCCCCCGTGGCCCTTTCAGAATTTCCCCAGAGGAAATTTTCTAGTTTACCTTTGTAATATTTTGGTTTCAAAGGCATGTAGCGCATGAAGATTAGATTTTCAAATAAACTCAGCAGATACTTGATCCACAATGAGAAGAAGAGGAAGTCATGCTAACCTGGTGTTCTGCCCCCTTTGTCTGCTGGTCCAGGGGTTTGATCCGGTCTGTCCCTGCCTCTGTTTGCCGTTCTCAGGCTGACCCACACATTCTCCAGCTCGACCTCTTTTACCAGGCACTCACTGAGTTGCTTCCACCTCCTCTGCAGTAAACGCATCACTGCAGTAATGTACTGCTCCCAGTAATCTGTGGGTAGAACACATTATTTGTAGAGGGCAGTTTCTCTGCTTCAATTTTTTTTTTCTTAACCCTCTATGGCACGCATTATGATGCCAGTTAGGAAAAAGTTAGGTTTTTTTGTCTTAAAATAGACTAAATAAACATAATCTGAAGAAATTGTATAATTCTTTTTTTCTTTTGGAAGTTTTTGGGGTTTGTTGCCCGTAGGCAACATTGTACCACAAGTAATATTAACATAATTTACCTAACAAACATGTGTAAAAGATTCAGTAGCTTCAACAGGGCTACATAACATTTTGAATTTAAAAACATTATAAAAGGAACTTTTTTAACCGGTTTCCTGTCTGAATGTTGCCTGCAGGCAACATTGTACCATTGAACCAACGACCCATTGGAATGATTGTCTTTAATAGTCTAAGTGTATGAAACTATCAAAAATGAAGATTTAACTCACCTATCAGTAGGAATATATTTTTTCCAGATGGAAAATTGGAAATTACGTTTTGAGCAATTTTTTGCCGCGCAAAATGGCAAAGTTGTTTCCTTTGGAAAAGTCTGCAAAAAAAGGTTTCAATATGGCCTCCTGGAGGTCATGTGACAAAGTAAAGCATTGCTATTGGTTCCCTATACTCTTCCCTCTTTTTTAAAGTATCGCATCACTCAAAAACATGCAAAAATTGATATGTTGCCTGAGGGCAACACCGTACCATAGAGGGTTAACTAATATATCAATAGAAACATTTTGTTGAAATGTAAATACACACACACAAAAGTTATTTTAGTACTAACACTTAAGATTATCATTTAGAAAAAGCACAGCACAAGAATTTGGTTTGAGATAGTCGGTGTGTCTGTCAAATACATTTTTTTTAAAACTCTCACAAACTAAAGTCAAAATTCTGTGTATTTACAACTGGTGCAGAGGGATTAGGCTCATGGTCATTCAAGTAAGCTGGTTTGGTTCAGCACCTGTGAACATGAGAACTGGTTAAGCCTGTTAACATGACACTCAGCAGAAGTAACATAGTCAGCATGCCTGGTTTAGTTCCAAGACAAACAAATTACTGTGGAATTTTGTGATTTTACAAGGAGTTTTATGGTTACGTCTTGATGTTGGTAGCAGGAAACACTTACTTACTCTCTGTCTAAGCAGAACAAGGGTTTTATATTCAGGCATCAGGAACAGTGTGTTATAGTGTTTGAAATGTACATGTGCAAAGATAAATGAGATTTTAGGTTAGGGTTAGGGTTGTATAATGAGAAATGAGAAATGGATACAATGCTAAGAAATGGTACCCAGTCATTATAATGAGTTGATAACCAAGTGCAATTTACTATTATTTTAAAGTTATTTTATTATACTTGATTTTATTGTTATTTTATTGGATTCTGTTTTTATTATTATTATTGCCATTGCCGAGCACTTTGTAACATTGTTCTGAAAGATGCTTTACAAATAAATGTGTTACTATTATTAATATTTTCATAATTTTTTTTAAAAATGTCAAACACATTAAGAATGTTTTTGTCTCATTTATTTATTCACCTATATTTCTATTTTATTTATTTATTATTATTATTATTATTATTATTATTATTATTATTATTATTATTATTATTATTATCGTGTGTTCTTGAAATGTACCTATTGTGACATTTGATACACTTAAGTGGACATTCGACTCTGACATTATATTGTGTATACTTTGTTTTGATATGTCATAGTTTGTGTCTAATTTTTATTTATTTGCCTTTTATTAATATCTTTATTATTTGTGTATGTATGTTATTTGTCACTCTGAAAATTGACAATAAAAATATTTTGGAAAAAAACAAAAACACATTAAGAATGTTTTCTCTGAACTAAGGAGGTCAAAGGACACACAACAGTAGAATAATTTTCTGTTATTACAACAGTACAGGAAGCCAAGCTGGCTCTACCGAACTGTATCCAGTTCTCCTAATAAATCCATGGTCTTTAACCAGGGAATGACCATTTGCCAGGTTAGTTTGTAGCTGCACTGTAACAAGGTTAAAGCGTGGTGTGCATGTTTTACCGATCCTTGGGCGCTTGATGGGCACTTGATGCTCTAAATGCGGCGATGGCGACTTCTTATCTGTTACACTGGGACTGGTTTCACAAACATCTATAGTGCAGAAAAACACACAGAAATCATACAGTTCATAAAAAATACCAGGGAATACTACAAAAATTTCCAAAAAAGATTAATCAGTTATCAAGTGCACTGCAAGAATGTGTTGCACACTATTCGTAGGCTCTCACTTTTAATTTCTTAATCATCTAGAGATAACATTTTTTTAAAGAATCTAAAGAAATTTTGGGGATTCCCAAAGTGAAAAAAGTCATATGATTACTAAACAACTGCTGATCGTTGCTGCTGACTTTTACTTTCATTTTTTCAAAAAGACATCTGGCATCTGCCAAGGGAGCTTTATGAAGAAACACAAAGTAAAACAAAAAACATTTCACATTTCAACAGACCACTGGATCACTTGACTTACAATGTGTTGAATATTTGTAATCTTCATGGTAAGCTACACCTTTTTTGGAAGCTGCTTTGCTCAATATGCAAATATGCAACATAAGCAAATTTGCAAATATGCAACCACACACACAGTCAGACTGTGCATGACTGTGTGTGTGGTTAAAAGTAGGTGGCATACTTAGGCAAGCCAGTGCAGCCAGACATAAAAACGGTAATTGTTATGTTCTAATCCTGTGAGCAGTCATACACGCAATTAAACGAAAGAACTGAAAGCTTTTTTTATGTTCAAATTGGTTACACATCTTATTCTGATTGGGTTTCTTAGTTTGTTTGTTGTAGTTACAGGATGGTGTTAATGTAGCACTGGTGAAATACTAAGACCACACCAAAGTTACTGCTTTCTATTTCACACATCCCTCTCAACCCACAGAGTCATTTTCGGTTATTTCAACAGTACTGCAGTCATCAGTTAGACGTACAGGAAGCCAAGCTGGCTCTACCAAACTGTATCCAGTTCTCTTAATAAATCCATGGTCTTTAACCAGGGAATGACCATTTGCCAGGTTAGTTTGTAGCTGCACTGTAACAAGGTTAAAGTGTGGTGTGTATGTTTTACCAATCCTTGGACGCTTGATGGGCACTTGATGCTCTAAATGCGGCGATGGCGACTTCTTATCTGTTACACTGGGACTGGTTTCACAAACATCTATAGTGCAGAAAAACACACAGAAATCAAAAGTGCAGCCAGAGAGATTTTAGCAAATTACCCATTTTACATCATTGCTGCCTTTAATAGACTATCTTTAACAGACTGAGCTCTCCTTTCCCCTTAACCCTGAGCTGTATGCAGTGGCGGTTCTACACAGGGGCCTCCAGGGGCCACTGCCCCTGTGAAGAAGCCTTTGGCCCCTGCTGTGGCCCCTGTGTCAAATTAATAATAAAATGATCGATTTATAACAATGAACAATGGAACAATTCTAACCTTTTTGTTCAAACAATATCTCATTGTACACAAAAGGAACCCAGAATGTGAACATTGTATAATAGTTTAACTCTATGGAGTCTTATTGGGCTATTTTGTCTATTTTTGAATCCTTTTCATGTCTTTACGTGTCTTTGTAAGTCATTTTGTGTCTGTTGTTGTGTCTTTTTTGGTTATTTTGTGTCCTTTTTTTTGTCATTTTGTGTGTTTTTGTCATTGGTGTCATTTATGTGTCTTTTTTGTGTCTGTTTTAGTTATTTTGTGTCTTTTTTTGGTCATTTTGTGTCTTTTTTGGTCATTTTGTGTCTTTTTCAAAACATTCAAAGATTTTGAATGCTTAAATATCATCTTTGCCATTTTTTCATGTGCTAATGTGCCCCTCTGATTAAACACTGACCCCTCCTTGGCCCCCACAGTAAAACTGGTCTAGAACCGCCACTGGCTGTATGTATGACTCAGACATGCTGTCTGTGTATATGATTGTTAATATGAAGGCATGTACAGTGAACTGAGGCATCATTTGTTAGCATTCGTTATCTTATACTCACTATTTGCATATCCGGCAACTGACATGAGCCTTGACTCCAGGCGCATGGGGATGTTCTCACACAACATACACAAGCTCTGAAGGAAGTTGCGGCAAACTTCAGCGTTGGCCACCGTGAAATACTCCAACATGGCTTGGATGTGTTCTGTTGGTGGTGCTGCTGCAGAGCGACTAGATTCACTGGGCATCATTTGGCACAAATTCATTATGAGTTCAGGTGTCTGATTGCTAAGGACTTGAAACAGTTCTGAGGATTCCTGAACCAAGACAGTGTTCACATTTTCGTTGTCAGGGTCAACCTCCTCATCCATGATCAGACTCCATCAGCTGATAAACAAAATATCAAATGTAAATAAATGCACAGAAATATATTACTTTACACACAATCTGATATCTCAAAGATAGCTTTACTGGGAGAAATATGCAACAAAACTAAATAACCCATATTTAGTAATTGGGAGCCACATACAGATGCATATCAATATATTAGAATATTATGGAAAAGTCCATATCCAATAGTCCAAGTCAAACAGCCCCAACCAAGTATTGAGTCATATAGATGGACTTACTTTTCAAAGGCCAACATTTACATATCAAAGATACTTCTTAAAATTGGTCTTTTGTAATATTAAAAAAAATTTGAGACACTGAATTGTAGGTCTTCATTAAATGTAAACCATGATCATTGTAATATTTGTGTTATATATATAATGTGTTATTTCCACTTTTTTAATTGAATTAACAATAATAATAATTCATTTTATTTAATAGGGCGCCTTCCAAGGCACTCAAGGTCGCCTTACAACATGGGAAAAAAACAAAACACAATAAACAATGCAGAACATCATACAATCTAAACAAATCAGAACATTTAAGAATAAATTACAATAAAGGAGGGGAGTTTGTGCGCAGGATCAGATGGAGTGAGCGAGTCTGAACAGGTAAGTCTTGAGTTGTGATTTGAACTGATTGAGAGATGTGATGTTGCGAAGGGAAAGGGGAATTCCAGAGCAAGGGAGCAGAGAATTACTGACATAAACTTTTATATTTTATAATTTATCGAGATGCACCTGGACATGTCTTATTGTTTTAGTCAGCAAAAATACAAACTATACTGCTCAGAGGGCTATTAACCCAAAAACTTCCCAAATAATAAATAAAACGTTTCTTAATGTGGTTATGGAGTAACAAAACCCAAACAACAATAATGATCTCAATAAAGATTTTCCATGAAGAATTATGCAAAAATTCCTTCAAATCTTGTACTTACCAGAGATGTGCTCATAAATGACTTGCCAATAATTGATTTTGCATGTATAAAGCATGAATAATGAGTTGATTCAGACCAAAATGAAAAAATATTTGACTAATCAACTGAGAGGGAGCAGCCTTAACAATACAATTATGGAATAAAATGCAACTTATTCACCACCACATTATCATGACACAGGAAAGCCACAGTTTGCAAAGTTGGCTATTCCATTTCATATGCAGGAACTAGACACAGTGCAAGTTGATAATAACTGAATGGATTATTCATTATTAGACCATATTTTCTTTCTTGCCTATATTCTTCTTCATCCAGTTAATGAGCATGTTTAGTTCCATGTATAACCCACATATAAGTAACAAAATAACTTCTATTAATGAACATTTGCTTCTGTTTTTTATTTTTCATTTTATTAATTTGTTAAGGTGATTTAGTTAATTCAGTTATAATTAAGGTACATTCAGGGGTTAATAATAAGAAACCGCACACCGATATAGTTGTGCAAAACTATGTCCCACATCATAACAGCGCGTGCGTTGTTTGTTGTTTGGTGTGGATTAATTAGGGTTTGATGCCTTCAATGTAAATGTATTATCTCAGAAAAAACATCCGTAAGGACAGACTGATATCCTTCAGTCAGTCCTAGAATTTTATCTGAAAAATTATATTCTAACCGAGGTCATTTAAGGTGACACCCTCCCAGTGCGCCTTTATATCTATCTCAATCTTAGTGACGCAGCTTTTAGGCTGCACTAAACGGTGCAATTCCTATTATTCGCCATAAAGTTAACATATAGCCTACTATTAAACAAAATAAGCACTCACCAACAACTGTTGTCGTAGACTGCATCTCTCTGCAGCCAGAGTATCTATTATTTAAAAACGAAACTAAGAGCATGTGGTAGTTTTGGTTTCGTTTTTACGCAGCTGCTGCGATTCAAATAATCGCGACAAGGCAGTTATGGTCTGTGACAGACAGATACAGTGGGGAATTATATTATTTTTTATGAGCTGCATAGCTGGAAAATTATTTTGATGAAAATGTGAGATTCTGTCGGGGATGTTTAGTCAGCAGGCAGAGAGAGAGAGAGAGAGAGAGAGAGAGAGAGTCCAGTATGATAACCACACTATGGCTATAGGTTTCATTTACATATAGTTTTTTATCCCCCCCCCCACGATTCCATTAAAAATAATTTAGGTAACAGGTTGACAATTTGCAGGCAATTAAAATGGGTAATTATCATCCGTTACTACAGCAGACTATATTAAAATGAGTCTGCTGTAGCAACAGATGATAATGACCAATACAAATTTGACAATTTGACAAAGGATTAGCCAATGCTGACGATCTGATTTAACTAAATTATTATATATCTGGATCTTCTTCGCCTTAGCCTCTGAAACAAATGTTTGATGCTCCAAAAACTCTTTCTCTTGTTTTTTTGTTATTTGTAGTTTTGCCACCGTTGATGTTCAGAAAAGAGAAATCGATTCCTTTTTTGGTATTGATCCTATTGATGCAAGAATCTATCTTTAAAATAAAAATCTAGTATCTGGAGATGATACTTACATATCATATTATTTTATTTATTTATTTTTTATTTATAATTATTTTATTTTATTTTGTTACTATTTATTTATTATTACATATTATATAATATATACTGTACTATTATTATTATATACCGTCTAGTCACTATAGCATTGTTGCCATCATATCACCAGTTTAATTATTACCATCATCTTGCCAACTTACCAACTGATCTTCTTTTTTTTAACTCTTAAGTGTCCTTGTTCTATTCTGTGTTTTTTTTCTATTGTTGTTTTTATTTATGCTACCTCAGTATTTTATTCTATTGTGTTTTATTGTACTTGAATACCGGACTGCTGTGACAACCGAATTTCCCTTCGGGGATGAATAAAGTCATCTATCTATCTCTCTATCTCTCTATCTATCTCTCTATCTCTCTATCTATCTATCTATCTATCTATCTATCTATCTATCTATCTATCTATCTATCTATCTATCTATCTATCTATCAATCTACTTTAGTATCGATCCTCTCACCCTGAGCTTAAGTTAGGACCAAAATGTTTCTTTAACGATAATTGAATGTTAAGCATTACCTTTATTCATTAGGCTTACAGCTTGCTGCAAAAAGCCAATGGGACAGGCATACAGAACCAAGCACATGTTCAAGCACAGGCTGACAGTCAGCAATGTGCCTTGTGCTGTTTTGCTGAAAAGCCAGTCGACTCAGGATCCACTGCAAGAAGCAGAGGAGACTCTTGAGCTCTAGCTCAAATTGTGCAGCTATGCAGTTGGACTTCAATCTACCCATATTAATAAATTCTTGCATCTATGACCTGATTTGCTCAACAACAAAAATGGATCCCAACAGACGTCTCATCCACAAAGATGATTTGTAAGTGCTCTCTGGGAGCCCAGACAAACAAGATGCCCTAACTAACCATTACTACCCTTGGAGGGCTACAGACCCTTTTATCCTCATATTTTAGACACAAATAGCTTATACCATGAATGGTCAAAGTGTTTCTACAGTATCTCACTTTGGTAATTAGTCAGCAGACTTCCTTTTTACAGAAGCTCCAACAACTGCTTTGCGCCTCACCAGGGCCACCCCCACCACACAGCATAACCTCTGACCTCCCACTCTCTCTTTTCCTTCTCAGTAGTCCTACAGCTATCCGATTACATTGAGCTGGCGTAATGAGAGATGCACTACACGAAGGGTTAAGTGAGCTTGAAAGAAAACATGATAAAAAAAACCATCAACACAAGCTTTTACTACTAAAATGAGTGGCAGTCTTGTTCCCGCGTAGGCACTGCTGTATAAAATGAGCACAAACATGTAATAACAGTGTTCTCTGCTACCCCCTTAGTGGGACACCACTAGGAGCCACCAGAGATGTTTAATTGAATCAAATAATTGATTAACTAATTCTGTCAGGTATCACTGGGTTTTGAAAAGTTAACTTCTTTTTTGAATGTAGTCGTAATTCAGTCTAGTAATTCAGAATTCTGTCAAGTAATCATGTTCTTCAGTGAGCATGCATGAATTGATAAACAAAATAGTAGACCTGAGCATTTTTTTTTTTTTTTTTAGAACAAGCTAAAACAGCATGACTCTAGCATCTGACCAAGTGAGGTAAACCCTGGAGAGGAAGGGCTATGGCCCACCACTCAGCTGCATGCTCACTGGTCGTTACCTGAACATCAAAAAATAATTAATACTCACATTGAATTAAATAATGGGTTGACCAATGCGATAGAAACGTGTTTTTATCAAACAAAACATTTTGTCATTAAACTATTCAATGAGATCTCAGCAGACTTGTGATGTAATTTCACTCTACAGTACTTCACACTTGATGTGATTAAATAATTTCACTCAGTTATGTGTTTTTCTTTTGCATGACAGAGCTTCATACGTTGTCAATACACCACGGAATGACATTTTGTGACATCCAAGGTAAATCTCAAAGCAACAAGTACAGTGCGTCCCCTAATGTTTAACGCTGTTCCAGTTGAAACATTCTTTATGATTATTCAATATACACTTGAGCAATCCAGGGCAAGCCTTGCAACATCTCGTGCACCGATGACATGCCCACTTCCTTCACCTCCACACAGCAGCTTTCAAAACTACTCAGATTACATGATGGAGGATGATAGGAGACCCCTAACAAATGTGACGCACAGAGAGCTGTGTTCCTCACTGCACCCCCAACTTAGCTGACAACTGGCTCACTTTGGCCACTAAATCAAACTTACTCAATAACAGACTGGATTTCCTCAAGAAGACATTATAAAGCTTGGAATGTATGTGAGGACACAGTGACATTCATGGGAAATCATGTTGCTAGTTGAAAAAAAGTTGTTACTTAAAAGATAAATACATGAAATATTTTTTTGCACATTTATTGATTAAATTAAGTATATATATATCTGTCATATTTAGGTATCTGTACATGAACATGACAAATTATACCTTGAAATTCCAATGTACGTGAACATTTTTTACATGATTATTCAAAAGAAAATAATTGTCGTGGAGCTCAGTATGCTTTCTTAAGATGCTTGCTTTACTAAACTTTTGTATATAGGTTGGATAGGAGCAATTTAAGAAAATAAATGTAATGTTAACATGATTTTTTTTCTCTGTACTCGTCTACTTTTAATAAAGGTTGCCATTTGCTTGGAAAATTAAGAGTAACATCGTGTTAAAACAAGTAACCAATCTACTGTGTCCCTAATCTCTGAATCCTAAACTAAATTGTACAACTATCTACTCATCTCTACTCACCTTAGCAGAAGCAGGTTTATTTGGAAGCAAGAAATTATATAAGTACAAAAAAATGAGACCACGATGTCAATTGTCATTTACATCTCATGTTTGTGTTGTCTCACTGTCACAATTTAAATTTGTAATAAATATGTTAAAATCTTACAAAATAATCGCAAATTAAAGAATATTTGATTAAAAAAAACCATTATCATCAAACATCATAAAGGTGTGTATACCTTAAAAGATGGGTGTTAATACCATTTTCCTGCTGGAGGTAATAATATTTTATCTTTTTTATTTCTTGAAAAAGTAAAAGTTAAAAACTGCTTACCGAAGAAAAGGATTCTCCCAAATTTAGTACAGGCAAAATATTCCAAATGCTTCATGACTCGACTGTCATCCTTACCATATTTGGAATGTTGGTCAGCTTGAACCTTTGCTTTGCAAGCAAACCAGACCGAATATAAGGGGCCCCAAGACAGCCAGAGAGAGTGTGGTGGAAGACCAGTTCAGTGGAGTTCCTGCTTGTGGTGAGGTGGTCTACTCTTATGCATTGCACCATTTAGATGCAGTGCTCATTTTAAAAATTCTTTATAAAACATAATGTCATGTCAGAGTAATTTATGTATTATTGTTGAATGCACTCTGTGCTTTCATTTGACTCAAGATGAAACTTATATTTATAAAATATTTTCTTCATAATATAATATGTGTAGGTGTGTGCAATTTTTGCCGTTTATTTTTGGTTGTTTCCTGCACTAACAAACTCATATTTTTTCAATAGGTCTGTGGAATAAATAATTATTTTCACAAGGGGTCACAGTCAGGTATGTACAACTCGGTGAACGCTAAAAACTACTATAAAACACTAATTTTTAAACATGTATGTATTTGTGTGTTTGTGTGTGACCTTTGGTGTTATGCATTTAATTTAGACACACTTAAAATAACCACTAGTATTATTTGTAATGGTAATTAGTCTACTTTCGTCAAGTCAATTAAGTTAATAAAGTCTAACATCACAAATCCTAAATTTGCCTCGGGGCACTTTCGCATCTGTACTGCATATAACACCCTCAAACCCTGGAGCCTTAATTTGGTCCGCTTTATTCAAGAAAAATGAAAAGAGCTCCAGAAAGAGCAACTAGAGGGGTCTCTGGCCCTAAACAGACAGACATGCAATAGATGTTGTGTGTACAAAATAGACACACATAATGCAGTTATAGTATAGACAATTAGCATGGCCGATTGAAAAGTGTTAACTAAGCCAAAGGCCATTTGTAATAACGCACAAAGGATAAGTATTGTGGGGTGGATGTATTGACTGTATAACATCAGGCATTGGGCAGTTTTCAATGGTATGGACAGAAAACATTGAGATAACTATTGTTTGACTTACTACACAGACATAAGCCGCCACCATGAGTACCGACGCGGAGATGGCCGTTTACGGCAAGGCTGCCATTTACCTTCGTAAGCCAGAGAAGGAGAGGATTGAGGCTCAAAACAAACCTTTTGATGCCAAGAGTGCCTGCTACGTGGCCGATGCCAAGGAGCTGTACCTGAAGGGCACAATCACCAAGAAAGATGGTGGCAAAGTCACCGTCAAACTCCTGGGCTCTGAGGAGGTTGGTATCACAAAGTCAGAGTTATCTGGTAATAAAATTTGATCAGTTCTAATCGTCAAAAATGTCCTATTATAGGAGAGGACAGTTAAAGAAGATGACGTCTCTCCAATGAACCCTCCCAAGTACGACAAGATTGAGGACATGGCCATGATGACCCATCTCAATGAAGCCTCTGTGCTGTATAACCTCAAAGAGCGTTATGCAGCATGGATGATCTACGTAAGACAACCTGGCTAATGACAAAAGAAAACTATGTTTCCTACAAATACCTTTTATCAAGAGAGTTAACTGTTGAATCTCTGTGATCACTTTCAGACCTACTCTGGGTTGTTCTGTGCAACTGTGAACCCCTACAAGTGGCTCCCAGTGTACGATGCTGAAGTTGTCAGTGCCTACAGAGGCAAGAAGCGTATGGAGGCTCCACCCCATATCTTCTCCGTCTCTGACAACGCTTTCCAGTTCATGCTGTGTGGTAAGTCATTACTACAACAATGTAGAAAAATTCTGAGTATATGAGGTCTCTGTAACATAGTCCATTAATTTTCTTTTACTTTACAGACAGGGAGAACCAGTCCGTCTTGATCACGTAAGTTTGTGACATATAAATGTGTTGACTTTGTTTAACATAGTCAAATATATCTTGATATAGATGTTGATAAAAGTCTTTGTCTATACCTAGTGGAGAGTCTGGTGCTGGAAAGACTGTGAACACAAAGCGTGTCATCCAGTACTTCGCAACAATCTCAGTTGGTGGAGAAAAGAAGAGGGACACCTCAAAGGTGTGTTATTGTATTGTTATTACAATTCAGGATTTTTTCCCGTGGAATATTGGGGGGGGGGGAACAAAGTAATTTTCTGACATCAATTCTAAACCTGGATTATAGGGATCCCTTGAGGATCAGATTATTGCAGCCAATCCCCTGCTGGAGGCCTATGGTAACGCCAAAACTGTGAGGAATGACAACTCCTCTCGTTTCGTAAGTATGAAACGACTTCTACATGACACAAGTCTTCTCACAGATTGCAAATGTGGCTTAAAATGAAAACTTATTTTGTTCCAAACAGGGTAAATTCATCAGAATCCATTTCGGTGCAAGTGGTAAACTGTCTAGTGCTGATATTGAGACTTGTAAGTATGAATCCTTATAGTACAAACAAATGACTGTAATTGAGAATTGGCCATGCTGTGACTTATGAACAATGTTTGTAGATCTGCTGGAGAAGTCTAGAGTGACATTCCAGCTTCCCGATGAGAGAGGCTACCACATCTTCTACCAGATGATGACCAACCACAAACCCGAGCTGATTGGTAAGAAAGTTGAGATATTGCACAAATTCTACCTCCTTAAAGTTTTAATATGAAACAAATGTACTTACGTTTTCTTCCTTTTTTGATCTTCAGAACTGTCTCTCATCACAACCAACCCCTACGACTTCCCCATGTGCAGTCAGGGTCAGATCACTGTGGCCAGTATTGATGACAAGGTTGAGCTGGAAGCCACTGATGTGAGTTATCTTAACTTCATAATATTTAACTATATAAAGTAAATATGCAAAGTCAAACCTATTCTTTCAGATGTATTTTCTCAAGCGATAATGTTTTGTGTGGACACCTCTTTTGAACTCAGAATGCCATTGACATCCTGGGCTTCACCGGAGAGGAGAAGATGAGCATCTACAAGATGACTGGTGCTGTGCTCCACCATGGTAACATGAAGTTCAAGCAGAAGCAGCGTGAGGAGCAGGCTGAGCCAGATGGCACAGAGGGTAAGTAATGTCACCTCAAAGTCATTAGCTGGAAAACAACAGTAATAAAGTTCCTAATCACACTGGTTTCTGTTTATATCATGATGGAAATCACTAAACTATTTTTCAGATGCTGACAAGGTTGCTTACTTGCTGGGTCTGAACTCCGCTGACATGCTGAAGGCTCTGTGCTATCCCAGAGTGAAGGTCGGAAATGAGTTTGTCACCAAGGGACAGACTGTACCTCAGGTAAAGGAGATATACTGGTATCAATCTTTTTGTTTAGTTTAAATGTAGTATATGTGTATTTATATTAGAAAAAAAGTGAGCTTCCACCTAACTGTTGGTCTCTTATAGGTTTATAACATTCAGTTCAGTGAGCAAGTTAACTGTACTTTTGTGGTTCTCCTTATATAAGAACTAATAAATCTAGTACAAAATATGAAAGTGTTAAGTAATTAACCTCATTGGAAGATATTTCTGTAATGTTACTGTACAAAATGGTTGACTTATGTTAATCAAATCACATCCTTGTTTTTATTCAGGTGAATAACGCTGTGCCTGCCCTGGCCAAGTCTATCTATGAGAGGATGTTCTTGTGGATGGTCATCCGTATCAACCAGATGTTGGACACCAAGCAGCCAAGGCAGTACTTCATTGGTGTGCTGGATATTGCTGGCTTTGAGATCTTTGATGTAAGTTTAATTTCCAATAATTCCACAACCAACAGTTTGTTTATGAGAAAATAATAATTATTGCCTGCCAGAACTTCATGTCACTTATTCATCCCCTCACAGTATAACAGCATGGAGCAGCTGTGCATCAACTTCACCAATGAGAAACTGCAACAGTTCTTCAACCACCACATGTTCGTCCTGGAGCAAGAGGAGTACAAGAAGGAGGGTATTATCTGGGAGTTCATTGACTTTGGCATGGACTTGGCTGCCTGCATTGAGCTGATTGAGAAGGTAATTACTTCATTTTGTGATCATTTCTTATTGTTCTGGCATTGATGTAATGAATCACTCAATGACACACTTCTTCTCACTTTTTAAAGCCCATGGGCATCTTCTCCATCCTTGAAGAGGAGTGCATGTTCCCCAAGGCCACAGACACATCCTTCAAGAACAAGCTGTATGACCAGCATCTTGGCAAAAACAGAGCATTTGAGAAGCCCAAGCCCGCCAAGGGCAAGGTTGAGGCTCACTTCTCCCTGGTCCACTATGCTGGTACCGTGGACTACAATATCTCTGGCTGGCTGGACAAGAACAAGGACCCACTGAACGAGTCTGTTATTCAGCTGTACCAGAAGTCCTCAGTGAAACTGCTGAATCTTCTGTATCCCCCTGTTGTTGAAGGTATGTCAGTAACTACAGAAAACATAAAGCATATAATATACTGGACATTCAACGTAACATTTTAAAAAAACATGTCAACTTTAAATTTCCAACAGAGGCTAGCGCCAGCAAGAAGGGAGGCAAGAAGAAGGGTGGTTCTATGCAGACTGTGTCTTCACAGTTTAGGGTAAGGCTTAACATTGCTATCTTGTAAGTTTATATTCAGACTCACAATGGTTACCTATCATGATAAAACTTACCATTTTTGATCTACAGGAGAACTTGGGCAAGCTGATGACCAACTTGAGGAGCACCCATCCTCACTTTGTGCGCTGCCTGATTCCCAATGAGTCAAAGACTCCAGGTACACAAAGAACATGAACTCAATAGTCTTGTTGGGTTTGTTGTTATGGTTAACAATTTTTGGCTGGTTCAACAAAGATGTTGTTTATTCAAATAAATAATGTAGAAATGTCTTTTTTACAGGTCTGATGGAGAACTTCCTGGTCATCCACCAGCTCAGGTGTAACGGTGTGCTGGAGGGTATCAGAATCTGCAGGAAAGGTTTCCCCAGCAGAATCCTCTATGCTGACTTCAAACAGAGGTATCAATGGATATTTCAATATAAGTTTGAAGCAGATTTTTAAAAGAAAATGCTCACACTGACCATTCACTCTATCACAACAGGTACAAGGTACTGAATGCCAGTGTCATCCCTGAGGGCCAGTTCATTGACAACAAGAAGGCTTCAGAGAAGCTGCTTGGGTCAATTGATGTGCCCCATGATGAGTACAGATTCGGACACACCAAGGTAAGCCGCTCAATTGCATTAATTTGCATTACATTTTAAGAGGGCTAAGAAGATATGCTCAGTACTAGTAAATTATAAACAGAGTACATTTAAAAAAAAACATTACCAAATTTAAATTACTGATGGCATTGATATTGATTACTGATATAATTGGCCAAGGAACAAGAAAAGGGATAGAAGTAGAGAAATTGTGCCACCATGTGGCAAGTGAAGAAAAAGACAGGTGCCGTCAGCAATCAAGAATTATTGGCTTTCACAGTCTACAGTTTTTTTACATGCCATGTACCATGCACATGCTCAAAAATCCTTTGTATTTTGACATTTAGTATAAACACATTTTTATTCCAGACATACCTTGAAATTTGATGTTTTTCTTTATTCAGGTGTTCTTCAAGGCTGGTCTGCTGGGTACCCTTGAGGAGATGAGAGATGAAAAACTTGCTTCTCTGGTCACCATGACTCAAGCTATGTGCCGTGGTTTCCTCATGAGGAGAGAGTTTGTGAAGATGATGGAGAGGAAGTATGTGGAAACAGCTTATTTGGAGCAAATATTATTTATACTGAATATTAAAAAATACTTTGTCAGTAACATCTTTGCTTTTCTACAGGGAAGCCATCTATACCATCCAGTACAATGTTCGCTCATTCATGAATGTCAAACACTGGCCATGGATGAAGGTGTACTACAAGATCAAGCCTCTGCTGAAGAGTGCTGAGACTGAGAAGGAGCTGGCAGCTATGAAGGAGAACTACGAGAAAATGGCATCTGACTTGGCTACTGCCCTGGCCAAGAAGAAGGAACTGGAGGAGAAGATGGTCTCCCTTCTGCAGGAGAAGAATGATCTGCAGCTGCAAGTAGCATCTGTAAGTACACGTCAACACAAAGTTGTGTTATTTCGACTGTTTCAATGTTGATGCGCTGACACCTATTTCCATTAATTCCATTAGGAAGGAGAGAATCTGTCAGATGCTGAGGAGAGATGTGAGGGACTTATCAAGAGCAAGATTCAGCTGGAAGCCAAACTCAAAGAGACAACTGAGAGACTGGAGGATGAAGAGGAAATCAATTCTGAGCTCACTGCCAAGAAGAGAAAGCTGGAGGATGAATGCTCTGAGCTCAAGAAGGATATTGATGACCTGGAGCTTACCTTGGCCAAAGTGGAGAAGGAGAAACATGCCACTGAGAACAAGGTTTGTAAATGATAATCTGCCCAGCGGATCAAGTAAGATTATGATGATAACCCTTTAATGACAACATCTTTCTTGCACACATAGGTGAAGAACCTGACTGAGGAGATGGCCTCTCAGGATGAGAGCATTGCTAAGCTGACCAAGGAAAAGAAGGCCCTTCAGGAGGCTCACCAGCAGACTCTTGATGACCTGCAGGCTGAGGAAGACAAAGTCAATACTCTGACCAAAGCAAAGACCAAGCTTGAGCAGCAAGTGGATGATGTAAGTTCGCAAAGACTTGGATTGACAGGGAAAATACTTCTTAAACATGATAACTAAAAATTCTTATTGATGTTCAGCTTGAGGGATCCCTGGAGCAAGAGAAGAAGCTGCGTATGGACCTTGAGAGAGCCAAGAGAAAGCTGGAGGGTGATCTCAAACTGGCTCAGGAATCCATCATGGATCTTGAGAATGACAAGCAGCAGTCTGATGAGAAACTTAAGAAGTAAAATACCTCATTAATTTCCCCCACAACGATTCATTTGAGAAAAAAATGTGGTCAATTGCAAAATTTACATGTACTTTATCTTGTTCTTATAGGAAGGACTTTGAAGTCAGTCAGCTCCTTAGCAAGATTGAAGATGAGCAGTCAATGGGTGCTCAGCTTCAGAAGAAGATCAAGGAGCTCCAGGTGACATATTGTATTACACAAAACATTGATGCATACATGTCCTAGTTTTGGTGGAAGTTTACTGAAAGATGTTACACCTACATTCAACAGGCCCGTATTGAGGAACTGGAGGAGGAGATTGAGGCTGAGCGCGCTGCTCGTGCCAAGGTTGAGAAGCAGAGAGCTGACCTCTCCAGGGAACTTGAGGAGATCAGCGAGAGGCTGGAGGAGGCTGGCGGCGCCACTGCTGCTCAGATTGAGATGAACAAGAAGCGTGAAGCTGAGTTCCAGAAGCTCCGTCGTGACCTCGAGGAGTCCACTCTGCAGCATGAAGCCACTGCTGCTGCTCTTCGCAAGAAGCAGGCTGACAGCGTTGCTGAACTCGGAGAGCAGATCGACAACCTCCAGCGTGTCAAGCAGAAGCTTGAGAAGGAGAAGAGTGAATACAAGATGGAGATTGATGACCTCTCCAGCAACATGGAGGCTGTTGCTAAAGCAAAGGTGCACAATACTTTAAATGCTATTTACGTCCCCAAAATTGCATAGTACATAAGAACATTCACATGATAAATAAGGTCTACGACTTTTCCTCTTTAGGGAAATCTGGAAAAGATGTGCCGTACTCTTGAGGACCAACTTAGCGAACTGAAGACCAAGAATGATGAAAATGTCCGTCAAATCAATGACACAAGTGCACAGAAAGCCCGTCTCCTGACAGAAAATGGTATCTACAAGCTATGAGTGAACAATATGTTTTGTATTTTATTATGAAATGTAACACCTACTAATATACCATAACATCTTTCCCACAAGGTGAGTTCGGCCGTCAAATTGAGGAGAAAGAAGCTCTTGTCTCCCAGCTGACCAGAGGCAAACAGGCCTTCACACAGCAGATTGAGGAGCTCAAGAGACAGATTGAAGAGGAGGTTAAGGTAAGATATCAATCAGTGTGTATTGGGAATATTTGTTGGAGATTTAGGAATTTTGTAAATGTAATGATATCTCTTTCTCCAGGCCAAGAATGCTCTTGCTCATGGACTGCAATCAGCCCGCCACGACTGTGACCTGCTGAGGGAGCAGTTTGAGGAGGAGCAGGAGGCCAAGGCTGAGCTGCAGCGTGGAATGTCCAAGGCCAACAGTGAGGTGGCTCAGTGGAGATCCAAGTATGAAACTGATGCTATCCAGCGCACTGAGGAGCTTGAGGAAGCCAAGTGAGTAACATTCAGAATAATTAACTTCCAGGTCAGAAGTGTTGCTTTTTAGCAAAACTCAATGTTTATCTATGTTCCTATTTCATACAAGTAAACATATCTTGAGAAAAGTATGGACAACTTTAAGATTCTTAGAGTAACAAGTTGTGTCTTTTTCCAACAGGAAAAAGCTTGCTCAGCGCCTTCAGGAGGCTGAGGAGCAGATTGAGGCCGTGAATTCCAAGTGTGCTTCTCTTGAGAAGACCAAACAGAGGCTCCAGAGTGAGGTGGAGGACCTCATGATTGATGTGGAGAGGGCCAATGGACTGGCTGCTAACCTGGACAAGAAGCAGAGGAACTTTGACAAGGTAGCATTGTTCACTTTACGTGGCCAAACCATACAAACTACAAAATATATATTTTTATGTCTTTACATCACTACACAACCAACTGAACTGTATTAATTGTATCATTCAGGTGTTGGCAGAGTGGAAGCAGAAGTTTGAGGAGGGTCAGGCAGAGCTTGAGGGAGCACAGAAGGAGGCTCGTACTCTCAGCACTGAGCTGTTCAAGATGAAGAACTCTTATGAGGAAGCTCTGGATCAGCTGGAGACCATGAAGCGTGAAAACAAGAACCTGCAGCGTGAGTGCTACATTATGCAGCAGTTACATTATATTAAACACATATATTTACTACATTGTGTGTGTCGGATTACATTCTTTATATTTTACATTTTAACACCTAACAATATGAAACATGTATTTTCTACAGAGGAGATCTCAGATCTGACTGAACAGATTGGTGAGACTGGCAAGAGCATCCATGAGCTGGAGAAGTCCAAGAAGCAGGTGGAGACAGAGAAGTCTGAGATCCAGACAGCTCTTGAGGAGGCTGAGGTACATTTTTCTCTAGGAAGATGTTCTGAAAAAAAACAACACCAAATCATGGACAAATATATCATAAAAAGTTTAAAGGCAGAGATTAATATTTCATTATTTGATATCATTAGGGAACTCTGGAGCACGAGGAGTCTAAGATCCTGCGTGTCCAGCTGGAGCTCAACCAGATTAAGGGTGAGGTGGACAGGAAGCTGGCAGAGAAAGATGAGGAGATGGAGCAGATCAAGAGGAACAGCCAGAGGGTGATTGACTCCATGCAGAGCACCCTTGATTCCGAGGTCAGGAGCAGGAATGATGCCCTGAGAATCAAGAAGAAGATGGAGGGAGACCTGAATGAGATGGAGATTCAGCTGAGCCACGCCAATCGCCAGGCTGCTGAGTCCCAGAAGCAGCTCAGGAATGTGCAGGCACAGCTGAAGGTATTGCACGGCGCAGAATTGTTGAACAGTCTATGGGCAGTGTGCCTACATTTTGAAATTAATTTGAACATTTCCTGATATAATTTTCCTAGGATGCCCAACTGCACCTTGACGATGCTGTCAGAGCTCAGGAAGACGTGAAGGAACAAGCTGCTATGGTGGAACGCAGGAACGGTCTCATGGTTGCTGAAATTGAGGAACTTAGAGCTGCTCTGGAACAGACAGAGAGAAGCCGCAAAATCGCTGAGCAGGAGCTGGTGGACGCCAGTGAGCGTGTTGGACTTCTGCACTCTCAGGTGAACAAACCCAATATTTTCTTCAATAATTCCAAAAATCAAATGAGATTTTTTTTTTGAACAAGTGAAAATCAAGCATTTGGTGTCTTAAGTGTCTAAATCTTTTTACCTTTTAGAACACAAGCCTTCTGAACACCAAGAAGAAGCTTGAGACTGACCTGGTCCAGGTCCAGGGTGAGGTGGATGACACTGTTCAGGAAGCAAGAAATGCAGAGGATAAGGCCAAGAAGGCCATCACCGATGTGGGTTGAAATTTTACTTTTTACTTTGACTCTTGTGTTTTTTCAAGATACTTCTAATTAACATTTCACACTTGTCTCCTCTAGGCTGCTATGATGGCTGAGGAGCTGAAGAAGGAGCAGGATACCAGCGCTCACCTGGAGAGGATGAAGAAGAACCTTGAGGTCGCAGTCAAGGACCTGCAGCATCGTCTGGATGAGGCTGAGAACCTGGCCATGAAGGGTGGCAAGAAGCAGCTGCAGAAACTTGAGACAAGGGTAAGAAAGTTATGGTAAAAGTTTGCAGAGCTGAAGCAGGACTTTGAATAAAATATGGATTATGACTACTTATCTTATTGTTTTTTGAAGGTGCGTGAGCTGGAGACTGAGGTTGAGGCTGAGCAGAGACGTGGAGCAGATGCTGTTAAGGGTGTCCGCAAATACGAGAGGAGGGTGAAGGAACTCACCTATCAGGTACAGTTCCCTTGACTGTTCACATACAAATCAACTCAAAAATATTTTTATAACAAACATGTTAACATGTTCATTTGCCTTTGATTTTACTTTTAAATTAACTATCAAAGACTGAGGAGGACAAGAAAAATGTCACCAGGCTGCAGGATCTGGTTGACAAGCTGCAGCTTAAGGTGAAGGCCTACAAGAGGCAGGCTGAGGAGGCGGTAAGGACAACATATTCACTTTTTTACTATGTCAAAGTTATTTTATCTACAGTAGGCCTATGGACATTTTTGAACATTTAAACACTTTTCTATGTCTTGTATTTCAGGAGGAGCAGGCCAACGTTCATCTGTCCAAGTGCAGGAAGGTCCAGCATGAGCTGGAGGAGGCTGAGGAGCGCGCTGACATTGCAGAGTCCCAGGTCAACAAGATGAGAGCCAAGAGCCGTGATGCTGGCAAGGTAAGTACGCATCAGTGTTGTGAAAAATAACCAAGATGGCAATCATTATCCTTTGATATATATCTGTCAATATGTTCAAGAAGTATAACATTAACCTAAGAAAGCACTAGGTTTATATACTGCAAAATTTAACTAATCAAAATTATTGTAATCTTACGTTTATTAAAACTCACAAAACATTTCTCTGTTTTTTACAGGGAAAAGAAGCAGCTGAGTAAAGCACACTTGTGCTTCACTGTGTTGAATCATATAATATGATCTAATTCTTGCTGAAACAATAAAGCCTAAACTGTTGATCTTAAACATTCTGTCTGTAATACTTTCATCTCTTTGTTTTCCATGAAGGGTAATTGATGTGAGATTTTAATAACAGTTTGTTTGCATGAATATCATGTTAAAAAAACCCAAAAACCCACTTTTTTAATAAGTAGTTAAAGAAGACTAGTTTTGTCAGTGAAACAATTCATAACCTGGTAATACTTAGTTACAACTCCTGAGATGAGATCACGGTTACAATAGTATATTACCAGATTTTCAGCCAACATGTGACTAAAAATGCTAAAGCTATCCTAAACATTTGAGGGTTGGTAGAGTGGTAATTAGTGGCGAACAAGGAAACACGGGCAAAAAAGTAACTAAAAGTCACTTTTCAACATCACTTTCAAAACAGGCATTAAAGTCGTTAAATGAATTACCTAATCCAAGTCGAGATCTCGCTTGTGAGCTATCTTTCTAAGTCACATGCAGGGATTGAGACAGCACAAAAACTGTGGCACCCCAGAACCACAACTTGTATACTCTATATATATATATTTTTTTTTTGTCCCAGATCAGAAAGCAGTCAAAATCAACAAATGTCCCCATATATTCAATCAAATTATATATTGAGTAAAAACAGGCAGGCCATACTAATAGCATTTGTATGAACTGAGCACACCACAAAGCCAAGCATTGAATGAACCTGACTTAATATGTCTGTATTACATGGTAAAAGAGCTAATCAAATATGACATTGTGGCAGTTGCTCTATAACAGCTGTTTGGACGTGTCCTGACCCTCCAAACAGTGCATACATGCAAACACATTTAAACATATAATCAAAGGAAATGATGGATCAATTGGAAATGATGTGAGTGATTATTGGATTCATGTACTTATCAAAGCTAATTCAGTGTTTCTGAATATAAGTAATTCTTCATCACAGGAGATTTTTCAGATTGCAAATTTAAAAATTGTGTCACTTTATTGGGTGATAATTTAAAGTGGAAATTTTCAAAGTGTTTTTCACACTGCAAGATCAACACTATTGCTTGTGACGTTTAGAAATGATATTGCTCAACAACTGGAATGTGGCCGACATTCAAGGTGCACTGCAAGGAGCCACAAATGGACTTCTGTCTGCAGAGTCAGTTGAAGTGTTAATAGCTTGACATATGAGTGTGAATACCAAAGACAGATCTCTTACATTTTCACAAGGAGCAGTTATATGAGTAGTACTATATTTTTTTGTGATTTATCTCTTGTGAAACTATTTTAATTCAATGGAGATGGGTTAGAATGCATGTTCACCTCAAATTAAAGTTACCTATTTCCAGTAGAGATTATCACTAAATCAGGATGTACCTAGGCTGATGGAAACCTGAAATTTAAGACGCATGTGCCAGCAACAAGTGTCACTTACAAGCAACAGCTGCCACCCTAACCATATTTGGCATGAGTCCCAGATTTAACTTCTGCTGTGTAAACAAAAATACATTCACGACAAGGATTGCAATTAAAGTCTGCAAGAGTGTTAGAAGACCTATTAAACTCATGTTTGGGGTTTGAAATGATTTACTGTGATGCTTTATATCACAGTAGTCAAAATATACAGCACGGTTATACACTACGATGTATAAGAGTTATTTGGTTTAGTATTATTCAATAAATTTACTTAATCAAGTATTTTTCCTGCAATAACTTAAAAATAGGTATGCACATCAAATGTTTAAATAATTTCACAAAATTGACATATTAAGTAAATATTGAATTGAGGTATTTTTGAGTATATGTGGAAAGTTGTTACTAGAGTCTTGGCTCAATAAATTGCTTTGAAATATAACTATTGAAATTGAACATGCACATAGTATTGTGAATCTGTTTCCTGTTTAGTACTTCTCAATTACATTGACTAATGGTAATAGTGCAATTAAAACAGATATTTAACATCCCCCCATGAGCAGAGTCAGTAAACAGGTGGCAGAAATTGAAGATCTAAGGGATCCTCTAAAATAGACAGAGAGAGAGAGAGTGAGAGAAGTGGTTGCAAAGTCTTTGAGCAGCTGGTGATGCTGGAGAGTGCATAAAGAAATTAAGTGATTCATAAATCAAATTATGTGTTCCCATCAGGCATGTGATGATTAAAATGAATGTAAGCAATCTGGAAGTTGCTGCTAAGTACATCAAGCACTACCTGAGTGAGACTGAGAAGTAAATAGCAGCAATCAGTACATTCATAAAGGATTTTGTTCACATTGACTTTAAACACAAATAATAAAATGACAAGATAAAACCTGATCTTGTAATGCAGTAGTTCTCAACCCAAAAGAGACAAAATGACTAAAAAAAGAGACAAAATGACTAAAAAAAGAGACAAAATGACCAAAAAAGACACAAATTGACCACAAAATAATTAGTTTTAAAAGACACAAAATGACCAAAAAAAGACATAAAATGACCAAAAAAAGACGGTTGTAATGGATGAATACCTGTGTTTTTTTTTTATCACACTTTCCCCTGATAAACAGATTGGAATTTATATTAGTATTATAGTGAAATGTTGTTTTGAAGAATAGAAGTATGGTTCGTTGGGTTTCATATTGCTCTGTTTTTGTAGAGCATATGAGTTCTCTTAAAGCTTGCATCAAGTGTCAAAAGTGACGTTTATTCCTTATACAATTTAGAGACAAACAATAACCAAAAATCCTAATCTGTCATCAGTAACATCAGAAATACTGGTGCTGAACAAAAAAAGTGAGTATGTTCCCAGTATCCAAATATTTTGGGGTGTCTATGCTTGGCATCCCAGCCGAGTGTCACTGCACTCCCCACACTATACTGACCATCTGTAGGATTTAAAGATGCAGGGTTTTTTGTTAGGCTTTTTCATGCTTCATTGATAGTGACAGAGGGGAAGAAATGCAGCTAAGAACCGAGGTCCAGATTGGAACCGGGATCTGCTGGGACTCCTTAGTGGCTTGTGCTCTACCAAGCTCCCTTTGAAACTTTTAAATCCCACTCATTTACTACTCACGACAGCTGTAGTCAACTTGGATTCACGGCAGCTGCAATAGATTCCAAACGCGACCCTGAGTCACAGGAAAAAAAAGATTTTCTAAATATATCAAAATGTTCACAGTTCCTAACTGTTTCAAAGCATTCCTGCACCATAATCCACTTCTATATGTGTGGATTATTTTTGATTAGTATGTGTTAAAGAATTGTCATACTTTAACACCAATTACTACTCTTAGCTTTCATTTACTATTTAGAGTAAAACTATTTCAGTGCAACTATTTGGCCCAGGTTGGCCCAGTATTATAAAATACATCTCTATCAATATAATGAATGACCCTCCATCAGTCTCTGAAGGGTATAGGTAAGATATCAGAACTGAATTGGCTGATCAGGTTTGCACATATAATAGCAGCTATTCTAATTTATTCTCCATTCTGTTTAGAAGAGTTACAAATCCTCTTCACATTTTTAATGAATGTGCCCATGTGTAATCAAAGGAAATGATGGATCGATTGGAAGTGATGTGAGTGATGATTGGGTACATGTACTTGTCAATTCATTGGGTGATAATTTAAAGTAGAAATTGTCTAAGTGTTTTTCACACAGCAAGATCAACACTTCTTGTGTCATTTAAAAATGATATTGCTTATCAACTGGAATGAGGCTGACATTCAAGGTGGTCGAAAGAGTTACAAATCATCTTCATAATGAATGTGTCCAACATATTTTGGACTCTCTTGAATGGAATCGTTACTAGTCAAGGATTTTATTTCAGCATTTGAAGAAGGATCATTTATTCTAAATCATACATATATACTACATATACACTACTGGCAACAATGATGAATAATAATTATAAACCTGTATTTGGGCTGCCCTCCGACCGGAGGAGTAATACATTGAAGCAAAGTTATGCTCCTAGAGAGACAGAAAGTAGACTTGGCATTCTTTCAGCATGAGTGAAATGAGAGATGCCTTGCACCATTTGTAGACATTTACATTGATTAAATTGAAAGCATATCTGTGTCATCATCTGTGCATCAGATGGGCAACTGAAAAAAGTGCCTGAAAGCTCACTGGGGTGATACAGTGTTGATTACTGGGACGTGGTCAGAAGCAATTTGGAGATACCTCATATAAAATTTCTCATCAACAATGATAAAAAATGTAAAAAATGTTGCCTTCCATGTTAAAAAAGACAAATAAGTAGGTTTTAAAATGATCAAAAACATTTAGAAAGGGAATTTAAGGGAACTGGCTTAGATCCAAACCACAAGATATATGTCCTGGGACCACCTGTTCATATCGATGTCTGCTGTCCACTCCACATTTGGCATGTGCCCATGTTTAACCTTTGCTGCGTAAGCAAGGCAGATTCAATATAAGCAGTCCACCGGGACAAAGCAGTGTGTGGTAGCAGACTCCGGAGACTTCTGTTCGTGGTGAGCTTATCCTCTACATCCTTTAGAGCAATTCAGTGTATTCATTAATTGAGGAATTGGTTTAATTAATTAATCAATTATCACAATATTTGTTCAACAAATCTTTGCTTTCACACCTTAACCAGTAATTAAAACATGTGATATGTTCTCAACAGGATTGTTGAATATATCAGACTTCTGGAAGAGAGAGGGACAGGTATGAACTCTTTTTTAAATTATCTTTAATTTGTATATATCTTATGTGAAACTTTGATTAGTTGCAAAGTTTTTATTCATCCAATTTTGTAAAATATCACTATCACCTAAGTGTAGAAAATATCATTTGTTTAAAGAAGGTAAACTCACTTGTGATGATGCACTCACATCAATTTAATGTGGTGTTATTTTAATTGCCCTGTAATTCTGGGCTGCTCAGTCACATGCTGATAAAACTTTTAAAGTTTTAAAAAATATAAATGAGATTACTCTTATTTATGACTCCCTGACAGAAGTAAACTGTAAATATGTTTTGTGTGTTTAATCAGTGACCTTAGGTGTTATGCATTCAGTTCGATTTGATTAAAATAGCAATTAGTGTTAATAGTAATGGTTATTAGTCTACTTAAGTCAAGTCAATTTAATTGATAAAGTCTAACATCACAAATCCTAAATTTGCCTCGAGGCACTTTCGCATTTGTACAGCATATAACACCCACAAACCCTGGAGCCTTAATTTGGACTGCTTTAATGTGGGAAAAGGAAAGGAGCTCGAGGAACAGCAACTAGAGGGGTCACGCAATAGATGTTGTGTGTACAAAATAGAGACATATAATGCAGTTATAGTATAGACAATAAGTATGGCCGATTGAAAAGCGTTAACTAAGCAAAAGGCCATTTGTAAAAATGGACAAATGTCGTATCAGGTATCACAACATCAAGTATTTGGGCAGTGTCCAATGGTATGGACAGAAAACATTAAGATAACTATTGTTTGACTTACTACACAGACATAAGCCGCCACCATGAGTACCGACGCGGAGATGGCCATGTATGGCAAGGCTGCCATTTACCTTCGTAAGCCAGAGAAGGAGAGGATTGAGGCTCAAAACAAACCTTTTGATGCCAAGAGTGCCTGCTACGTGGCCGATGCCAAGGAGCTGTACCTGAAGGGCACAATCATCAAGAAAGATGGTGGCAAAGTCACTGTCAAAGTCCTGGACACTCAGGAGGTTGGTATCACAAAGTCAGAGTTATCTGGTAATAAAATTTGATCAGTTCTAATCGTCAAAAATGTCCTGTTATAGGAGAGGACAGTTAAAGAAGATGACGTCTCTCCAATGAACCCTCCCAAGTACGACAAGATTGAGGACATGGCCATGATGACCCATCTCAATGAAGCCTCTGTGCTGTATAACCTCAAAGAGCGTTATGCAGCATGGATGATCTACGTAAGACAACCTGGCTAATGACAAAAGAAAACTATGTTTCCTGCAACTACCTTTTATCAAGAGAGTTAACTGTTGAATCTCTGTGATCACTTTCAGACCTACTCTGGGTTGTTCTGTGCAACTGTGAACCCCTACAAGTGGCTCCCAGTGTACGATGCTGAATGTGTAGCTGCCTACAGAGGCAAGAAGCGTATGGAGGCTCCACCCCATATCTTCTCCGTCTCTGACAACGCTTTCCAGTTCATGCTGACTGGTAAGTCATTACTACAACAATGTAGAAGAGAGACCTAGGGTGTGATTTAAGTGAACAGGACTGGTTAAATATATTATCAAATACAGGGAAACACATGAGAGAGGCGAAAGGGAAATTTATTCAGTATAAGATAATCCATAGATTTTATTTCACTCCTTCAAGGCTACATCGAATGGGCTTAATAGGAAATAATTTATGTTGGAAATGTCAGAGTGAAATAGGGACTTTTTTACATGTGATTTGGGGATGTAAACTAGTGTACCCGTTTTGGGAGAAAGTACTGAACCATGTAAGTAAGTGGCTGGGTGTGGCGGTACCTGTATCACCAAGATTGTGTTTGTTAGGGGACCAAACAGAAATGCTAAATATACCTAAACATGAAAGGGGGGTTTTGAAAGTTGGAATGATCACAGCTGCTCGAACGATCCTCAGAGTATGGAAGAGTACAGTCGCCCCAGATGTTAAAAATTGGATGGAAATGATGTCAGAAGTTGCATCATATGAACACATGTTGGCTAGAATTAACAATGAAAAGGAACAGGTTAGGAGGGCCTGGGAACTTATTTTTTTGTAGAGGAAATATTGATATACAGGAGGTCTTTGTGTACATGGCTGTAAGCTGGATATACTGTCTGTCGATGTTGGTGGCTGTTTGTTTTCTAGTTTGACTGTATGTTTAGGTGTGTGTGAATAACTAAATAAAAACTTTAATGACAAAAAAAAAACAATGTAAAAAAATTATGAGTATATGAGGTCTCTGTAACAGGAAAACATAGTCCATTAATTTTCTTTTACTTTACAGACAGGGAGAACCAGTCTGTCTTGATCACGTAAGTTTGGCACATTTACATGTGTTGACTTTGTGTAACATATTCAAGTACCTTGATATAGATGTTGATAAAAGTCTTTGTCTATACCTAGTGGAGAGTCTGGTGCTGGAAAGACTGTGAACACAAAGCGTGTCATCCAGTACTTCGCAACAATCTCAGTTGGTGGAGAAAAGAAGAGGGACACCTCAAAGGTGTGTTATTGTATTGTTATTACAATTCAAGGTTTTGTACCCGTGGAATATTGTTCAAGGGGGAAAAACAAAGTCATTTTCTGACATCAATTCTAAACCTGGATTATAGGGATCCCTTGAGGATCAGATTATTGCAGCCAATCCCCTTCTGGAGGCCTATGGTAACGCCAAAACTGTGAGGAATGACAACTCCTCTCGTTTCGTAAGTATGAAACGACTTCTACATGACACAAGTCTTCTCACAGATTGCCAATGTTGCCTTAAAATGAAAACTTATTTTGTTCCAAACAGGGTAAATTCATCAGAATCCATTTCGGTACAACTGGTAAACTGGCTAGTGCTGATATTGAGACTTGTAAGTACGAATCCTTATAGTACAAACAAATAACTGTAATTGAGAATTGGCCATGCTGTGACTTATGAACAATATTTGTAGATCTGCTGGAGAAGTCTAGAGTGACATTCCAGCTTCCCGATGAGAGAGGCTACCACATCTTCTACCAGATGATGACCAACCACAAACCCGAGCTGATTGGTAAGAAAGTTGAGAAACTGCACAAACTTCACCTGATTACAGTTTTAATATTGAACAAATGTACTTACGTTTTCATCCTTTTTTAATCTTCAGAACTGTCTCTCATCACAACCAACCCCTACGACTTCCCCATGTGCAGCATGGGTCAGATCACTGTGGCCAGTATTGATGACAAGGTTGAGCTGGAAGCCACTGATGTGAGTTATCTTAACTTCATAATATTTAACTATATAAAGTAAATATGCAAAGTCACACCTATTCTTTCAGATGTATTTTCTCAAGTGATAATGTTTTGTGTGGACACCTCTTTTGAACTCAGAATGCCATTGACATCCTGGGCTTCACCGGAGAGGAGAAGATGAGCATCTACAAGATGACTGGTGCTGTGCTCCACCATGGTAACATGAAGTTCAAGCAGAAGCAGCGTGAGGAGCAGGCTGAGCCAGATGGCACAGAGGGTAAGTTATGTCACCTCAAAGTCATTAGCTGGAAAACAACAGTAATAAAGTTCCTAATCACACTGGTTTCTGTTTACATCATGATGGAAATCACTAAACTATTTTTCAGATGCTGACAAGGTTGCTTACTTGCTGGGTCTGAACTCCGCTGACATGCTGAAGGCTCTGTGCTATCCCAGAGTGAAGGTCGGAAATGAGTTTGTCACCAAGGGACAGACTGTACCTCAGGTAAAGGAGATATACTGGTATCAATCTTTTTGTTTAGTTTAAATGTAGTATATGTGTATTTATATCAAGAAAAAGAAAGAAAATTGGTTATATTAGTTGTACTACTTATACAATGAATACATGATGCAGAGGGAGTCACATACAGTTATTATTTCATAAAAACTTGAAAATACCAGTAATGCATGAGGGGTAAAAAAAAAAAAAAAAAAAAAATACTTGTTTACTGACTTTATAAAAATTGTATTATTGTTTTTATTCAGGTTATGAACTCAGTGCCTGCCCTGGCCAAGTCTATCTATGAGAGGATGTTCTTGTGGATGGTCATCCGTATCAACCAGATGTTGGACACCAAGCAGCCAAGGCAGTACTTCATTGGTGTGCTGGATATTGCTGGCTTTGAGATCTTTGATGTAAGTTTTACATATATATGTATTAACTTGAGCGGCCTATACTTTCCATGACAGAATCATTTGTCTTGCCTGCAAGAGATTATGCCACTTATTCATCCCCTCACAGTTCAACACCTTGGAGCAGCTGTGCATCAACTTCACCAATGAGAAACTGCAACAGTTCTTCAACCACCACATGTTCGTCCTGGAGCAAGAGGAGTACAAGAAGGAGGGTATTATCTGGGAGTTCATTGACTTTGGCATGGACTTGGCTGCCTGCATTGAGCTGATTGAGAAGGTAATTACTTCATTTTGGGATCATTTCTTATTGTTCTGACATTGACTTAATGAGTCACTCAATGACACACTTCTTCTCACTTTTTAAAGCCCATGGGCATCTTCTCCATCCTTGAAGAGGAGTGCATGTTCCCCAAGGCCACAGACACATCCTTCAAGAACAAGCTGTATGACCAGCATCTTGGCAAAAACAAAGCATTTGAGAAGCCCAAGCCCGCCAAGGGCAAGGCTGAGGCTCACTTCTCCCTGGTCCACTATGCTGGTACCGTGGACTACAATATCTCTGGCTGGCTGGACAAGAACAAGGACCCACTGAACGAGTCTGTTATTCAGCTGTACCAGAAGTCCTCAGTGAAGCTGCTGAATCTTCTGTATCCCCCAGTTGTTGAAGGTAAGATAGTAACTGCTGTAAACTAAAACATACTTCAAAGTTTTTTTTAGCATTTGTTCATGTAACTTTTAAGTATTGTTCTAACAAAGCATGTTTACTTAAAATTATCAACAGAGACTGGAGGCAAGAAGGGAGGCAAGAAGAAGGGTGGTTCTATGCAGACTGTGTCTTCACAGTTTAGGGTAAGGCTTAACTTTGCAAACTTGTATTACATGTCCCCATTGCAACTCAAACTCACAATGGTCCCATATGATAAAACCTACCATTTTGGATCTACAGGAGAACTTGGGCAAGCTGATGACCAACTTGAGGAGCACCCATCCTCACTTTGTGCGCTGCCTGATTCCCAATGAGTCAAAGACTCCAGGTACACAAAGAAGATGAACTCAATAGTTTTGTTGTGTTAGTTGTTACTGTTTACTCATTTTTGGATTGTTCAACGAAGTAGAAGTAATGGATAAATTTCATTTTCACAGGTCTGATGGAGAACTTCCTGGTCATCCACCAGCTCAGGTGTAACGGTGTGCTGGAGGGTATCAGAATCTGCAGGAAAGGTTTCCCCAGCAGAATCCTCTATGCTGACTTCAAGCAGAGGTATCGATGGATATTCAATATAACTTTGAAGCAGATTTTTAAAAGAAAATGCTCACACTGACCATTCACTCTATCACAACAGATACAAGGTACTGAATGCCAGTGTCATCCCTGAGGGCCAGTTCATTGACAACAAGAAGGCTTCAGAGAAGCTGCTCGGCTCAATTGATGTGCCCCACGATGAGTACAAATTCGGACACACCAAGGTAAGCAGCTTGTTTTACTTATTTTATTAAAGAAAAATAATCAAGGAGGTTGTTGAGTCCAGTGTGTTTAAATTGTTTTTCTGTTAGTTATATACGATATATATATTTCGTTTCGCATTTTTATATATTTATAAAACACTCTTTGATGCTATTTTATTTTACAGTGTATATTGTTCAATACCTAAGTTCACGCTACATTAATATAATGTCTTTTGTTTATTCAGGTGTTCTTCAAGGCCGGTCTGCTGGGTACCCTTGAGGAGATGAGAGATGAAAAACTTGCTTCTCTGGTCACCATGACTCAGGCTTTGTGCCGTGCTTACCTCATGAGAAAGGAGTTTGTGAAGATGATGGAGAGGAGGTAGGTCTAAAGCAGTTCTTTCGGAATGATGAATTTTAAATAATGAACAAATTGGCCGTAACAGCTCCTTCTTGTCCACAGGGAAGCCATCTATACCATCCAGTACAATGTCCGCTCATTCATGAATGTCAAACACTGGCCATGGATGAAGGTGTACTACAAGATCAAGCCGCTGCTGAAGAGTGCTGAGACTGAGAAGGAGCTGCAAAATATGAAGGAGAACTACGAGAAAATGTCAACTGACTTGGCTACTGCCCTGGCCAAGAAGAAGGAACTGGAGGAGAAGATGGTCTCCCTTCTGCAGGAGAAGAATGATCTGCAGCTGCAAGTAGCATCTGTAAGTACACATCAACACAAAGCTGTGCTGTTTCGACTGTTTCAATGTTGATGCGCTGACACCTATTTCCATTAATTCCATTAGGAAGGAGAGAATCTGTCAGATGCTGAGGAGAGATGTGAGGGACTTATCAAGAGCAAGATTCAGCTGGAAGCCAAACTCAAAGAGACAACTGAGAGACTGGAGGATGAAGAGGAAATCAATGCTGAGCTCACTGCCAAGAAGAGAAAGCTGGAGGATGAATGTTCTGAGCTCAAGAAGGATATTGATGACCTGGAGCTTACCTTGGCCAAAGTGGAGAAGGAGAAACATGCCACTGAGAACAAGGTTTGTAAATGATAATCTGCCCAGCGGATCAAGTAAGATTATGATGATAACCCTTAATGACAACA
Organism: Centropristis striata; assembly: GCF_030273125.1. Taxonomy (NCBI): domain Eukaryota; kingdom Metazoa; phylum Chordata; class Actinopteri; order Perciformes; family Serranidae; genus Centropristis; species Centropristis striata. Next base: position 2,373,143 of record NC_081522.1, read on the forward strand.
TCTTTCTTGCACACATAGGTGAAGAACCTGACTGAGGAGATGGCCTCTCAGGATGAGAGCATTGCTAAGCTGACCAAGGAAAAGAAGGCCCTTCAGGAGGCTCACCAGCAGACTCTTGATGACCTGCAGGCTGAGGAAGACAAAGTCAATACTCTGACCAAAGCAAAGACCAAGCTTGAGCAGCAAGTGGATGATGTAAGTTCGCAAAGACTTGGATTGACAGGAAAAATACTTCTTAAACATGATAACTAAAAATTCTTATTGATGTTCAGCTTGAGGGATCCCTGGAGCAAGAGAAGAAGCTGCGTATGGACCTTGAGAGAGCCAAGAGAAAGCTGGAGGGTGATCTCAAACTGGCTCAGGAATCCATCATGGATCTTGAGAATGACAAGCAGCAGTCTGATGAGAAGATTAAGAAGTAAAATAGCTTACTCATTTCCTCTATAACCATTTTTTTAAAATGTGGTCAATTGTAAAATGTCCATGTACTTCATTTGATTCCTACAGGAAGGACTTTGAAGTCAGTCAGCTCCTTAGCAAGATTGAAGATGAGCAGTCAATGGGTGCTCAGCTTCAGAAGAAGATCAAGGAGCTCCAGGTGACATATTGTATTACACAAAACATTGCTGCATACATGTCCTAGTTTTGGTGGAAGTTTACTGAAAGATGTTACACCTACATTCAACAGGCCCGTATTGAGGAACTGGAGGAGGAGATTGAGGCTGAGCGCGCTGCTCGTGCCAAGGTTGAGAAGCAGAGAGCTGACCTCTCCAGGGAACTTGAGGAGATCAGCGAGAGGCTGGAGGAGGCTGGCGGCGCCACTGCTGCTCAGATTGAGATGAACAAGAAGCGTGAAGCTGAGTTCCAGAAGCTCCGTCGTGACCTCGAGGAGTCCACTCTGCAGCATGAAGCCACTGCTGCTGCTCTTCGCAAGAAGCAGGCTGACAGCGTTGCTGAACTCGGAGAGCAGATCGACAACCTCCAGCGTGTCAAGCAGAAGCTTGAGAAGGAGAAGAGTGAATACAAGATGGAGATTGATGACCTCTCCAGCAACATGGAGGCTGTTGCTAAAGCAAAGGTGCACAATACTTTAAATGCTATTTACATCCCCAAAATTGCATAGTACATAAGAACATTCACATGATAAATAAGGTCTACGACTTTTCCTCTTTAGGGAAATCTGGAAAAGATGTGCCGTACTCTTGAGGACCAACTTAGCGAACTGAAGACCAAGAATGATGAAAATGTCCGTCAAATCAATGACACAAGTGCACAGAAAGCACGTCTCCTGACAGAAAATGGTATCTACAAGCTATCAGTGAACAATATGTTGTGTATTTTATTATGAAATGTAACACCTACTAATATACCATAACATCTTTCCCACAAGGTGAGTTCGGCCGTCAAATTGAGGAGAAAGAAGCTCTTGTCTCCCAGCTGACCAGAGGCAAACAGGCCTTCACACAGCAGATTGAGGAGCTCAAGAGACAGATTGAAGAGGAGGTTAAGGTAAGAAATCAATTAGTGTGTATTGGTAATATTTGTTGGAGATTTAGGAATTTTGTAAATGTAATAATATCTCTTTCTCCAGGCCAAGAATGCTCTTGCCCATGGACTGCAATCAGCCCGCCACGACTGTGACCTGCTGAGGGAGCAGTTTGAGGAGGAGCAGGAGGCCAAGGCTGAGCTGCAGCGTGGAATGTCCAAGGCCAACAGTGAGGTGGCTCAGTGGAGATCCAAGTATGAAACTGATGCTATCCAGCGCACTGAGGAGCTTGAGGAAGCCAAGTGAGTAACATTCAAAAAAATTAACTTCCAGGTCAGAAGTGTTGCTTTTTAGTAAAACTCAAATGAGAACTGCCTTTCTTTCATCAATACAAATTACATATCTTTATCTATGTTCCTATTTCATACAAGTAAACATATCTTGAAAATAATATGTGCAACTTTAAGATTCTTAGAGTAACAAATTGTGTCTTTTTCAAACAGGAAAAAGCTTGCTCAGCGCCTTCAGGAGGCTGAGGAGCAGATTGAGGCCGTGAATTCCAAGTGTGCTTCTCTTGAGAAGACCAAACAGAGGCTCCAGAGTGAGGTGGAGGACCTCATGATTGATGTGGAGAGGGCCAATGCACTGGCTGCTAACCTGGACAAGAAGCAGAGGAACTTTGACAAGGTAGTATTGTTCACTTTACGTGGTCAAACCATACAAATTACAAAATATATATTTTTGTGTCTTTACATCACTACACAACCAACTGAACTGTATTAATTGTATCATTCAGGTGTTGGCAGAGTGGAAGCAGAAGTTTGAGGAGGGTCAGGCAGAGCTTGAGGGAGCACAGAAGGAGGCTCGTTCTCTCAGCACTGAGCTGTTCAAGATGAAGAACTCTTATGAGGAAGCTCTGGATCAGCTGGAGACCATGAAGCGTGAAAACAAGAACCTGCAGCGTGAGTGCTACATTATGCAACAGTTACATTATATTAAACACATGTATTTCCTACATTGTGTGTGTCGGATTAAATTCTTTTTATTTTACATTTTAACACCTAACAATATGAAACATGTATTTTCTACAGAGGAGATCTCAGATCTGACTGAACAGATTGGTGAGACTGGCAAGAGCATCCATGAGCTGGAGAAGTCCAAGAAGCAGGTGGAGACAGAGAAGTCTGAGATCCAGACAGCTCTTGAGGAGGCTGAGGTACATTTTTCTCTAGGAAGATGTTCTGAAAGAAAACAACACCAAATCATGGACAAATATATCATAAAAAGTTTAAAGGCAGAGATTAATATTTCATTATTTGATATCATTAGGGAACTCTGGAGCACGAGGAGTCTAAGATCCTGCGTGTCCAGCTGGAGCTCAACCAGATTAAGGGTGAGGTGGACAGGAAGCTGGCAGAGAAAGATGAGGAGATGGAGCAGATCAAGAGGAACAGCCAGAGGGTGATTGACTCCATGCAGAGCACCCTTGATTCCGAGGTCAGGAGCAGGAATGATGCCCTGAGAATCAAGAAGAAGATGGAGGGAGACCTGAATGAGATGGAGATTCAGCTGAGCCACGCCAATCGCCAGGCTGCTGAGTCCCAGAAGCAGCTCAGGAATGTGCAGGCACAGCTGAAGGTATTGCACGGCGCAGAATTGTTGCACAGTCTATGGGCAGTGTGCCTACATTTTGAAATTAATTTGAACATTTCCTGATCATTTCACTAGGATGCACAACTGCACCTTGACGATGCTGTCAGAGCTCAGGAAGACCTCAAGGAACAAGCTGCTATGGTGGAACGCAGGAACGGTCTCATGGTTGCTGAAATTGAGGAACTTAGAGCTGCTCTGGAACAGACAGAGAGAAGCCGCAAAATCGCTGAGCAGGAGCTGGTGGACGCCAGCGAGCGTGTTGGACTTCTGCACTCTCAGGTGAACAAACCCAATATTTTCTTCAATAATTCCAAAAATCAAATGAGATTTTTTTTTTGAACAAGTGAAAATCAAGCATTTGGTGTCTTAAGTGTCTAAATCTTTTTACCTTTTAGAACACAAGCCTTCTGAACACCAAGAAGAAGCTTGAGACTGACCTGGTCCAGGTCCAGGGTGAGGTGGATGACACTGTTCAGGAAGCAAGAAATGCAGAGGATAAGGCCAAGAAGGCCATCACCGATGTGGGTTGAAATTTTACTTTTTACTTTGACTTGTGTGTTTTTTCAAGATTTTCTAATTAACACTTTATATTGTCTCCATTAGGCTGCTATGATGGCTGAGGAGCTGAAGAAGGAGCAGGATACCAGCGCTCACCTGGAGAGGATGAAGAAGAACCTTGAGGTCGCAGTCAAGGACCTGCAGCATCGTCTGGATGAGGCTGAGAACCTGGCCATGAAGGGTGGCAAGAAGCAGCTGCAGAAACTTGAGTCTAGGGTAAAAAAGTCATGTCAACTTCTTTTTTTACCGCTGAATCAACAGTGAAAGACAGATACTTATTGTATTATTGTTTTTTGAAGGTGCGTGAGCTGGAGACTGAGGTTGAGGCTGAGCAGAGACGTGGAGCAGATGCTGTTAAGGGTGTCCGCAAATACGAGAGGAGGGTGAAGGAACTCACCTATCAGGTACAGTTCCCTTAACTGTTCACATACAAATCAACTCAAAAGTATTTTCATAACAAACATGTTAACATGTTCATTTGCCTTTGACTTTACTTTTAAATTAACTATCACAGACTGAGGAGGACAAGAAAAATGTCACCAGGCTGCAGGATCTGGTTGACAAGCTGCAGCTTAAGGTGAAGGCCTACAAGAGGCAGGCTGAGGAGGCGGTAAGGACAACATATTCACTTTTTTACTATGTCAAAGTTATTTTATCTACAGTAGGCCTATGGACATTTTTGAACATTTAAACACTTTTCTATGTCTTGTATTTCAGGAGGAGCAGGCCAACGTTCATCTGTCCAAGTGCAGGAAGGTCCAGCATGAGCTGGAGGAGGCTGAGGAGCGCGCTGACATTGCAGAGTCCCAGGTCAACAAGATGAGAGCCAAGAGCCGTGACACTGGCAAGGTAAATATATACGCATTCTGGCTTCATGAAAATTAAATCAAACGTAATTCCTTCCTACTCTAATTTATGTCACGCACTACTTTATTCATTTCTCAAAAAAAAAAGACTGAAGCGCCATAAAATTTGTGACACACAAAACTTGTACATAGTATTAATTCTCATATCCACTTTTTTTTCCAGGGAAAAGAGGCAGCTGAGTAAAGCTGTTCGGCAGACGGGATGTTTCCAATCATATAATATGATGTGAAATAACCACAATAAAATATTTTTTGAATTTAATTTGCATTGTCTTCGTTATTTTGACCTGAATGTTTCCCTGACTGTTTGGCTGTGTCAAAAACACATGGCTAAAGAAACTTCTCTGATTTATATTGGAATGACTGGTATATAATATAATGCTGCAAAATTTATTGTCTGAGATCTGTTGTACAGAAAACTAGTACGCATGCCCACAGTGTGCATTTGTAGGTCCTGAACACAATTGAAGTTAGAGAAATTACCCCAAGAATTTCCCCTCCCAGCCAAAGGTCTTTCAGCTGCCAGCCAACTGGCGACCAGTTTATTGGTGGCATACCAAGATTCCACAGTAAATACACCCATCCATGTAATTGCAGAGTGTTACCATGAGATGGCGTTGACCTAACAGACAGACACATCAGAATAAGTTAACCCTAAAAACTAGATTTTCAATGGTGGAATGCAACCAATGTTCAGTAACTGCATTTCCTCAAGTACTGTGCTTAAGTACCATTTCTAGGTACTTGTAATTTACTTAGTAGTATTTCCATTTCATGTTACCTTATACTGCTTGTCCACTACATACCAGAGGCAATCTAAATTTGTAGTTATTTATAATTATGTACAATAAGCCAACAAGCATTTTATAGAAAAAACAAGTAAAACAAACTCCATCTTTACCAACCACAAGATTTAAATCCATCCATCCAGCCACCTCAGTGAGATAAAACAGCAATACTCAGAGGCGGCAGGTCAGCACCGACTTACGTGGACTGTATACAATCCAATCCAAAGAGACATTCGAAAGACTTTTTAAGGACACAACAGTGTTTGATGGTTCAGAAATATATAACTTTTAGCAATAATGAAATAATATCACATGCTCAGGGATTTACAGAGATTCCTGGTGGACGCAAAGCTTTACTTTTTAGTAAACAAAAGCTAACTGTATTCAGTAAGCCGAAGCAACAACAGCACAGACTTATTGTGTGGAAATAGATTCAGATTTGTTAGGATGGTTCATCAGGTGTGAACAAAAATGTTTCTATGGTTTTCTCTGTCAGTTGGTCCGTCCACAGTTATCAACATGCTAAAAATTTGCTTGGAGGTCAAGTGTCCAGTGCGAGGTGAGGTGAACGTGGATGAATGCCAGTACGTGGCCGCAGCTTTTGTGAATTTGTACTTGTTTCACAATCAATTGCAAGTTAATGATTATGTCAGAGCCCAGGATGACATCAAGGAAATAGCTGCTCTGGTGGAAGGCAGGAACAATCTCATATTGGATGAAACAGAGAAATCCTCTGGAACAGGGAGAAGTTGCAAAATCGCTGAGGACGCCAGGGCGCACATTGGACTTCTGGCACTGTCAGGTGAACAAACCCTAAAATCTAATGAAATTTTATATAACATGGGAAAATCAGGCAAGAAGGCTTGAGGCTGACCTGGTCCAGGTCCAGGGTGGATGAGACTATTCAGGAAGGAAGAAATGCTGAGGAGGCCAAGAAGACCATCACTGATGGAAAGATATTTCAAGTGGCTGAGAAGCTAAAGAAGGAGCAGGATTCAGCGCTCATCTGGAGAGGATGAAGAAGAACATGGATGTTGCTGTTAAGGACCTGCAGCATCGTCTGGATGAGTCTGAGAATCTCGCCACGAATGGTGGCAAGAAACTTGAGTCAAGGGTAAAAAAGTAATGTAAAATATTTGCACAGCAGAAGAAAGAGTTATTAAAAAAGATGGATTCTAGTTGCCTTATTGTTATCCAAAGATGAGTGAACAGTCACTTTTGATATTTGAAATACAAATAAATTTAAGATAGGGGAGAGTCCCCACAATTGAAAGATTTTTCACTTATCACTCCTTTATTCAGATATTTTCTCACCGACATATCTAAAATTTTCAGGCAAACAACCTACATGTGTCTTTTTCCATACGCTACTTAAAGTTTTTCAAAAGAGAAAACAACATGTGGGGAATTAAACTAAAGGTAGATGCTGCCCAGTGTTAAAATTGAAGTACATGTGAGTCTGTACAGTTGTAACACAACTAAAAATGACCAGTAAACAAATACTTTTGGTGGCTAATAAACAATAATGCAGTCAAGCAACTGTTTTATGCTAATTTCATACCCAGAATGTAATCACATAATATATAAATCATAATTATATTATTATAACAAAATTGGCAAATGATTTAATGATGGAAGCTGTAGAAATACTTTACAACACTAATCGAATTTAGAATATAAATTAAAGACTTCAGACAGAACACAGAGCAATAGCCAAAACATTGCATGCAAACAGAGGACAAACATAATAAGTCTGTGCTGTAAAACCTACGCAGTAAACATTGTGTCTTGTGTTACAAACGAGCCGCTGGTCACACCCACGGTTGCATTCCTTACAGAGCAGAACTAAAGTTCATGTCATGTGATATATGTAGTGTGTGGATTTTGATTCCACAACATATGAACACAACCTTATATTAAAAAAATACCTCATGCCTGGAAAAAAATACCATTAATGCCTGAAGCTTTATAAAATTAGGGCTAGAGAAAACCTTTTCAGAGGACAGTATGATGTGAATTATTGTTATTAGTATAGAAAAGATACAACACAGTAAAACACTTTGTTAAATGAGATATTTCTAATCATATAACATGATTTGAAATATATCACAATAAAATCGTTTGTTGTAAAACGGCATAGTTTGTATTTGTTTGTTTTTTGATCCAATCATGTCCTCCTCTAGAGAGAGCAATAGTGATAATTGAATCATTGGTGACAAAGCTAAACAACATTTAACAATCTTCTGACTATTTAATCCTATAAAAAAGTATGCTGCATACCTTTTGATGTACAGATATGAGCTGTTTTAAAGTTAACACTGAGCAAAAATATATACCTCATGTTACACTCAACATTTAGGTCTGTTGTATGGAAAACTAGTGTGAATGTGACACCAAAGTACATTTATAGGCCCCGAGCACAAGCATTTATAAGAGAGAGCCAAGACTTCATTATGAAGAATGTCTGAGAGCACTTTTGAACCTCAGAGGAGATGCCATGAGGAGGGAAAGGGGGTTGCACTACTGTCACTGTAATCCCAGCATGAAAAATGAGTATGCATGAGCCTGAATAATTATGTGGCTCATTCAAGATAACTTCTCGTTCACTGTCTTTCTTTGGTGGCCAACAACTCAATGAACTCTGTCATCCCAGAAAACACATTTTGAGGGTTCAATTTTGGCTCTCATCAAAAAAATTAACTTTGACATTCAGAGAGGGATATTTTTCTTCCAGATAAGAAAGAGGGCTGGCCTGAAGATGACTAACTAACACTGTTTAAGTTTGTTTTGTCATATTTAGTTGATACATCTCTTTTTCCTTATTGGTTTATATTGTATTATATATGGTTTCTTGCTGAGCTTGTTTAGTGCTATGACCTCATGCTACAAAGAAACTGAAAGACTCAATAATGTCACTAGCAAAATTTAAAAAGATTGATTTAGTTAACTGACATGATTGCAAAAAACGTATTCTTAACATAATCACTTGATTTCATCAAATAATAAATGACACAGGTTAGGAAAAATAGAACACTTATGTATTTTTAAAATAGTATACCTGCTGTAAAATGAGGAGGGTGCTCTAGAGCCTAAAATAAACTTTAATTGAAGTAATGCTGGAGCAAAAGTAAGGACCTGGCCATAAAAAGTGAAACCTGAAACATTAGACGATATATAATTACAACATATGTTTTATGTCTGCCTATCCCCCTTTCCACATTTGGAGTGTATACCATATTTAACTTTGCCATGTCATCATAACTCAATACAATATAAAGGGCTTCTTGTGAAGACAGTGCGACACAGAAGACCTGTGAGTTCCTGCTTGTGGTAAGACTGTGTTTTCTTAAGCTTGAGACAATTCAAATGTATTCTTCATTTATGAAATAAGTTATGTTAATATTTGTTAGTGAGTCTTGTTTTTGCTGTTCTTTAACAGGATTGGAAATACTGTTGACAGGGGGGTGTTCAGGTAAGGACAACTTTTAAATGTTTAACTTTTCTTTATCATTTGATACATTTGCAAAATGTTTCTCATTAATTGAATATCCACAGTAGTTAACTCATTCTGACAGTACTGAACCATACATTAGTATTTGATCTTTGTAACAAGTTAGTCTAGATTAAAGTTGAAGCCCACCTGTAACAACACATAGACATGGTTTCAGTGTGGTTATGTTTACTATTCAGCAGTATGTAAGTTTAAAGTCCGGGTAAGTTCAAATCAGAGATTTGTATGAAAACATATTTTACAAGGTACAAAATAATGTAGAAAGACTTATAACTATATGTGACTGAATTTTGGACTAGAAAGTCCTTATCATAAATCTGCCCCTAACACTATAAGTATTTTTACCAACAGTGGCTAACATTGATACATTTGCTGAAGTTAGTTAGTACATTAGTTTGCTGAAGCTAACGTTAACTCCTGTCAGCTGTCATACCGACGGAAGATTACAATGTCTGAAGTAATATCTCACATAGGCGCTAAATCAGGGCATTTTATGAACCTAAAGATAACCGTTATTGTCTACAGAGGTCGCCTCTCTTGGCTGACTGCCAACAGAGGCACAGAGACTCAACATTAGAGCAGAGTGTCAGATCTCTGCACTGCAGAACACCCTAAGTGAAACACAAGATTTCTTCTCCGTAGTTTGTTTTGCATGGACATTTTGAGAGAGTTAGAGAGCCAATATGACAGCATGCAGAAAGTCTTCGGAGAAGTTGGATATTTGATATCAGGTTTCAGTGCCTGCCTTCAGCAGACACGTCCCCAGTGTTTCAGAGCAGAGAATACTGCTCATTCTTTCAGTATTTTAAAACCATATTTTTAATACATGGCGATTTTTTTTTCTGATTTAGATTTTGGCTTGGTGTTTAAAAGCACAATAATCTATGGTGTGGAAAACTATATATATATATACAGTATATATATAAAAATATATATATATATATATGCTTTACCCGGACTTTAAGTGCTGTTAAATTATAAAGACTTAAAATATAAGTCTAAGATGGCAGTTTGTAATTATCTGACAGACAACAGCCGCCACCATGAGTACCGACGCGGAGATGGCCACTTATGGCAAGGCTGCCATTTACCTTCGTAAGCCAGAGAGGGAGAGGATTGAGGCTCAAAGCAAACCATTTGATGCCAAGAGTGCCTGCTACGTGTGTGATACTAAGGAGCTGTACCTGAAGGGCACAATCACGAAGAAAGAGGGTGACAAAGTCACCGTCAAACTCCTGGAAACTTCTGAGGTTCGTATCGCAAAGGCAGACTTAACTGGGAATTCATTTTGATCAGTTCTGATTGTCAAAAATGTCCTGTTCCAGGAGAGGACAGTTAAAGAAACAGAAGTATTTCCAATGAACCCCCCCAAGTATGACAAGATTGAGGACATGGCCATGATGACCCATCTCAATGAAGCCTCTGTGCTGTATAACCTCAAAGAGCGTTATGCAGCATGGATGATCTACGTAAGCTAACCTGTCCACCAAGAACAGATACTATTGAAAATGGCTGCACATATTGGAGTCATAGCATAAACTGTTGAATCTCTATGTTCACTTTCAGACCTACTCTGGGTTGTTCTGTGCAACTGTGAACCCCTACAAGTGGCTCCCAGTGTACGATTCTGAATGTGTAGCTGCCTACAGAGGCAAGAAGCGTATGGAGGCTCCACCCCATATCTTCTCCGTCTCTGACAACGCTTATCAGTTCATGCTGACTGGTAAGTCATTACTATAGCAACAGAGAACATATCAGTATATTAGGTTTCTGTTGCAGTAAGACATAGTAAATTATTTTGTTTTTTATTTTACAGACAGGGAGAACCAGTCCGTCTTGATCACGTAAGTTTGTGACATATAAATGTGTTGACTTTGTTTAACATAGTCAAATAAATATTGATATAGATATTGATAAAAGTCTTTGTCTATACCTAGTGGAGAATCTGGTGCTGGAAAGACTGTGAACACAAAGCGTGTCATCCAGTACTTCGCAACAATCTCAGTTGGTGGAGACAAGAAGAGGGACACCTCAAAGGTATGTTATTTATTATTATTAAAATTCAGGGTTTTTTACCCGTGGTATATTGTTCAAGGGGGAAAAACAAAGTCATTTTCTGACATCAATTCTAAACCTGGATTATAGGGATCCCTTGAGGATCAGATTATTGCAGCCAATCCCCTGCTGGAGGCCTATGGTAACGCCAAAACTGTGAGGAATGACAACTCTTCACGTTTCGTAAGTATGGGAAATTTCTACACAAGAGAAGTCTTATTAAAAATTGCCAATGGCGAGAGACATTAAAATGTCCTTTGTCCCAAACAGGGTAAATTCATCAGAATCCATTTCGGTACAACTGGTAAACTGGCTAGTGCTGATATTGAGACTTGTAAGTACGAATCCTTATAGTACAAACAAATAACTGTAATATAGAATTGGCCATGCTGTGACTTATGAACAATATTTGTAGATCTGCTGGAGAAGTCTAGAGTGACATTCCAGCTTCCTGATGAGAGAGGCTACCACATCTTCTACCAGATGATGACCAACCACAAACCCGAGCTGATTGGTAAGCAGATTCTGGATTTGCATGTTTAACCTACTAACAATTTCTACATGAAAGAAAGTCATAGATGTTTTAACCCTTTTTCCCCCCAGAAATGTCACTCATCACAACCAACCCCTACGACTTCCCCATGTGCAGCATGGGACAGATCACTGTGGCCAGCATTGATGACAAAGTTGAGCTGGAAGCCACTGATGTGAGTGTTCTTCACTACAAATTAGGAATTAAATGCAATATCAAAACTGCTCTTTTAACCTTCTGAAACCCAAGCACTTTCGAGGTGTTTTTTTTTATCCTGTCACATTTTCCTCACTATGGCCTAATTTTTCACTGCAATACCTCTATGAAATCACCACAATCATGGCTAAAACTGGAAGAACTCACAGTAATATTGCCATGAAACATAAAAAGGAAAAGTGCAGGTGTCATGAATGTTGGGGGAAATACACCTTTTTCTGATAAAGGTGTATTTCTGGTAATATTTTAAAGAAAGCATAATTTTCTTACCCGCCGTCATGTTTTTGGGGTTCAGAAGAGTCAAAACTGTTCTCTCAGATACATCTCTTGAAGTGATAATGTTTTGTGTGGACACCTCTTTTGAACTCAGAACGCCATTGACATCCTGGGCTTCACTGGTGAGGAGAAGAACAGCATTTACAAGAATACTGGTGCTGTGCTCCACCATGGTAACATGAAGTTCAAGCAGAAGCAGCGTGAGGAGCAGGCTGAGCCAGATGGCTCAGATGGTAAGTAATGTCACCTCAAAGTCATTACCTGGAAAACAACAGTAATAAAGTTCTGAATCACACTGGATCCTGTTCAAATCATGATAGAAACCACAAAACTATTTTTCAGAGGCTGACAAGGTTGCTTACTTGCTGGGTCTGAACTCCGCTGACATGCTGAAGGCTCTGTGCTATCCCAGAGTGAAGGTCGGAAATGAGTATGTCACCAAGGGACAGACTGTACCTCAGGTATATCCGAGTTATTCACTAGTTATTTACTGTTAGTTCTACGAAAGTGATGTAGTGTAGGGTTAATTTAGAAATGAAGTTCATGTTTATTACTACATTTGATTAGTTTTATAGAGTGAATGCTAAATGCATAATGCTAAATCAGTCAAGGATATTTTAGATGTACTTTATTTTGGCTTAACTTTAATCAAATCACACCCTTATTTTGTTTCCAGGAGTCACATACAGTTATTATTTCATAAAAACTTGAAAATACCAGTAATGCATGAGGGGTAAAAAAAATAATTAAAAAAAATACTTGTTTACTGACTTTATTAAAATTGTATTATTGTTTTTATTCAGGTTATGAACTCAGTGACTGCCCTGGCCAAGTCTATCTATGAGAGGATGTTCTTGTGGATGGTCGTCCGTATCAACCAGATGTTGGACACCAAGCAGCCAAGGCAGTACTTCATTGGTGTGCTGGATATTGCTGGCTTTGAGATCTTTGATGTAAGCTTTACATATATATGTTTTAAATTCAGCGGCCAATACTTTCCATGACAGAATCCTTTGTCTTGCCTGCAAGAGATTATGCCACTTATTCATCCCCTCACAGTTCAACACCTTGGAGCAGCTGTGCATCAACTTCACCAATGAGAAACTGCAACAGTTCTTCAACCACCACATGTTCGTCCTGGAGCAAGAGGAGTACAAGAAGGAGGGTATTATCTGGGAGTTCATTGACTTTGGCATGGACTTGGCTGCCTGCATTGAGCTGATTGAGAAGGTAATTACTTCATTTTGGGATCATTTCTTATTGTTCTGACATTGACTTAACGAATCACTCAATGACACACTTCTTCTCACTTTTTAAAGCCCATGGGCATCTTCTCCATCCTTGAAGAGGAGTGCATGTTCCCCAAGGCCACAGACACATCCTTCAAGAACAAGCTGTATGACCAGCATCTTGGCAAAAACAAAGCATTTGAGAAGCCCAAGCCCGCCAAGGGCAAGGCTGAGGCTCACTTCTCCCTGGTCCACTATGCTGGTACCGTGGACTACAATATCGCTGGCTGGCTGGACAAGAACAAGGACCCACTGAATGACTCTGTTATTCAGCTGTACCAGAAGTCCTCAGTGAAACTGCTGGCTAGTCTGTATCCCCCTGTTGTTGAAGGTATGTCAGTAACTACAGCAAACTTAAACACACTTTGTTGTCAGTGCTATATATTTTAGCATTTGTTCATGTAACTTTTAAGTATCGTTCTAACAAAGCATGTTTACTTTAAAATTATCAACAGAGGCTGGCAAGAAGGGAGGCAAGAAGAAGGGTGGTTCTATGCAGACTGTGTCTTCACAGTTTAGGGTAAGGCTTAACTTTGCAAACTTGTATTACATGTCCCCATTGCAACTCAAACTCACAATGGTCCCATATGATAAAACCTACCATTTTGGATCTACAGGAGAACTTGGGCAAGCTGATGACCAACTTGAGGAGCACCCATCCTCACTTTGTGCGCTGCCTGATTCCCAATGAGTCAAAGACTCCAGGTACACAAAGAAGATGAACTCAATAGTTTTGTTGTGTTAGTTGTTACTGTTTACTTATTTTTGGATGGTTCAACAAAGTAGAAGTAATGGATAAATTTCATTTTCACAGGTCTGATGGAGAACTTCCTGGTCATCCACCAGCTCAGGTGTAACGGTGTGCTGGAGGGTATCAGAATCTGCAGGAAAGGTTTCCCCAGCAGAATCCTCTATGGTGACTTCAAGCAGAGGTATCAATGGATATTTTAATAGGATTTTGAAGCAGATTTTTAAAAGAAAATGCTCACACTGACCATTCACTCGATCACAACAGGTACAAGGTACTGAATGCCAGTGTCATCCCTGAGGGCCAGTTCATTGACAACAAGAAGGCTTCAGAGAAGCTGCTTGGGTCAATTGATGTGCCCCATGATGAGTACAAATTCGGACACACCAAGGTAAGCAGCTTAATTTACTTATTTGGTTAAAAAATAATGACCAAAGAGGTGAAGAAATGTATCCGTTGTTAAAAAACTACTGACATGATTGTAATTATCTTGGTACCAAGAAAAACGTGTTTAGTATAGAACCAGTGTAGCCAACATTTTGTCACTTATGAAACACCTGTTTTACAGGGTGTAAAGTTTTCACTATCTGAGTTTGTCCTACATGAATTTTTGCTTGTTTTTCATTTAGGTGTTCTTCAAGGCCGGCCTGCTGGGTGTCCTGGAGGAGATGAGAGATGAAAAACTCGCTTCTCTGGTCACTATGACTCAAGCTTTATGCCGTGGATATGTCATGAGAAAGGTGTTTGTGAAGATGATGGAGAGGAGGTACGTTTGTAAACATCTGGTTCCGAAAGATGGTATGAAAAATAAAAAATAACACTGTCCATAACAGCTCCTTCTTCTCACCAGGGAATCCATTTACACCATCCAGTACAATGTCCGCTCATTCATGAATGTCAAACACTGGCCATGGATGAAGGTGTACTACAAGATCAAGCCTCTGCTGAAGAGTGCTGAGACTGAGAAGGAACTGCAAAATATGAAGGAGAACTACGAGAAAATGAAAACTGACTTGGCTACTGCCCTGGCCAAGAAGAAGGAACTGGAGGAGAAGATGGTCTCCCTTCTGCAGGAGAAGAATGATCTGCAGCTGCAAGTAGCATCTGTAAGTACACATCAACACAAAGTTGTGCTGTTTCGACTGTTTCAATGTTGATGCGCTGACACCTATTTCCATTAATTCCATTAGGAAGGAGAGAATCTGTCAGATGCTGAGGAGAGATGTGAGGGACTTATCAAGAGCAAGATTCAGATGGAGGCCAAACTCAAAGAGACAAATGAGAGACTAGAGGATGAAGAGGAAATCAATGCTGAGCTCACTGCCAAGAAGAGAAAGCTGGAGGATGAATGCTCTGAGCTCAAGAAGGATATTGATGACCTGGAGCTTACCTTGGCCAAAGTGGAGAAGGAGAAACATGCCACTGAGAACAAGGTTTGTAAATGATAATCTGCCCAGCAGATCAAGTAAGATTATGATGATAACCCTTTAATGACAACATCTTTCTTGCACACATAGGTGAAGAACCTGACTGAGGAGATGGCCTCTCAGGATGAGAGCATTGCTAAGCTGACCAAGGAAAAGAAGGCCCTTCAGGAGGCTCACCAGCAGACTCTTGATGACCTGCAGGCAGAGGAAGACAAAGTCAATACTCTGACCAAAGCAAAGACCAAGCTTGAGCAGCAAGTGGATGATGTAAGTTTGCAAATACTTTGATTGACAGGAAAAATACTTCTTAAACATGATAACTAAAAATTCTTACTGATGTTCAGCTTGAGGGATCCCTGGAGCAAGAGAAGAAGCTGCGTATGGACCTTGAGAGAGCCAAGAGAAAGCTGGAGGGTGATCTCAAACTGGCTCAGGAATCCATCATGGATCTTGAGAATGACAAGCAGCAGTCTGATGAGAAAATTAAGAAGTAAAATAGCTTATTAATTTCCCCTACAACCATTCATTATTTTTAAATGTGGTCAATTGTAAAATGTCCATGTACTTTTTCTGATTCCTACAGGAAGGACTTTGAAACCAGTCAGCTCCTTAGCAAGATTGAAGATGAGCAGTCATTGGGTGCTCAGCTTCAGAAGAAGATCAAGGAGCTCCAGGTGACATATTGTATTACACAAAACATTGCTGCATACATGTCCTAGTTTTGGTGGAAGTTTACTGAAAGATGTTACACCTACATTCAACAGGCCCGTATTGAGGAACTGGAGGAGGAGATTGAGGCTGAGCGCGCTGCTCGTGCCAAGGTTGAGAAGCAGAGAGCTGACCTCTCCAGGGAACTTGAGGAGATCAGCGAGAGGCTGGAGGAAGCTGGCGGCGCCACTGCTGCTCAGATTGAGATGAACAAGAAGCGTGAAGCTGAGTTCCAGAAGCTCCGTCGTGACCTCGAGGAGTCCACTCTGCAGCATGAAGCCACTGCTGCTGCTCTTCGCAAGAAGCAGGCTGACAGCGTTGCTGAACTCGGAGAGCAGATCGACAACCTCCAGCGTGTCAAGCAGAAGCTTGAGAAGGAGAAGAGTGAATACAAGATGGAGATTGATGACCTCTCCAGCAACATGGAGGCTGTTGCTAAAGCAAAGGTGCACAATACTTTAAATGCTATTTACATCCCCAAAATTGCATAGTACATAAGAACATTCACATGATAAATAAGGTCTGACGACTTTTCCTCTTTAGGGAAATCTGGAAAAGATGTGCCGTACTCTTGAGGACCAACTTAGCGAACTGAAGTCCAAGAATGATGAAAATGTCCGTCAAATCAATGACACAAGTGCACATAGAGCACGTCTCCTGACAGAAAATGGTATCTACAAGCTATCAGTGAACAATATGTTGTGTATTTTATTATGAAATGTAACACCTACTAATATACCATAACATCTTCCCACAAGGTGAGTTCGGCCGTCAAATTGAGGAGAAAGAAGCTCTTGTCTCCCAGCTGACCAGAGGCAAACAGGCCTTCACACAGCAGATTGAGGAGCTCAAGAGACAGATTGAAGAGGAGGTTAAGGTAAGATATCAATTAGTGTGTATTGGGAATATTTGTTGGAAATTTAGGAATTTTGTAAATGTAATAATATCTCTTTCTCCAGGCCAAGAATGCTCTTGCCCATGGACTGCAATCAGCCCGCCATGACTGTGACCTGCTGAGGGAGCAGTTTGAGGAGGAGCAGGAGGCCAAGGCTGAGCTGCAGCGTGGAATGTCCAAGGCCAACAGTGAGGTAGCTCAGTGGAGATCCAAGTATGAAACTGATGCTATCCAGCGCACTGAGGAGCTTGAGGAAGCCAAGTGAGTAACATTCAAAAAAATTAACTTCCAGGTCAGAAGTGTTGCTTTTTAGTAAAACTCAAATGAGAACTGCCTTTCTTGTATCAATACTAATTACATATGTTTATCTAGGTTCCTATCTCATACATGCAAACATATCTTGAAAATAATATGTGCAACTTTAAGATTCTTAGAGTAACAAATTGTGTCTTTTTCAAACAGGAAAAAGCTTGCTCAGCGCCTTCAGGAGGCTGAGGAGCAGATTGAGGCTACGAATTCCAAGTGTGCTTCTCTTGAGAAGACCAAACAGAGGCTCCACAGTGAGGTGGAGGACCTCATGATTGATGTGGAGAGGGCCAATGCACTGGCTGCTAACCTGGACAAGAAGCAGAGGAACTTTGACAAGGTAGCATTGTTCACTTTATGTGGCCAAACCATACAAATTACAAAATATAAATTTTTATGTCTTTACATCACTACACAACCAACTGAACTGTATTAATTGTCATTAATAATCATTCAGGTGTTGGCAGAGTGGAAGCAGAAGTTTGAGGAGGGTCAGGCAGAGCTTGAGGGAGCACAGAAGGAGGCTCGTTCTCTCAGCACTGAGCTGTTCAAGATGAAGAACTCTTATGAGGAAGCTCTGGATCAGCTGGAGACCATGAAGCGTGAAAACAAGAACCTGCAGCGTGAGTGCTACATTATGCAACAGTTACATTATATTAAACACATGTATTTCCTACATTGTGTGTGTCGGATTAAATTCTTTATATTTCACATTTTAACACCAAACAATATGAAACGTATTTTCTACAGAGGAGATCTCAGATCTGACTGAACAGATTGGTGAGACTGGCAAGAGCATCCATGAGCTGGAGAAGTCCAAGAAGCAGGTGGAGACAGAGAAGTCTGAGATCCAGACAGCTCTTGAGGAGGCTGAGGTACATTTTTTTCTAGGAAGATGTTCTGAAAGAAAACAACACCAAATCATGGACAAATATATCATAAAAAGTTTAAAGGCAGAGATTAATATTTCATTATTTGATATCATTAGGGAACTCTGGAGCACGAGGAGTCTAAGATCCTGCGTGTCCAGCTGGAGCTCAACCAGATTAAGGGTGAGGTGGACAGGAAGCTGGCAGAGAAAGATGAGGAGATGGAGCAGATCAAGAGGAACAGCCAGAGGGTGATTGACTCCATGCAGAACACCCTTGATTCCGAGGTCAGGAGCAGGAATGATGCCCTGAGAATCAAGAAGAAGATGGAGGGAGACCTGAATGAGATGGAGATTCAGCTGAGCCACGCCAATCGCCAGGCTGCTGAGTCCCAGAAGCAGCTCAGGAATGTGCAGTCACAGCTGAAGGTATTGCACGGCGCAGAATTGTTGCACAGCCTATGGGCAGTGCATTTACATTTTGAAATTAATTTGAACATTTCCTGATCATTTCACTAGGATGCACAACTGCACCTTGACGATGCTGTCAGAGCTCAGGAAGACTTCAAGGAACAAGCTGCTATGGTGGAACGCAGGAACGGTCTCATGGTTGCTGAAATTGAGGAACTTAGAACTGCTCTGGAACAGACAGAGAGAAGCCGCAAAATCGCTGAGCAGGAGCTGGTGGACGCCAGTGAGCGTGTTGGACTTCTGCACTCTCAGGTGAACAAACCCAATATTTTCTTTAATAATTCCAAAAATCAAATGAGATCTTAAAAAGTGAAAATCGTCTATGACGACTTAAGTGTCTAAATCTTTTTACCTTTTAGAACACAAGCCTTCTGAACACCAAGAAGAAGCTTGAGGCTGACCTGGTCCAGGTCCAGGGTGAGGTGGATGACACTGTTCAGGAAGCAAGAAATGCAGAGGATAAGGCCAAGAAGGCCATCACCGATGTGGGTTGAAATTTTACTTTTTAATTTATCTCTAATGTGTCTTTTCAAGATACTTCTAATTAACATTTCATACTCGTCTCCTTTAGGCTGCTATGATGGCTGAGGAGCTGAAGAAGGAGCAGGATACCAGCTCTCACCTGGAGAGGATGAAGAAGAACCTTGAGATCACTGTCAAGGACCTGCAGCATCGTCTGGATGAGGCTGAGAACCTGGCCATGAAGGGTGGCAAGAAGCAGCTGCAGAAACTTGAGTCTAGGGTAAGAAAGTTATGTTCAGATTTACACATTCGAATAAATGTAGGAAAACATAAATCCAAACAATATGTATCTCTGATTTTTTAAGGTGCGTGAGCTGGAGGCTGAGGTTGAGGGTGAGCAGAGACGTGGAGCAGATGCTGTTAAGGGTGTCCGCAAATATGAGAGGAGGGTGAAGGAACTCACCTATCAGGTACAGTCACTTTGGTTTACATGTACAGATCCATATAAAATATCTTGGACATAAACAATTTCAAGATGCAAATTTACTATTTAATGTAATGTACTTACTATCACAGACTGAGGAGGACAAGAAAAACGTTGCAAGGCTGCAGGATCTGGTTGACAAGCTGCAGTTGAAGGTCAAGTCTTACAAGAGGCAGGCTGAGGAGGCGGTAAGGACATATTATATTTTCCATACTGATGGATAGATAATGTCAAAACAGTTACATTTGCATAGATTTATTTGTTCAAATGAATGAAGGGGCAAAGTTCATTATTTTATTAATTGTTTACTTTAGTTATTAATGAGTATCATGCTATCTGCCAAATTTGAGCCATCTGAAACTAAAATAAGTGTTATTAAAGTGAGGTTGAAGATTCATTTTATTTGGTCCGGTGTTTTTGTTTTTATTATTACGAATAACTAAAATGGATTCTCAAAAACAAAAGATATTAACCAATTAACCAATATTACAATTCACAATTACATACTGTATACATAAACATAGTATTAAATTAGGTTTACTAGAATGATAGGAACAAAAGACAACAAGCTATCCTGCAATATCTATATTGTCATAAAGGTAGAGAGCAATCATTAAAAATTTGTAATTTTGTCAAAATAAACACTTCAAAATGTTGTACACATAATGAACAAAAATGCATCCCATGTACATAAACTATGTATGTAATTTTCCAGGAGGAGCAGGCCAATACTCACCTGTCCAAGTGCAGGAAGGTCCAGCATGAGCTGGAGGAGGCTGAGGAGCGTGCTGACATTGCAGAGTCCCAGGTCAACAAGCTGAGAGCCAAGAGCCGTGACTCTGGCAAGGTAAATATCCAATTCTCTTCAATGAAAAACTAATCAGATTTACCTTAAACTTCAGTAAAATGAATCTGACAGAAAGTAATTGTCAGTTAAATGTAATACAACCTAATTAAATCTTTTGTGCCTTTTTAGGGAAAAGAAGCAGCCGAGTAATGCACACCACCTGATCAGCTATTTCTAATCATACAATATGAAGTGAAATATGCTTTGAAAATAAATGTTTTTCTTGATACTCTAAAATTGTTGTTTGCTTGGGGTTTTTTTTCCATTTCTTTTTATGTATTAATTGTATTAGTTCATCCAAGAGATGGGTGTTAGGCAAGGAAATTTGCATTCATGAATCAGATATGTAAAATAAATAAGTAAATAGATAGTAACTAGTGGAGTGCCCGTAGGAAGTATGTATTAGTATAGTAGGAGATTAAGTAGATTTTTCAATTATGGCCAAATCGACCCTTGAAGCGCACTTTAAAACTCTGAAAGTTAGGTAGGCTAAAAATTCTTACAGATGAGATGAGAAAAATGAAATTCAAATTCATTCAAAAATCTTCTACATCGAGAATGCACACCTTCGTGCCATGCGCAAGCCACATACAAATCTTAGGTCAATCTGACGGTCAGCGAGATATACCCTAGACCAGGGATTCCCAAAGTGTGGTGCGTGCACCCCTGGGGGTGCGTGAGCTGCTGCTAGGGGGTGCGCGAGATGAAAAATGTAATGGCGGTCTGATAATGACACAATTACATTTCATTTTTGCATCTATTTTGGTCATTTTTGCATCTATTTTTTGGTTGTTTGGTAATTTCTACATGTATTTTTGGTCAATTTGTGTCTATTTTGATAATTTTGTGTCATCTTTGGTCATTTTTGCATCTATTTTTGGCTGTTTTTGATCTTATAATGAAGCATAGAAGTTATCTTCTTGTTCTTGTATCATTTTTCCAACCTGTGTTATGATGACTGGGTTGTGTTCACTCCACGCTCATTTAAATTTGCTGCAATTTTTGTTCAACGCAGCTCAAATATTATCACATTTTCCCAACTGATCAGCTTTCTACCTCTGATCCTGAGCCTGTCATCATCCTCCACCTTTAATATGGCTATAAAAACTCTTATTGCATTTTGTTTTTTTTGAAGGTGTGGGCGATTGGGGGTGCGTCAACCCAGTTGGGACATAGAAGGGGGTGCACGGCTAAAAAAGTTTGGGAACCGCTGCCCTAGACACACACACATACACACTTTTTTCAATTTTAAATTAAAAACAATGTGAGTTGCACTAATGAGTTTTAAGAACAAGTTCAATTAAAAAGGTTAACACTGACTCAATCTTATGCCTTTGTTTAGCTTACTTTCTAATTAGCATAGCAACATATTTTACAATGTTAATGCTTGTCTGTTAGCTAACAGCTGGCTAAGTTAAGCAAAGCTTAGTTAACATTAGCATCTTTACTTGCTAGCCAAAACGAAAATAGAAAAAGAGTATTGAAAGAAACAACTTAATGATACTGACATTAAGTAGGTAAAATAGGAATGTCTGAAACTTAACAGTCTGTTTTCTTGGCTTTGACGAATATTAGCTGGAAGTTCTGGAATGTTCTTTGCCTGTTGGCGCCTCTGCCGCGTGCAGAAATAATGGACGTAGTCACCGTGACGTCACCCATTAGTTTGTGGACTGCCCGTTGGAAGCCTCGAGTTCAGCGTTACACTCGTCGCCATCTTGTTTCCGATACGCGGAGCGGACCATAATTGGACTGTGGCGGAGCGCGAGGGATCTGATGACACTGACTACAGCCTCTCTACACCTCAACCTGACTGAGAGGATTCATTCATCCTTTTTTTTTCACCTCAGAAAACTGAGCATCGACTCCTTGGAGTGTCTGTTAGTCCAACCAAACACTGAACAAGACATTTAATGAACAAAACATTCAAATAAACTGTCATTAAGTGAAAATACAGTGTGAAAGGGTCAAAGTTATGAGACCAAACCGCTAAACGTCCTCTTTTCTATCTATATAACGTTATATATAACTTTATTGACACGTTTCCATGGATACGCATTGCTCTGCTTCTCTCCTGGTGACGGCTCGCCTAGTCAGTGACCTGTCAATCAAAGGTAGCCCCGCCCCCAAATCATACGATTCTTTATCTTCTATTTTCTTCTAAATGGGGCCATTATTAGAACTATTGACATCAAATTGTCTTGAAGAAGATTTTTTACTAGCGATTGAGACCATAATGTTGTCCCTGAAATTTTTTTTCTGAGGTAATAAATCAAGTGAGAAGTTTTCAAATTTAGCACTGAAATGAATGGGCAGATTTATTTTGCAGCCAAACTTAGCACCCTCTACTGGAATTTTCGGTGACTTGCAGGCTTTATGCATTTCCTGGTGTATGTACAAACTGGAAGTCTGGCACGCATGCGCCCTCTGTGATACCTCCACTGCACAGCGTGAGTTGGGGATCCTGGTCTACCCCACTAAAATTTTATTTCAACGTTTTAAAAAAGATTTAGATTTGAATTGCTTTTTTTGTGAAGGGCACCCTGAAAGTATTTTTCATTTATTTTGGTCTTGCCCTTTTTCGTCTAAGTTCTGGAAAGATATTTGTAACTTCCTTTTTTTTTCAATTGAACCTAATTTGTCCCTTTGTTTTGAAAATATACTGTTTGGTTTCACTGACTTCCCATACACAAAAAAAAATCAATATTACATTATAAATCTAATTATACTATTGGCAAAATATCACATACATAAATCTCGATACACAAAAAAAAATCCCCTCTTTTCTATATTTATAAGTGAAACCAGGCAGTATATTAATTCTATTAAAGACTCTACTAATTTGAAAGCTGCTAAAACTCTGAATATTTGTAATTTTTATAATATTTTTGTATGACAACCTCTTTATGATTTATTGAAACCCCCTGGCGACGTTCTGATGTATTTTTTTGTATTACACCCCACCCAACTGCCTTAATAAAGTTTATTTAAAAAAAAAAAAAAAAAAAAAAAAAAAAGTTGGGGATCCTGGACAACCAGAGAGCTGCAGTTTCAGGACCGCAGATTCAGTACCCTCATTCTTTCGCGACAGCGCCTCGTAGTTTGGAGGATGGGATACAATTGCATTTCTCCAGAAAAAAGGGCTGAAATTCAAACGGCGAGTCAAGGTGAATTGAGTTGTATTTTTAAATGCTAAAAAATATAGTGTCTTGAATTGCACAGTAAAATTAATGTTAGATATGCGAAAGTAGACAATTTTGTTAAAGAATAACCTTCCCCTTTAACACAAAAGAGGTATACCGGTGTCGTGCCAAAAAGTGATTGCCTGCCAGAATCTTATTTCTGGCCGCGGGAGCGCGCACAGCAGCCCGTTGAGCGGTCAGATCTTTACATTATGAAGTTCATGAATGAGATCAAGTCATATTTAGGCAGAAATAACCTTTGAGTAACTGTATCTGGCCTTCAATCAATTTTTGGCAGGTGAAAATGCCTATTTTGTGTTGTAATGGTGCTTTAAAGGGATTCCAAGCTGTCCTGTGAGCTCTAGTGTTTACATTATGAAGCTCATGAATGAGATCAAGTCATATTTAGGCAGAAATAACCTCTCAGTAAATATACTATGCCTTCAATCAGTTTTTGCGAGGTGAAAACTGAAATAGACGTGTCTATCACGTAGTTGCCATGTCTGATTTCGCTACAAACTACACTTCTTTTGGCCACAGTTGTAATAATTACGCAACAACAAACGTTAAACTTTGGAAGCCACATGCCTTTGCTATAATTACATTATAATACAGTTGTGTGTATCTGCATATTAAGACCGTTTAATCCAGAGAAAAGCAGACGTGTTTACGCTACCGCTCAACGGGCTGCCGTGCGCGCTCCCGCGGCCAGAAATCAGATTCTGGCAGGCAATCACTTTTTGGCACGACACCGGTATGTGAAAAACGCCAGCAGGAATTTTGTTGTTTTTTTAAACAAAGATTATAACTTTTACTTTCAGTGTTTGGGCGGTTTTGTTACCATTTTTTATCAAATGGACTGAATTATATCGGTCCGGGACATTTAACCCTATAAAGCCTGAACCATTAAATAATTTCCAGAAAATTCTTCTTTTTTTTTAAACTGGAGTGTTTATTGAACCTGCTGACAGATAATTTAAAAAAAAAATCCAAAAACAATAGGGATATATGATTCTAATTTGTATCATATTTGATACATCAGGTCTTTTTGTGCAATTTGTTGCTCACAGTTTGTTTTTCTTGAACTAACAAAAACATATAAAACCCAACATTTTTAACCTTTTAAGGCTTTACTTTCTTTTAACATTTTCCTCAAACATGCAAAATATTTTTTTCCATATAACACAACATCAAACATCTGCTGATATGAAGTTTTCACGCAGCAATGACTGATCCACCAGTGGAACCTGCATATACATTTTGCTATATCTTGTATTTTTGTGCAATTTGTTGCTCATTTTTTTTCTTCAACACATGTATACATCAGGTTTTTCAGGAAAAAAATATCACACTGATGATGTATAGGTCTCAAAAACTTGTGTATCAAATATGATACACTTGGCTTTATAGGGTTAAGTCCTTTTTTTTTTATTTTGAAGGGCAAACATCCGGAAGTGTATTGGTAAACTGTTGACGGTGAGCGGAATAAAGGGTATTTTGGCTGCACATTCACCTCCAATTTGTTATATAGAAGTATAGGCAAAACGCTCGGTTACAATTTTTAAAAAGAAGTCGCTAAAAGAGGAAACGATAGATTGGTGACATGAATGTGTGTCTCCCTTTTCTCCCTCTGTTCAAATATCTAGTGGAGATCTCGCAAACCAAAGGCCATAGCATATTATTTCATCTTTATTGTACCAGAATATGATGTAATTATGCTAATAATAAATGGAACTACCAACTAACTAGTAAAACATAAATAAAACGATACATCACTTCATTTCATCTGTTAATACTTGTAGATATAACCATATATTAACACAATGTATCCATATTTATATCCACATATTATTATTGTTATTGCTATAGTATAGCATAGCAGGTGGCGCTGTCGCGAAAGAAAACATCTAAATAATAAAATAACGGGAGGGTTTTAATGTGAAAGGTTTATAGAAATTAAATCTTTCTTAACAAAGTGAAACTTTGTCAGCTTTGTTTCAGTAAAATCAAGTCTACTAAAACTGCAGGGAGAAATAAGCAGAAACAGCCGCAGAAAGATGTTAGATAAAGACCTGCAGGCTACAGGGCAAGTTTTTTAGTTTCACTAAATCTATGCACGACACTTTGCTATGTTATTAATATTATTACTATTATTATTATTATATATACTGTTGCTGCCATTATTATTACTATTATTACTATATACTGTAATATACTACTATTATTATTATATCGGCCTTACAGGCCTTATTTATTATCATTATTATTATTATTATTATATATTATATTACTTTACTTGTAATTACTCTATTTATATTTTTTCATTTTACTTTTATATTGTTTATTATCTACTATTACATATTATATTATATTATATATATATATTATATACTGTACTATTATTATTATTATTATTATATACCGTCTAGTCACTATAGCATTGTTACCATCATATCACCAGTTTAATTATTACCATCATCTTGCCAACCACCCTACCAACTGATGATGTTCTTTTCTTAACTTCTTAAGTGTTCTTGTTCTGTTCTGTGTTTTTTTCTATTGTTGTTTTTATTCATGCTACCTCAGTATTTTATTCTATTGTATTTTATTGTACTTGAATACCGGACTACTGTGACAACCGAATTTCCCTTCGGGGATGAATAAAGTAATCTATCTATCTATATCTATCTAAATGTTTTTATCCACCGTCATACAGGTTATTTGTCCATTTACTTACACTTTGAGACCGTTAAGAAAAACCCTCAAGTTGGTGGCCAGGGGCCAGATTCATAAAAAAAAAAAAGTTCTTAAGTTAAAAATTAAGAAGAAAAAAAATAGGATGTTCCTAAATCGTTCTTAAATCCTATTCACCATTTATTTTTGTTAAGAATTGTCGTATGTCTTAGGAACTTCTTAGTTTTCTCACTTAGGAAGTTCTTAAATTTTTAACTTAAGATCACTTGAGTGGTTTCAGTAACTTGGCCTACTTAAATTATATGTTCATAATGATTAACTAGAAAATTTCTAAAGAAATTTTGATTGTGTGCTTGCCTCTGGACCATCATCCTCGTGGCTCAAATGAACAGTTAAACAAGGACTCAATG
Organism: Centropristis striata; assembly: GCF_030273125.1. NCBI lineage: Eukaryota > Metazoa > Chordata > Actinopteri > Perciformes > Serranidae > Centropristis > Centropristis striata. The sequence goes on from NC_081522.1 coordinate 2,399,872, forward strand.
CCGAGTAATCTGACACCTTATACAAGTTTCTAGGACAAACGGTTCATTGGTTATGAAAGGGGGCGTGGCTAATCAAAAGGGCGGGAATTTATGAAATATTGTTATGTAGAAATGGTCAGTGATGAGCCATCATCATGCATAACAAGTTTGAGGCAGATTGGACAATGTATGGTCAAGTTATAAGGTCTCAAAAATGCCATGTCTGTGACAGTTAGAGTTAACTGTTTTCAGTTAAAATGTCTGTGTTGGAGGAGGGGGGGGGGAGTGGGGGGCTGGGGGAGGCTTTGGTAGCTAAGCAACCCGGTGGCCAGGTGGGGTCGACCAATCAGAGCAGAGCAATCAACGGAATGTTCCGGAAGAGTGGCCAGAGGTGGAAAAACTGAAATTCCTGGCCTCGAACAGAAAGCATTTTTGACAAAACCATAATACCTATCATTGATCCGACTTCACTTTGAGCGTCCTGAGTTCTTCCTGAACATCTACATATGTTTTTTTTTAAGAAAGATGAAAAAATAGCTTTGTTAGAGCGATTTTAAAAAACGGTTAAATTTTTTTTTTTGAGAAATCTTCCTGCATTTTTAATATGGGAGCCGATGAGGCAGTTGGTGCGTTTTGTTTGTGCATCTGTGCGTCCTGTGCCAAAACTATAACTCTGACAGCTTTACCAGAGGATTGTGAGTGAGAGGACACATTTTCCTACGTTTCTATGTATAAATTATTTCTGTAGAGTGAAATTTGCGGCCTGGAGCGCAGTTTTCAAATTTATTTTTTGACAATTCCTTCTCTCCCTCTACACTCTGTTTGCTGACATCCCCACTCTGGACTCTCCATAGGGTTACATTGGGGGGATTTTTTGACGTGTTTTTGCCCAATAATTTGAAAACCGTTTGTCGAAACCCTTATAAAAGTCATAGCACACTGGTCATGGGTGAGCCGGTCGATTTGATACCATTTTTGTGTATGTGCGACCAAAACTCTGGGAGGAGTAGTCGACGGAAAAACAACACGGAAGAAACGGAAGAAGAACTAGAAAATGTCTAAAGAAATTTTGATTGTGTGCTTGCCTCTGGACCATCATTCTCGTGGCTCAAATCAACACTCAAACTAGGACTCTGTCCTGAGTTCACAGACACCTCATACAAGTCTGTAGGACAAACGGTTCACAAGTTAGTAAAAGGGGACGTGGTCACTCAAAGGGGGCGTGGCTTGAATCAGCAGTTAAACAGGGACTCTGTCCTGAGTTCACAGACACCTCATACAAGTATCTAGGACAAACGGTTCATTAGTTATGAAAGGGGGCGTGGCTAATCAAAAAGGGCGGGAATTTATGAAATATTGTTATGTATAAGTGGTCAGTGATGAACCATCATCATGCTTGGCAAGTTTGAGGAAGATTGGACAATGTATGGTCAAGTTATAAGGTCTCATGTTTTATGAAGTCTGTTTACTTAGAGTAAACTGACAGTTATCAGTTAGAATGTCTGTGTTGGAGGAGGGAGGGGGGAGGGGGGGCTTTGGTAGCTAAGCAACCACGTGGCCAGGTGGAGTCGACCAATAAGAGCAGAGCAATCAACTGAAATTAACTGCTGTTGGAGACAGTTCTGTAGACAGAGGTGGACAAACTTGAAATTCTGGCCTCGAACAGAAAGCATTTTCGGCAAAACCATAATACCTATCATTGATCCGACTTCACTTTGAGCGTCCTGAGTTCTTCCTCAACGTCTACATATGTTTTTTTTTAAGAAAAATGAAAAAATGGCTTTGTTAGAGCGATTTTAAAAAACTGTTAAATTTTTTTTTTGAGAAATCTTCCTTCATTTTTAATATGGGAGCCGATGCGGCAGTTGGTGCATTTTGTTTGAGCATCTGTGCGTCCTGCGCCAAAACTATAACTCTGACAGCTTTACCAGAGGATTGTGAGTGAGAGGACAAATTTTCCTACGTTTCTATGTATAAATTATTTCTGTAGAGTGAAATTTGCGGCCTGGAGCGCAGTTTTCAAATTTATTTTTTGACAATTCTTTCTCTCCCTCTACACTCTGTTTGATGACTTCCCCACTCTAGACTCTCCATAGGGTTACATTGGGGGGATTTTTTGACGTGTTTTTGCCCAATAATTTGAAAACCGTATGTCGAAACCCTTAGAAAAGTCATAGCACACTTGTCATGGGCGAGCCGGTCGGTTTGATACCTTTTTTGTGTATGTGCGGCCAAAACTCTGGGAGGAGTAGTCGACCGAAAAATGACACGGAAGAAACGGAAGATTAAAAATAACTAGAAAATTTCTAAAGAAATTTTGATTGTGTGCTTGCCTCTGGACCATCATTCTCGTGGCTCAAATCAACAGTCAAACAGGGACTCTGTCCTGAGTTCACAGACACCTCATACAAGTCTGTAGGACAAACGGTTCACAAGTTAGTAAAAGGGGGCGTGGTCACTCAAAGGGGGCGTGGCTTGAATCAGCAGTTAAACAGGGACTCTGTCCTGAGTTCACAGACACCTCATACAAGTATCTAGGAGAAACGGTTCATTAGTTATGAAAGGGGGCGTGGCTAATCAAAAAGGGCGGGAATTTATGAAACATTGTTATGTATAAGTGGTCAGTGATGAACCATCATCATGCTTGGCAAGTTTGAGGAAGATTGGACAATGTATGGTCAAGTTATAAGGTCTCATGTTTTATGAAGTCTGTTTACTTAGAGTAAACTGACAGTTATCAGTTAGAATGTCTGTGTTGGAGGGAGGGGGGAGGCTTTGGTAGCTAAGCAACCAGGTGGCCAGGTGGAGTCGACCAATAAGAGCAGAGCAATCAACTGAAATTAACTGCTGTTGGAGAAAGTTCCGCAGACAGAGGTGGACAAACTGAAAATTCTGGCCTCGAACAGAAAGCATTTTTGGCAAAACCATAATACCTATCATTGATCCGACTTCACTTTGAGCATCCTGAGTTCTTCCTCAACGTCTACATATATTTTTTTTTAAGAAAAATGAAAAAATAGCTTTGTTAGAGCGATTTAAAAAAACAATTACATCTACTTTTTTATGAAATCTTCCTGCGTTTTTAATATGGGAGCCAATGAGGCAGTTGGTGCGTTTTGTTTGTGCATCTGTGAGTCCTGCGCCAAAACTATAACTCTAACAGCTTTACCAGAGGATTGTGAGTGAGAGGACAAATTTTCCTACGTTTCTATGTATAAATTATTTCTGTAGAGTGAAATTTGCGGCCTGGAGCGCAGTTTTCAAATTTATTTTTTGACAATTCCTTCTCTCCCTCTACACTCTGTTTGATGACATCCCCACTCTAGACTCTCCATAGGGTTACATTGGGGGGATTTTTTGACGTGTTTTTGCCCAATAATTTGAAAACCGTTTGTCGGAACCCTTATAAAAGTCATAGCACACTTGTCATGGGCGAGCCGGTCGATTTGATACCTTTTTTGTGTATGTGCGAGCAAAACTCTGGGAGGAGTAGTCGACCGAAAAATGACACGGAAGAAACGGAAGAATAATAAAAATAGTCCCGGTGAATAGTAGTTAGTGTGCTTTTGCAAGCAAGCACACAAAATAATAATAAAAATAGTCCCGGTGAATAGTAGTTAGTGTGCTTTTGCAAGCAAGCACACAAAATAAGCCCGGTGAAGAGTAGTTAGTGTGCTTTTGCAAGCAAGCACACAAAATTAAGTAGTATGAAACACAACAGCTGCCTCTGTCATTTACTAAGAGTATATCGTAGTGTAATCTAGGAACAGGCATACATGTCACACAGACTTAAAGGACATTTCTATTATATATCAACTGCCAGAATAAGCTTTATGTGATACATTCACTGACCAACTTCAATGAACAAAATTTGTTACATTGTCCAGGGTTGTACTAAATATTAAAGAAATCAAATAATTGTCATACAAATGTGTAAATAAATCCATATCAAGACTTACCTTTTCACTGATGGGGGCTTCTCTTAAAGTTATTTAGAAATATAAAAATAAATATAAGAACTTTGTTTTCAAGAATCTCATTTGTTCTCAAGCTCCATCTCAGGAAAAAAAACTTAAGAAAAAAAAAACTAAATAAAAGATAAGAATTTCTTCATGAATACCAAATCTTAAATTTTGTCTTAAGAGCAAAGTTAAGAAAAAAGTGGCACTTTGGCATTTTCTTCCTAAGAATGCTTTGTGAATCCAGCCCCTGGTCTCAATGACAACATTATTACTGTTATTATTATATATACTGTTGCTGCCATTACTATTATTACTATATACTGTAATATACTACTATTATTATTATTATACCGGCCTTATTCATATATTATTATTATTATTATTATTATTACTATTATTATTATTATTATATATCATATTATTTTACTTATTACTTTATTTATATTTTTCATTTTATTTTTATATTGTTATCTATTATTACATATTATATACTGTTCTATTATTATTATTATTATTATTATTATTGTTATATACCGTCTAGTTACTATAGCATTGTTGCCATCATATCACCAGTTTAATTATTACCATCATCTTGTCAACCATCCTACCAACTGATGTTCTTTTTTTAACTTATTAAGTGTCCTTGTTCTATTCTGTGTTTTTTTCTATTGTTGTTTTTATTTATGCTACCTCAGTATGTTATTCTATTGTATTTTATTGTACTTGAATACCGGACTGCTGTGACAACCGAATTTCCCTTCGGGGATGAATAAAGTAATCTATCTATCTATCTATCCATCCATCCATCCATCCATCCATCTATCCATCTATCCATCTATCTATCTATCTATCTTATGATGACCTAGTATGGAAATGTTACAGCCTGCTGTTCCTTGGAGGTCTGACATATTATGGTGGTGTTGTCATCTCTCTAGTGACAAATTCTTTGTCCAAATATGACCACAGTGCATTCACACAAACCAAATGTAATCATTTTGATTGGAGCATATAAACTACTCATCCAGCTATCTCCATTTCTTTGAGGTGTAAAATTATGCATTAAATAATTTGTCTCACAACTGCTATGAGGGTCTGTGTACAAAGTTTATTTGTGTTTTCAATTTGTAGTCACAAAAGGAGAAAACACATTTATTTTGTACACAGACCTGTGAGCCTCAGAGATGGATGACTGATTTGAATTTACTGAAATATCGAGTATACCTAGGATATGTCTCTTACAAGGTTATTATAGTTAACGAAAACTAGAATTGAAAAAACATTTTCGTTAACTGAAATAAAAATAAAAACGAGAGTTTTTAAAAAAACGATAACTAACTGAAACTGTATTGTGTGGTTACAAAACTAACTAAAACTAACTAAAATTATAGTGAAAATGTCCTTAGTTTTCGTTTTTGTCAACTTTTTTCATTCATAATTCAGTGTTTCTATTTGAACATGCAACACATGGTGAATATGTTTACTGAGACTGGGATGTTTACACTAGAACCAAAATTCAAAACACCCAGAACTGTAAGAGTTAATAACCTTATTGAGGCTGAGATGGATAAACCAAAGGAAATAAAGGAAACATTTATTATGACCTCTTTGAATCATGCACCCAACAAATACCCCATTACAAAAAACTAACACTAAAACTAATAAAAACTAAACCAAAACCAAGCATTTAAAAGAAAAATAAAAACTAAACTAAAACTAGAAAACTCACTCTAAAAACTAACTTAAACTAACTGAATTTGAAAACAAAAATTCACAACGAAATTAAAACTAAAACTAATGAAAAATCCAAAACTATTATAACCTTGGTCTCTTATGCAGTATATTATTTATATAATTGTCTTTTTGTTCCTTTTCATATTTAACACTGAGTACATAAGTGACTGTGTGTATACTCTGCAGTCTTATCTTAATTTGATAAAGTACCCAGTAGATCAAATAAAACTTTACAGAGCATGTAATACAGAAAACATTTGGTGTGTGTTCTTTCATCTATCCATCACCTGCAAATAGCTGCACAGTGAAGGGGCAGTAAAGTGTGGGACTTCTTTATTAATGATGATGAAGCAAATATACACTACCGGTCAAAAGTTTTAGAACACCCCAATTTTTCCAGTTTTTTGTTGAAATTCAAGCAGTTCAAGTCAAATGAACAGCTTGAAAGGGTACAAAGGTAAGTGGTGAACTGCCAGAGGTAAATAAAAAAAGGTAAGCTTAACCAAAACTGAAAAATAATGTACATTTCAGAATTATACAAGTAGGCCTTTTTCAGGGAACAAGAAATGGGTTAACAACTTAACTCTATGGAGTCTTGGGCTATTTTGTCCATTTTTGAATTCTTTTCATGTCTTTGTAAGTCACTTTGTGTCTTTTTTTTGTCTTTTTTGGTCATTTTGTGTCTTTTTTTAGTCATTTTGTGTCTTTTTTTGTCATTTTGTGTCTTTTTATGGTCATTTTGTGTCTTTTTTTGGTCATTTTGTGTCTTTTTTTAGTCCTTTAGTCCAACATAAAATGTGATTTTGAATCTTTTTTTTTTACTTTCAAAACACTATCATGCTCAATAAAGAATTTTAAATGATGCAAATGTGCATTAATTTCAGAGTACACTGAGACATTAAACTGCATCATTTTCAATTAAATTCTGGAAAAGTTGGTGTGTTCTAAAACTTTTGACCAGTAGTGTATTCACATTTGATACACTAAATGGAAAATGTGTTAATAAACAGTATGAAACGTATAATTTACAACAGTCATTACTATTAGTTCCAGCCCAGAGTGACTGATTACAGGTACTGTCTGCTCTCAGGTCAGAATTAGAGTGCTTAGGTTTCCTGATTTCTCAAACAAAACAAATAGATGGCGGCAAAGGCCTGTCATCAGTGCATTCAGTAAAAAGCCTCTTGAAATCCCCTAAATTTAAGTCCCCTAAAAAGTAAAACATTTCCCACTAAATGCATTAATATTGTGTTGGGTTTTATTTAGCTTTTTTCCAGAAAGAGTCTACTTATCATCGGCTTGATTTTCAGTTAAAATTCCCTTCTTTGGCATTTCATAATTTACTTTATATTGCATACAAGCCATTAATTAGTTATCTTATTCACAGTGAATTGCAAAACAATTAGAATTGCAACATTTAATAATGCAGAATGAGCTTTTAAAACAAGCACAAAAGAAAACAGCTCATCTTAAAGATAAATATAACAGTAACACAAACAACACAGTTGCACTGAGTGGTTGCACAACTAAAGAGTTAGTCAGATATTTAGAACTCTTTCAATATGGTGACACTTTGAGCTTTAAAAAAGGGGGAAAAAGAAATAAAGGAGATGTGAGTGAATAAGTAGACTGAGTAACCCAAGGTTTCAGTTGGGCAGTCAGTCAATCCACAGCCAAGAAGAGCAGGCCAGTATTTATACAGTAGAGTTCAATATAATAGCAGTCCAATGTGACTAACCAGATTAAACCAGGTTCTTAGTATATTTTTTATTGCTATTAGTTAGGTCAGTAGTTCTCAACCTTTTTGAGTCGCGACCCCCAATTTAACATGCATGTTGTCCGCGACCCCCGCTCACTGAACACAATCTCACACACACAGTTCAGATCACCCAAAAAAGAAACAAAATTACCAAAAAAATGAAACAAAATGATCAAAAAAGACACAAAATGATAAAAAAGACACAAAATGATAAAAAAAGACACAAAATGACAAAAAAAAAAGACACAAAATGACAAAAAAAAGACACAAAATGACCAAAAAAAGACACAAAATGACTAAAAAGAGACACACAATGACCAAAAAAAGGAAACAAAATGACCAAAAAAGACACAAAATGATCAAAAAAAGACACAAAATGACCAGAAAAGACACAAAATGACAAAAAAAGACACAAAATGACAAAAAAAGACACAAAATGACTAAAAAGAGACACAAAATGACCAAAAAAAGGAAACAAAATTACCAAAAAAGACACAAATTGACCACAAAATGATCAAAAAACACACAAAATGACAAAAAAAAAAGACATTAAGTGACCAAAAAGACTAAAACACATTAACACATGAACACTTTAACACAGTGGAGACAGAGCTGACTTCCAAAATGATTTGGCGACCCCCAGAAATCATCTCGCAACCCCAATTGGGGTCCCGACCCCAAGGTTGAGAATAGCTGAGTTAGGTAATTAGTTGAAAGGGGTGTGTTTGTAAAGTCAACAGCAGACACTGCTATATTTTTATATTTTTTCAACTAATTGCCCAATTGCCCAGCCATAAGAGCTGCATATCACCAATGCTGGGTCTTGTTGGTTTTCTGAGAATCTACTGCACCTGCTGGTACCTTGTTTGCCATGTAGCAATAAAAACATACTAAAAACCTGGATTAATCTGGTTAGTCACATTGGACTGCTATTATATTGAACACTACTGTAAGTCAGATAAGTAAACCATGCCACTTTGCTATTGGCTGGCGGACTGAACACATCATTAGCCTCCAGTGCTTGTCTTCTGAATTCTTCTCCTTCCCCACAGTCAACTGTCCGATCAGATGTTTGGCTGATTTTCTCACCGTGTGAGTCTGATACACAGAAACCAGTATTTTGCACTGCTCCAGAGGGAACTCAGGCAGAGAGAACATGAGGACCTCGTTGAAGACCGTCACCAGGCAGTGGGCCACAGCAGAGGTTTTCTGGTACCTCAGCTTGCACTGGTTGCACTGCACACTGATCCTGGCGTACAAGGCTGTGCAACACACAGAAGGACAATCAGAACTGTGTGTTATACTGGAAGTGTATGACAGTTATATGTTCATTTGATATACTATGGTTGACTAATAAGAAAATAAGTAAATAAATAATGATAATAATAATAATAATAATACATATTTATTTGACATTAACCCATTGACGCCTGGAAAGCGGATACGTTGTTTTGTAGTATTTTTATAAGCTCTCAAATACCTTTTTGAATTTCATTTCTATCTGCTACAGAGGCTGAAAAATCTATTATTTAGTTGAAGAACTGACACTTTTTTTCCCAGAATTTTCCAGAATTTCCAGAAAATTAGAGGCTTATTTTAAAATCGCCCAGCAATTTTTCAGGCCTCAATGGGTTAAGTGGCTATATATAGAGATATAATTTCTTATTTTTGAAGTGTTGAGTATCAGGGGAGAGGCCTAGATAAGTATTTTATACTTCAGCCTACTCCCTTTTTTTTCGAACCAAAATGATATAAGGAAATGCGTATTGAATATTAAGTTAACTGGTTCTTATTTCTATCTTATTACTTAACCCATAAGAACCCATGGTGACACCCATGGGTTCCTGTAACAAACATTTTAAATCTTCTATAATCTCCCATATTCAGCTTTTTTGCTTCACCTTAAAGGAACACTCCACCGTTTTTTCATATTAAAACATGTTATTCGGGTAAGTAAGACGAGTTGATACAGACCTCTTGCGTCTCAATGCGTGCACTCAATCGCCCTGGCGCGCGGCGCCACTTGGCTAGCACTTAGCTTAGCCCAGTTCATTCATTAGGATCCAAACAGATGGACAGTTAGAAGCGACCAAACTCCTCCACGTTTTCCCTATTTAAATACAGCTACACGAGTAGTTAAACGACCAAGTATGGCGACACAAAATAAAACGTGGCGCTTTTCTAAGCGGATAAAAAGGATAACTATAATGTATGGCGGAATAACACTTGGGAGCACTTTGACTCGGCGCAGTAATATCATCACTCCTGAAAAATCTTCTCCCCTCAGGAGTGATGATGTGGAGGAGTTTGGTCGCTTCTAACTGTCCATCTGTTTGGATCCTAATGAATGAACTGGGCTAAGCTAAGTGCTAGCCAAGTGGCGCCGTGCGCCAGGGCGATTGAGTGCACGCATTGAGACGCAAGAGGTCTGTATCAACTCGTCTTACTTGACCGAATAACATGTTTTAATATGAAAAAACGGTGGAGTGTTCCTTTAACTCATTAAATCCCTAAGCGACGTATACTCAACACGCTGGTGTGGTGGTCATGTGACTGTGTGAATGTGAATGTGAAAAAAGTAGCTAACTTCAAAAAGCGTATTTTTTGTTACAAGACTAAGTTTAAACCCATTTAACAATTCTACTCTGTTAATAGGGAACTGAACAAATTAAAGTCACAATTTTGATATTTGTTGTGGAGATGCAAACAAAAAGGCAAAAAGTTATTTGTTTTTATTAATGATTTATTCTTATTTTGTTACTTAAAAATAAATCAGAAAAATAATGTATTGTTAAACAGCACTATTAATGTCACAATTTTGATATATGTTGTGGAAGTGCAAAGAAAAAGGCAAATTTGTGTTTCTGTAAGCAGAAAATGTCTAGTTTTTTAATTTTAAAATAAGAAATATCATAAACATAAACACTGTTCTGTGGTATATCCCCCATAAGTTTCATTTAAGGATAAATAGGTCTGGGTTCTTATGGGTTAAACGGGGCAGATGCATGTATATGTATAGGGCTTTATATACTGTATGTGTGTAAATGTTTATATGTTTATGTACATCTGTTTAATGGTGTCTATGTGAGTATGTGTATGAATATGTATATGCATCTAGCCTACGCTGTTGTAGTTTATGTTGGGTTTTTTTGTTTTGTTTTTCGGTTCGAAAAGAAGAATTAATAAAATGAAAAAAATGAAATGAAATGAAATGAAGGTGTTTGTTATTTACCTGCATCTGAGCACATTTCAGTGAGGACTGTTCTGACCTTAAGCAGTCCAACCTCAAGTCTCTGAGAAGTGGGAAGAAACTTTAAAGACAGAAGCACTTCTCCTACAAGATCCTGTCCAGAAAGTGGGGAGGATAACCATTTTAGCAGACAATATGTTTCCAAAAATAAAATTGATAAAGTAACTATATTGTGAGCAAGGTTATTATAGTTAACGAAAACTAACGAAATAACGAAAACTAGAATTGAAAAAACATTTTCGTTAACTGAAATAAAAATAAAAACTAGAGTTTTTAAAAAAACAATAACTAACTGAAACTGTATTGTGTGGTTACAAAACTAACTAAAACTAACTAAAATTATAGTGAAAATGTTTTTGTTTTTGTCAACTTTTTTCATTCATAATTCAGTGTTTCTATTTGAACATGCAACACATGGTGAATATGTTTACTGAGACTGGGATGTTTACACTAGAACCAAAATTCAGAAAACAGTTAATAAAAAACAGTTAATAACCTTATTGGGGCTGAGGTGATAAACCAAAGGAAATAAAGGCAAAATTTATTATGACCACTTTGAATCTGGCACCCAACATATAGCCCATTACAAAAAAACTAAAACTAATAAAAACTAAACTAAAACTAAGCATTTTCAAAAACTAAAAACTAAACTAAAACTAAGCATTTTCAAAAACTAAAAACTAAACTAAAACTAGAAAACTCACTCTAAAAACTAACTAAAACTAACTGAATTTGAAAACAAAAATTCACAACGAAATTAAAACTAAAACTAATGAAAAATCCAAAACTATTATAACCTTGATTGTGAGACCATTAATAACAGCATTCAACAGGTAAAAAATACTAGGTGAGCACAATCAAATATATTACTGACAAAATTAAAGAAATAATTGCTACACCATAATCGTAATTCAGATCTATTTTTTTTGGTAGTGGGATTTACAGTAAACTGAAGTAAACTAATACTACATAAAGATATTTCAGGCAAAAATAAACATTACAATGTGATATGTTCCAGACATTAAACAGTAAAAATAAAAGGTAACACTTTACAATAACCATCTAAGTGATGTTTATAGAGCGTTTATAAACCAATTATTAACCATTCACAAAATTCTATACATATTTAATCTTTAATTGTTTTCAAACAATTTCTTAAAGGTATAAGAATCATTTTGAAATAATTTACATACTTAATATGGTGTTAAAATGCTATAATGAGTGCAAAACTATTAATAAACTAATCATTATAATGTAATTGTTTGTTTATGGTAAAGAAACTATCAACTTACATTAATATACCTTCTATTTGGCATTTATAAATTATAGTTCAACAATAATACATTTTCTATTTCCCATTCTAAATGGCCTATATACAGTTTATAAATGATGATTAAACATTAATAAACTATCTGTTTACCATTTATAAATGATGGTTATTGTAAAGTGTTACCAAATAAAATCCTTAACATAATGATAAATTCACTCGTCCAATCATCGTCTAAGCACAGAAATTCCACATGAATCTTGATTCTAAACTAGCAAAAGTACCTTCTGGGGTATCATCAGGTCTTCTTGCAGCTCTAGAGGGTAGGAGATGTTGAGCTGCCCTAAAGGAACCTTCACCTCTCCTAACACTGCGTGTCTGGAAAATTTATCAAAGTCCCTCACCTGAGATGGACACAGACACATGACAGACAGTTTACTTACAGAATCACACATAAGGAAACATTTCTGTTTCCATCTTAGTTCTTCAACTGACAAAAAACAATATCCTATGGTTTGAAAGATACTGAGTGTGACAGGAGGGTGTGTGTGCTGCAGGACCTCCATCCTGAGGTTGATGTGATGAAGCTCCTTATCCTCTTGCAGAATACAGCTGAACTGGTCTCCAAATAAAGGGCTACAGCTGCCTTTCACAATGCGAGTCCGCCACTCCTGCAGCACTGTCCACAGGACAGGTGGAGTCCCTTCGCCCTATACAGCACACACACACACACACACAACAAACATCAATTTCTGTTGCTCTACTACGTCATCTGGTATAACTGATCTGATTGGCTAAGAGCTACCTACAGACGCTTTGATAGACATTCAATAAACGGCTCTGGAGGATCGTAAACCACACCTCCTCTACGGAAAAATGAACGGCTGGTTTCCAGACTGACCTCATTTGAGATTAGTCTGGTGTTAGCCAGGCTAACCTCACGGAGGTATTTCTCCAAAAACACTCATGGCTGTTGACAGTCCTGGAAGCTTGTCGGGCATAGCAACCGTAACTAAGTGGGTCAATTAATGTAATGATGTCACTTGTTGAGAGATTGTATGTGGTCACTAATGAAGATGAAATTACCTCATCCGTGCAGTCCTCCGCTTCCACTCCCTGTGGATCTGCCCACATAAGTCTTAGCTTAACAAACGGCTGGAGGCTGCGTGTCTGGCTGAGCTCCTGAAGCCCCTCCACCTGCAGGACGGTGACCACCAGCTGGGACTGCAGTTGGTCGTAATAGATGGAAAAACGTAGCGATCCATCGACCTGGAATAATAGAGTAGATATGCTGCTGTTGACATTGCTTGAAAAAATGAAATACATGTATTTCTGTGTAAATGGTTAACCCTCTATGGCAGTAGTTCTCAACCTTTTTGAGTCGCGACCTCCAATTTAACATGCATGTTGTCCGCGACTCCCGCTCACTTGAAATTGGCCCAAAAAAAGACACAAAATGACCAAAAAAGACACAAAATGACCAAAAAAAGGAAACAAAATGACCAAAAAAGACACAAATTCACCAGAAAAGAAACAAAATGACCAAAAAAGACACAAAATGACCATAAAAAGACACAAATTTACCAAAATAAGACACAAAATTACCAAAATAAGACACAAAATAACCAAAAAATACACAAAATTACAAAAAAATACACAAAATTACAAAAAAAAGACATTAAATGACCAAAAAGACTAAAACACATTAACACATTAACACTTTAACACAGTGGAGACAGAGCTGACTTCCAAAATGATTTGGCGACCCCCAGAAATCATCTCACGACCCCAACTGGGGTCCCGACCCCAAGGTTGAGAATAGCTGCTCTATGGTTGCCTTCAGGCAACATATCCATTTTTGGCCGGTCAAATTTCTACAAGTCATGTTTTTGAGTGATGCAGTACTTTAAAAAAGAGGGAAGAATATAGGGAACCAATAGCAATGATTTAATTTGTCACATGACCTCCAGGAGGTCATATTGAAACCCTTTTGTGCAAACTTTTCCAAAGAAAACAGCTTTGCCATTTTGCGCCATATTAAAGCACTCAAAACGTCATTTCCTGGCCCTTTTCCATCTGGGAAAAAAAATTGCTACTCCAGACAAGAAACCAGTTAAAAAAAAAAGTTCCTTTTGATGTTTTTAAATTTAAAATGTTTTGTATTGTACCCTGTTGAATCTACTGAATATTTTACTCATGTCTATTAAATAAATAATGTTCAAATTGAAAAAAAACCTTTTCACCTTTTTTGTGTGCACTGTGATGGTACAATGTTGCCTACGGGCAATAAACCCCAAAAACTTCCCAAAAAAATAAAATAATAACATTTCTTCAGATTATGTTTATTTAGTCTATTTTAAGACAAAAAAAAAACACTTGTACTATTACTAGTACTATTACTAGCTAGCGGCGCTAATAGCCCCGATACCATAACGCCGATGATCCCGATACGAGCCGGGGGACAGCGGAGCCGCCCAGAGACCTTTCGCCTTTCAACTTTCGCTCTAAACTATTTAAAACACCATCTACAGCTAAAGAGAGTTTCGCGTCTGCAGCAGCCATGTTGGATCCGTAAGAAAACTACAAGCTTCTGCCTGCCGAGTAGTACGCGTCATCGTCTTGCCGTCCCTCCCCGCTCTGTGATTGGCAAGGTTATTATAGTTAACGAAAACTAACGAAATAACAAAAACTAGAATTGAAAAAACATTTTTGTTAACTGAAATAAAAATAAAAACTAGAGTTTTTAAAAAAACGATAAGTGAAACTGTATTGCGTGGTTACAAAACTAACTAAAATTATAGTGAAAATGTCCTTAGTTTTTGTTTTTGTCAACTTTTTTCATTCATAATTCAGTGTTTCTATTTGAACATGCAACACATGGTAAATATGTTTACTGAGACTGGGATGTTTACACTAGAACCAAAATTAAAAACAGTTAATAAACTTATTGGGGCTGAGATGATAAACCAAAGGAAATAAAGGCAAAATTTATTAGGACCTCTTTGAATCTGGCACCCAACACATAGCCCATTACAAAAAAAACTAAAACTAACACTAAAACTAATAAAAACTAAACTAAAACTAGAAAACTCACTCTAAAAACTAACTAAAACTAGAAAACTCACTCTAAAAACTAACTAATACTAACTGAATTTGAAAACAAAAATTCACAACGAAATTAAAACTAAAACTAATGAAAAATCCAAAACTATTAAAACCTTGGTGATTGGATCCCTAAAACAGGGCTAAGAAACCTCTCTGGTTGCCAGACTGGATGGAGGTTCGAAATTAAATTCGAGCGCGCAAGGCAGTCTGGGTATACCCACTCAGGCTACCATTAGATGAGAATGAAGCGGCAAATAAAAAAATGTGGAGTCACAAGACAACAGGATTATACAGTAATGTACCTTTTTAATGTCAGCTTGGTCCCCCAGGTCTCTGTCTGCCTGGCTGGATGCTGAGGAGGGAAACAAGCCCTGAGACAGACAGCGACTCAGCCTGTGGACCTCCGTGCCAACGTCCTCTACCTGGGGAGCATGCAGGTGTAACATAGTTAATCAGGTATTAGTGATTCCACTTGCTATCTTAAAAAAACCACAGGTATTGAACGCAGCACCCCTGGGGTGTAGTGTCGCGCACCCCGGGGGCAGCTGCATTCAGACCTTGTGGGGTAATGGTAAGGTTACGGGCTATGAGCTCCGTCTTTTTTCTTTAATATATTAATTTAACTTTATTTTAGTAGAAACTTAACGTGTCTTTTAATTTTATATTTTTCAGAGGGATGCACCTGTTTTTATTTCATCAGGTATGATTTTTGGATTTTGTGTATGATTTTTGGATTTTGTGTTTATTGTCGGGCATTCAGACCTTGTGGGGAAACGAGGGATGCACCTGTTTTTATTTCATCAGTTTCAGAATAAATGGCTGGATGCCAACTAGATGTCCTGGTCTCAATACATATCACACAACGCAGAAAGAGTACTAAGCCGCTACACAGACACACAGGCCATTTCTACCAGTGGTGTTTTATTAACAGCTGCAGCACTATTTAACTAGTGACAAGTCCCAACTCTCCTTTGTTTGAACAATATTAATCTTTATGTACATAGACAACGCTGCCTATTCGGAGCATCTCAACAGACTAATGATTCTGGACAAAATATCGGGAACACCTTACACTATAATCTTTCACAGTCAACATAAAAATATATAGTATAGATAAAATAGTTCAGATACTTTGTTAAAGTAATTTATAACAGTTTACCATGTTTAATAAGACTTAAGATTATGAGTGTATTATGTTGAAACCAGTGGTGGAAAGTAACTAAGTACATTTACTGAAGTACTGTACTTAAGTACAATTTTGAGGTACTTGTACTTTACTTGAGTGTTTCTATTTTATGTAACTTTATACTTATACTCCACTACATTTTGAGGCAAATATTGTACTTTTTACTCCACTACATTTATCTGACAGCTTTAGTTACTTTTCAGGTCAAGATTCAACATAAAACACATGATCAATTTAAGGTGATTAGACTTTTTTTATTATATCAAATCTTATAACAGTATATTAAGTACTTAAATGAGCCATATCGTTACAAAATTAAAACCCTGCTTACATAAAATCATCAATACAAATAATGTGATCATATATTTAGAATATATAAAACAATCTGAGTGGGTCCATTCGGCACAACAAGTACTTTTACTTTTGATACTTTAAGTACACTTTGATGCCGATACTTTTGTACTTTTACTTAAGTAAGTTTTGAATGCAGGACTTTTACTTGAAGTGGAGTAATTTCATAGTTTTGTATTAGTACTTTTACTTAAGTACGGGATCTGAATACTTCTTCCACCACTGGTTGAAACTGCTCCTCAATCATTTTGTCCGCCCTTAATTTTGCCCAAACCATTTGTTGTTTTTACTGTAAAAACGACACGTTGTTTTTACACTCAGCAGGACCTTAATGAGTCAGGTGACAGGAAGGAAACAGTGGATTATTCAAATAAAATGTGACAGAGTTCTCAAACACAGCTCATATGTTGCAAGTGCAGCAACAAGACAGATACCTCAGCAAACCTCACTCCTCTCACATGAATAATAACATTATTGTACAGTATTAATGTATCAAAATAGTCCTGTTGTTATGCAGATCAAGGTTATAATAGTTTTGGATTTTTCATTAGTTTTAGTTTCAATTTCGTTGTGAATTTTTGTTTTCAAATTCAGTTGGTTTAAGTTAGTTTTTAGAGTGAGTTTTCTAGTTTTAGTTTAGTTTTTAGTTTTTGAAAATGCTTAGTTTTAGTTTAGTTTTTATTAGTTTTAGTTTTTTTTGTAATGGGCTATGTGTTGGGTGCCAGATTCAAAGAGTTCATAATTAATGTTTCCTTTTATTTATCCATCTCAGCCCCAATAAGGTTATTAACTGTTTTGTATTTTGGTTCTAGTGTAAACATCCCAGTCTCAGTAAACATATTCACCATGTGTTGCATGTTCAAATAGAAACACTGAATTATGAATGAAAAAAGTTGACAAAAACAAAAACTAAGGACATTTTCACTATAATTTCAGTTAGTTTTAGTTAGTTTTGTAACCACACAATACAGTTTCAGTTAGTTATCGTTTTTTTAAAAACTCTAGTTTTTATTTTTATTTCAGTGAACGAAAATGTTTTTTCAATTCTAGTTTTCGTTATTTCGTTAGTTTTTGTTCACTATAATAACCTTGATGCAGATGTATAATTCACTTAGTCTTGAACTGGCAGATAACAGTATATCTACATCTTCCAGGAAGAGTTGATTTTATCCTGGATTTTATCCTTTATTTTATATTTTTGTTTGCAGTGGCCATACCTGAAAATGTCCAGCATTTTTTAAGTGCTTTCCAACAGATCTTCTCTACCTTACTTAACACGGGGTTTGTTTATTTAAATAGTCCATCAGTCTTTATCAAACAATACTAAACACACATCACGCCTTCCATAATAAACTTGCTGTCATAACCTTCATACAAACCAATTACATTACAAATGTAGAACTCCATAACAAGCCAGTCATAAGTCTAAGAACTCCACAAGGACAATTTACTGAACAATATCTGAGGACACATTTTTAAGCACAGCCCATGTAAAAAGTCTATTTTGTTTTATTTATTTATTTATTCTATTTTTATTTATTTTTTCTCCGTGTATGTATATATATATTTTGAGTTTCTTATTTTGCACCAATGGGAGGTGCACTCCAATTTCGTTGTGTATACATACAATGACAATAAAGGCTATTCTATTCTATTCTATTCTATTCTATTCTTCATACATGAAAAGACATACCACCAAAAGAACCACCACCAAAGAAACCACACGTGATCAAAACTCAAAAGTTAGCCTTAATAATTCAGATTCACCTTTCTAAGACACACATCCAGGAACTATTGGTGACTGTCTTCTGAGTGTTTACGGACAGCAACTTCCCCAAAAGTTGCCAACAGTGGCTCTGCTTAAGTTTTTACATATAAAGGATATCTACATACACTACCGGTCAAAAGTTTTAGAACACCCCAATTTTTCCAGTTTTTTATTGAAATTCAAGCAGTTCAAGTCAAATGAACAGCTTGAAAGGGTACAAAGGTAAGTGGTGAACTGCCAGAGGTAAATAAAAAAAGGTAAGCTTAACCAAAACTGGAAAATAATGTACATTTCAGAATTATACAAGTAGGCCTTTTTCAGGGAACAAGAAATGGGTTAACAACTTAACTCTATGGAGTCTTGGGCTATTTTGTCCATTTTTTTAATGATTTTCATGTCTTTGTAAGTCATTTTTTGTCTTTTTTAGTCTTTTGGTGTCTTTTTGTCATTTTGTGTCTTTTTTTAGTCATTTAGTCCAACATAAAATGTGATTTTGAATCTTTTTTTTACTTTCAAAACACTATCATGCTCAATAAAGAATTTTAAATGTTGCAAATGTGCATTAATTTCAGAGTACACTCAGACATTAAACTGCATCATTTTCAATTAAATTCTGGAAAAGTTTGTGGTGTGTTCTAAAACTTTTGACCGGTAGTGTATTTGTAAAGACATCTGGTCATGACTAATATTGTGGAATGGTGGTAGAATGTAACCAAGTACATTAACTCAAGTACTGTACTTAAGGACAGTTTTGAGGTACTTGTACTTTACTTGAGTATTATGTAACTTAATACTTCTACTTCACTACATTTTAGAGGCAAATATCATACTTTTTACTCCGCTACATTTAGCTGACAGCCTTAGTTACTTTTCAGGTCGAGATTTAACATGAGAAAAAAACAATTTAAAATGATTACACACGTTTATAAATTAAACCACATAAAAGTATATTAAGTAGTTAAAATGAGCCCTACCTGGACCACAGTAAAAAGCTGCTTAAATAAATGCATCAATAATAATATATTTAGACAAAATAAAACAATCTGAGTGGGTCCATTCTGCATAACGAGTTATTTTACTTTTGATACTGATAAGTACATTTTGATGCTGATAATTTTGTACTTTTACTGAAGTAAGTTTTGAATGCAGAACTTTAACTTGTAGTGGAGTAATTTCACAGTGTGGTATTAGTACTTAGATCAGAATATTCCTCCCCACTGGTGGCCGCAGACTATATGACATATAATGAGAAAACAAGTTTAACCCATAAGAACCCACGGTGACACCCATGTAACAAACACTTTAAATATTCTAGAACAGGGGTCTCAAACTCAAATTACCTGAGGGCCGCTGGAGGCAGTATCAAAATGACCAAAAAATCTAAATTACTTAAAAAAGACACAAAAAAGACAGACAAAAAGGCTTAAAAAGACACAAAATGACCATAAAAGACACAAAATTACTAAAAAAAAAAAAAAAAGGACACAAAATGACAGAAAAAAACTAAATTATTTAAAAAAGACACAAAAAAGACACAAAATTACTAAAAAAGAGACAAAAATGACCAAAAAAGAAACAAAATGACAGAAAAAAAAAACTAAATTACTGAAAAAAAGACACAAAAAAGACACAAAATGACTAAAAAAGAGACACAAAATGACCAAAAAAAGACACAAAATGACAGAAAAAAACTAAATTACTTAAAAAAGACACAAAAAAGACACAAAATTACTAAAAAAAGTGACACAAAATGACCAAAAAAGACACAAAATGATAGAAAAAAAATCTAAATTACTTAAAAAAGACACAAAATTACTAAAAAAGAGACACAAAATGACCAAAAAAGACACAAAATGACTGAAAAAACACTAAATTACTTCAAAAAAGACACAAAATGACCAAAAAAAGACACAAAATGACAGAAAAAAACTAAATCACTGAAAAAAGACACAAAAACCCCACAAAATTACAAAAAAAAGACACAGAATGACCAAAAAAACCCACATCATAAATATGTTCTGCGTGGTTCACTTGGTCTGTGATATATCCCCCATAACTTTCCTTTATGGATAACTGGGTCTGGGTTCTTATGGGTTAAATCAATTAATTTGTTCTTTCCACAACCCCAAATCCACTTCCTCTTACCCGAGTACTTGGAGCTCCTGAGTAGTTTCTTGCTGTTCTTGACTTGTTGTCTGGGTACAGCAGATCACTGTTCCCTGCAGTAAAAATCAGACAAGTTTGCATTTGAGAATTATTTCCTTGGTCTAACACAGGGGTGGGCAACCTGCCATCAGGCCATCTGCAATATATACTAAATAAAATGTATTTTCTATTTCTTTACATTTTTATTTTCATTGATTGTTGGTGTAGGCCCAAAGCAATTTGTATTCTTCAATCATAAAAATGTGTTGCTTATATACAGCAATACATTTTATGTTATTTTTTACATTTTAGTCAACTAAAATGTGCACCATAGCTTCAGAAAGTCTCCGGCTCGGCATCTCTAAATTTTGCCAACATGAAGTCTAGTTTTTAGCTTCCCTTCGATTCCAAATCTCCTAAGATATTTATTCAGTGTCCAGCCTTTCATTTGCACTTAGATCCTGGCTGCATTCTGATAAAATCATACAAATAAATGCTCATTATGACCTGTTAGTTTTCTTGGTAAGGTATTTTAGACAGAGCCGGCCCAAGCCTCCATGGGGCCCTAAGCAAAATTCAATTTCGGGGCCCTCTATTTCTGCCAATAATATTGATTGTTGATCATTAACACACCTACAAACTCATTGTGGCTCTGGCAGTGTTGTTACATTATGCTATTGTCAGCCTGATATGTCTTCACACATTTAAGGGGGTGGCCCAGTTAATTACATAAATAATACCAATACAATAATGATACAAATGATACCAATGAATGAATGATGTCCAGGGTGTCACATGTGTTTTTTAATCTAAAAATGTATCTCATTCAACTATAGAGTGACTTGGGGTTGATTTACACAACAATCCAAATGGTGAAGCATTATTTTTACTGTAAAAGTGTCATCTGGTTTATTATTTTTGGAAAAACGTGAAAACATTCCTTTATCTTGGCGTTGTTGACATAAAATTGTATTTTTGTTCAATAATATATCTTTGATCATATAGAAAGTGTCACTCATGCATGCAAAATATTAAACAAAATATGTACATATTTTTTGTTAATTGCTTTTGGGGGCCCCCTAGTGGCCACAGGGCCCTAAGCAGTCGCTTAGTTCGCTTATGCCTTGGGCCGGCTCTGATTTTAGACTCGGTAAACTGTTTCATCTTCATTGTAAGGCTCGCAATACGGTTTGCGGCTCCAATACGATATAAAAAAAAAAATTTTGGCGCACAATGGCTCTTTGGTTAGTAAAGGTTGCAGAGCCCTGGTCCAACACCTGGCACCAGCACCATCTGGTCTTCTCATCTACTCACCAGGATCTTGCCAGGTGTGTGTGTTGTGTGTCTGTGTGCAGCATCTGAAGGCCTGCCATGCCAGGATGCCCAGCGCCAGCAGCAGCAGAGCGATGGAGATGGCCAGGATGCAGTACTTCACCGTGTCTGGAAACGGCATACTCAGCTCTCCAGCAGCGGACAGCGGCCCCATCGGGGCAGGAAACTCCACCAGCATCATCATCATCACTCTCCAACTCCATACAGCCTACACATGCTGCACCTCTGCAACACAGGAGGAGCGACAATGTGACGGGACAATATTGTAGATTATAGAACTTTGAAGGCACATAATGGACGTGCTGGCAGCAAGGTTATTATAGTTAACGAAAACTAACGAAATAACGAAAACTAGAACTGAAAAAACATTTTCGTTAACTGAAATAAAAATAAAAACAAGAGTTTTTTAAAAAAACGATAACTAACTGAAACTGTATTGTGTGGTTACAAAACTAACTAAAACTAACTAAAATTATAGTGAAAATGTCCTTAGTTTTCGTTTTTGTCAACTTTTTTCATTCATAATTCAGTGTATTTATTTGAACATGCAACACATGGTAAATATGTTTACTGAGACTGGGATGTTTACACTAGAACCAAAATACAAAACAGTTAATAACCTTATTGGGGCTAATATGATAAACCAAAGGAAATAAAGGCAAAATGTATTATGACTCTTTGAATCTGGCACCCAACACATAGCCCATTACAAAAAACTGAAAACTAAAACTAATAAAAACTAAACTAAAACTAAGCATTTTCAAAAAATAAAAACTAAACTAAAACTTGAAAACTCACTCTAAAAACGAACTAAAACTAACTGAATTTGAAAACAAAAATTCACAACGAAATTAAAACTAAAACTAAAGAAAAATCCAAAACTATTATAACCTTGCTGTGTACTTGATCCTCTTTGCAAGTGTGTCTCGCTGTCTTTATCTAGTCAAAGCCTCAAGTACTAATGTAGCATTACTAATACTTCTAACATGTCAGTAGGAAATACACAGGTGTAAATATTAAAATGAATGATGGCTGAATTCCATTTAGGTGCTTCACTTCCAGAGAACTGGTATAATTCCTGCTGCGTCACTTCAAAGCGTCCTGCTTGACTGTGAAACATAAATAGCACAGAGCTCTTTTTCTCATTAG
Organism: Centropristis striata; assembly: GCF_030273125.1. Lineage (NCBI taxonomy): Eukaryota > Metazoa > Chordata > Actinopteri > Perciformes > Serranidae > Centropristis > Centropristis striata. Next base: position 2,422,856 of record NC_081522.1, read on the forward strand.
TAAAACCTGTTTTTAGTCCTGCAGGCCAAATAGCACACAAAGGTGACCTAACTAAAACTAACTGAATTTGAAAACAAAAATTCACAACGAAATTAAAACTAAAACTAATGAAAAATCCAAAACTATTATAACCTTGGCTGGCAGCCCTGATCAAGGACAGTAAAACAATGTCATGCAGGACCTGTTTGACCGTAAATCTCTGTTAAAAATTAGTAAATTATCATTAGTAAATCATTAGTAAAACCTGTTTTTAGTCCTGCAGGCCAAATAGCACACAAAGGAGACCTAGATTGACCTCAGTTTAAATTTAGCCAGTAAGCAGAATGTAGATTAAAATCAGATTCAGAATAATTTTTTTTATTGCCAAATAGGTTTTTAACCCATAAGAACCCATGGTGACACCCGTGTAACAAACACTTTAAATCTTCGAGAGCTTATTTCTTGTTACTAGGCGAAGTTTAAACCCATTTAACAATTCTAATCCGTTAATAGTTTGTCCTGTGTTGCATTTAACTTGTTCTGACCATATTTCCTGAACAAATTAAAGTCACAATTTTGATATATGTTATGGAGATGCAAACAAAAAGGCAAATGGTTATTTGTTTTTATTTATTATTGATTTATTATTCTTATTATGCTACTTAAGAACAAATCTGAAAACTAATTTATTGTTAAACAGCACTATTAATGTCATAATTTTGATAAATGTTGTGGAGATGCAAAGAAAAAGGCAAATTTGTGTCTCTGTAAGCAGAAAATGTGTCCATTTTTTTTTTTTTTTTTAAATAAGAAATATTATAAACATTAATATCATAAAAGCCCAATATAACATATATGTCAAATCACAGATCTTTGACATTTAGGGGTAGAATTTTTGAAAAAACATAATAAATGTGTTCTATGTGGTCCAATAGGTCTGTAGTATATCCCCCATAACTTTCCTTTAAGGATAACTGGGTCTGGGTTCTTATGGGTTAAATATACGGTGCAACTTTTTCCAATATTACAGTAAAAGGATATTAGCACTGTTGATTTCACATTAAAGATTGCCATTTTATTGCATATTTTACTGTAAAAAATAAGAGTTTTTCCATCAAAAGAAACACTGTTTTGCAATATGATTGACAAGAAAATCTTTATAAATGCTTCATAAATTAAAGAAATTATCATTAAATATTACAGTATATTTCTGTTAGAGATATGGTGTTTAGTTAATTTAACAGTGACAAAAAGTATTTATACAAATAATAAATGCAAAAATTATGGCTTGTATATATATTACAGTATATTTTTGCTACAATCACGGTGCCAGTGTATTTTACAGTGAAGTAATGTATTTAAAAAAACTGTAAAAAAAAAAATACCGTTTTGGCTGATATATATTCACGATGTTTCATTGTTACTTAAACTGAATTAACTCATTTATCATTTTACGGACATTTTTTACGGTGTAAGAACAAACAAGTACTAAAAATAGGCATAGGCAAGTACTTCAGCAGCTTAAATAAACAGCAGCTTAAATAGAAAATATGAAAATATTAAGTTTCTTTAAAATATTTTTTGACGATAGCTGCAAGATTCAGTTGGTTTACCCTTTAGATTACATACCTGTATCCAAAACGAAGAGCTCAGCCATGCACAAGCATGAACTGCATGAAATTTGTCCAGATAATCAGTCCAGTGTCCTTGTAGCTGCTCGCTTCCTGGACATACTTTGGTCGTTGGATTATTCTTTGAGGTAAAAGAAAACCGGTACAACTGTGGAGTGGTAAGAAAGACATGATAATGTCCTATCAGAGGGTTTAGTCAAATAGTGCTTGTCTCGCTCACACTGCATGCAAAACAAGAAGAACGCTGCAGGAATAACTTACAATGCTGCACGTAGCATTTTAATTAATTAAACAAAGAAAGTTGGCAGAACACAACCGCAACATTTCATATTACTGTCTTGCAAAAATGAACGAAATAACGTAATCTAGAATTGAAAAAACATTTTCGTTAACTGAAATAAAAATAAAAACTAGAGTTTTTTAAAAAAAACGATAACTAACTGAAACTAAAACTAACTAAAATTATAGTGAAAATGTCTTTAGTTTTCGTTTTTGTCAACTTTTTTCATACATAATTCAGTGTTTCTATTTGAACATGCAACACATGGTAAATATGTTTACTGAGACTTGGATATCTACACTAGAACCAAAATTCAAAAAAGTTAATAACCTGTTAATAACCAGTTAAGAACGCTGCAGGAAAAACCTACAATGCTGCACGTAGCATTTTTAATTAAACAAAGAAAGTCGGCATAACACAACCGGAACAATTCATATTACTGTCTTGCAAAAATGAACGAAATAACGAAATCTAGAATTGAAAAAACATTTTCGTTAACTGAAATAAAAATAAAAACTTTTTTAAAAGTTTTTAAAAAAACGATAACTAACTGAAACTGTATTTAGTGGTTACAAAACTAACTAAAACTAACTAAAATTATAGTGAAAATGTCCTTAGTTTTCGTTTTTGTCAACTTTTTTCATTCATAATTCAGTGTTTCTATTTGAACATGCAACACATGGTGAATATGTTTACTGAGACTTGGATATCTACACTAGAACCAAAATTCAAAACAGTTAATAACCTGTTAATAACCAGTTAAGAACGCTGCAGGAATAACTTACAATGCTGCACGTAGCATTTTAATTAAACAAAGAAAGTTGGCATAACACAACCGGAACATTTCATATTACTGTCTTGCAAAAAATGGACTCATAACTTGTTTTAAAGGCTTGAGAATGGCAAAGACAACAGTCAGTCTTCCTGTTGCTGCTTTCCACTTCACTAAACACATTAAAGACAAATTTTAAAAAACATTTACCTGCAGGAAGTGATGAAAATTCAGCTCATCTTCTTCTTCAGGGAATCTTCTTGTGCCATCAGTCCATGCTGAGCTCTTCAAATTTCACAGAAATAAAATAACTTAGGTTAGAAATCCAAAGCAACATCTTATCATATAACTGTCCCTCCTGTTGTAGCACTCTTTAGGCACTCCTCCTCTCTCCACACACTTTCCACACACACCCAGCTCATGACTTCCTGCACACCAGTCTGGGCAAACTGGTCTGATTAGATTTAAATGACATTTAAGGGAGCTTAGCATGACCTGATCTCCAGCTCTTCCTCTTAAAGATCCCTCTACAGGCCTTTAGGTCAGAAAACTTAAGAGAACTGACACTTTCTTGCACTAAATCCTGCCCAAGTCTTTACCATATATCACTATTCACATTTCTATCACTCTTTTAACCCATAAGAACCCAGACCCAGTAATCCATAAAGGGAAGTTATGGGGGATATATCACAGACCAAGTGAACCACGCAGAACATATTTATGATGTGGGTTTTTTTTGGTCATTCTGTGTCTTTTTTTAGTAATTTTGTGGGGGGGTTTTGTGTCTTTTTTTAAGTGATTTAGTGTTTTTTCAGTCATTTTGTGTCATTTTTGGTCATTTTGTGTCTCTTTTTTAGTAATTTTGTGTCTTTTTTAAGTAATTTAGTGTTTTTTCAGTCATTTTGTGTCTTTTCTGGTCATTTTGTGTCTCTTTTTTAGTAATTTTGTGTCTTTTTTGTCTCTTTTTTAAACAATTTAGTTTTTTTCTGTCATTTTGTGTCTTTTTTTGGTCATTTTGTGTCTTTTTTGGTCATTTTGTGGGTTTTTTTTTTATTTTTTTTAAGTAATTTAGTGTTTTTTCAGTCATTTTGTGTCTCTTTTAGTAATTTTGTGTCTTTTTGGTGTCTTTTTTAAGTAATTTAGTTTTTTTCTGTCATTTTGTGTCTTTTTTTGGTCATTTTGTGTCTTTTTTTAAAGTAATTTAGTGTTTTTTCTGTCATTTTGTGTCTTTTTTTGGTCATGTTGTGTCTTTTTTTAAAGTAATTTAGTGTTTTTTCAGTCATTTTGTGTCTTTTTTGGTCATTTTGTGTCTCTTTTTTAGTAATTTTGTGTCTTTTTTAAGTAATTTAGTTTTTTTCTGTCATTTTGTGTCTTTTTTTGGTCATTTTGTGTCTTTTTTAAGTAATTTAGGGTTTTTTCAGTCATTTTGTGTCTTTTTTGGTCATTTTGTGTCTCTTTTTTAGTAATTTTGTGTCTTTTTTGTGTCTTTAAGTAATTTAGTTTTTTTCTGTCATTTTGTGGGTTTTTTTGGTCATTTTGTGTCTTTTTAAAGTAATTTAGTGTTTTTTCAGTCATTTTGTGTCTTTTTTGGTCATTTTGTGTCTCTTTTTTAGTAATTTTGTGTCTTTTTTAAGTAATTTAGTTTTTTTCTGTCATTTTGTGTCCTTTTTTTTTAGTAATTTTGTTTCTTTTATGGTCATTTTGTGTCTTTTTAAGTCATTTTGTCTGTCTTTTTTGTGTCTTTTTTCAGTAATTTAGTTTTTTCTGTCATTTTGTGTCTTTTTTTGGTCATTTTGTGTCTTTTTTTTTAGTAATTTTGTGTCTTTTTTAAGTAATTTAGTTTTTTTCTGTCATTTTGTGTCCTTTTTTTAATAGTAATTTTGTGTCTTTTATGGTCATTTTGTGTCTTTTTAAGTAATTTAGATTTTTTGGTCATTTTGATACTGCCTCCAGCGGCCCCCAGGTAATTTGAGTTTGAGACCCCTGTTCTAGAATATTTAAAGTGTTTGTTACATGGGTGTCACCGTGGGTTCTTATGGGTTAAGTAGTAATTATATCAAATAAAGTTAAATCAGCAGCACTTTAGAGCTTAATACATTCAATGTCCTTTCTCCAAGTTGCAGGTTCAACTTCAGTCCTGCTTTATCATCCAACTGTAGCCAAACCAGGTGAAGCTACAGGTGCTATAAACTGACAATGATAAGACACACTCAACTGCCTTACAGCCGTAACAGCTGGAGTGCCATCAAGACAGGATTGTAACTTTTAATGACATCTACACTACCAGTCAAAAGTTTTAGAACACCCCAATTTTTCCAGTTTTTTATTGAAATTCAAGCAGTTCAAGTCAAATGAACAGCTTGAAAGGGTACAAAGGTAAGTGGTGAACGGCCAGAGGTAAATAAAAAAAGGTAAGCTTAACCAAAACTGGAAAATAATGTACATTTCAGAATTATACAAGTAGGCCTTTTTCAGGGAACAAGAAATGGGTTAACAACTTAACTCTATGGAGTCTTGGGCTATTTTGTCCATTTTTTAATTCTTTTCATGTCTTTGTAAGTCATTTTGTGTCTTTTTTTGGTCATTTTGTTTCTTTTTTTAGTCATTTTGTGTCTTTTTTTTGTCATTTTGTGTCTTTTTTTGGTCATTTTGTTTCTTTTTTTAGTCATTTTGTGTCTTTTTTTGGTCATTTTGTGTCTTTTTTTAGTCCTTTAGTCCAACATAAAATGTGATTTTGAATCTTTTTTTTACTTTCAAAACACTATCATGCTCAATAAAGAATTTTAAATGTTGCAAATGTGCATTCATTTCAGAGTACACTGAGACATTAAACTGCATCATTTTCAATTCAATTCTGGAAAAGTTGGTGTGTTCTAAAACTTTTGACCAGTAGTGTACCTTGTAAGCTTTGCATTGTTGCCATTATCTTGCAGACTCATCACCTATTATGTTACTGGACTGGCTGCTCAAATGCACACACACACAAAAGGAAATGTAGCTGAAAAGGTCTTCAACAATAAGAACATTATGTCAAGTCACCCTGCTGGGAGTGCAAAGAATGAGGAAGAAAAACATTTGACCAAACTTCCTTGTTTGACATCACCTCAAACCTTACACTGTAAAAAAATGTCTGTAGATATTACAGTGAAAAACTGCTAAACCATGACAGTAAAAGACCGTAAAATGATAAATGAGTTAATTCAGTTTAAGTAACAATGAAACATCGTGAATGTATATATCAGCCAAAACTGTATTTTTTTTTTTACAGTTTTTTTAAAATACATTACTTCACTGTAAAATACACTGGCACCGTGATTGTAGCAAAAATATACTGTAATATATATACAAGCCATCATTTTTAACTAAATGAACTAAACACCATATCTCTAACAGAAATATACTGTAATATTTAATGATATCTTTAATTTATTAAGCATTTATAAATCTTTCTCGTCAGTCATATTGCAAAACAGCGTTTCTTTTGATGGAAAAACTCTTTATTTTTTACGGTAAAATATGCAATAAAATGGCAATCTTTAATGTGAAATCAACAGTGCTAATATCCTTTTACCGTAATATTGGAAAAAGTTGCACCGTATTTATTACGGTAAAGTTCTGGAAACCACAGCTGCCGGCCTTTTACCGTAAAAACAACAGTTGTTTTTTTTACAGTGTACAAAGACGCATATATTCTAACAATACCCTTATAGAATCATCTTATAATCAGATTTCATGACTAAAGCTACTGCATGGCTATTATTATTATTATTATTATTATTAACCTTTTCTACAAGAAGACACAATCATGGAAATTCAAACTTTTATTAAAGTTCTACAACAATAATGCTGAAATGAAATGCTCAAAACAGTAACAGTCTCAAATATAGTTCACATTTCTATTTTAACTTCAAGTAGCAGCAAAATCTAGTGTACATATGGTAACTACAGTAACTAGAGTACAGTTTACTGCATAAAAATACTAAATTTGAATCTTGCAATGCAAGATGCGGAAAAGTGCAACAGCAGATAATTCACTTTGCTAAAGTTTACATTGGAACAGCTTAGATAACTTCTGTGTGTCGTGTTAGAAGTATGAAGGAATGAAAATACCTAAAAGTGTACTATGTGCACCTTATAGAGCTTAAAAGATAAGCTACAGCAAACGGTACACCATCTACAGTACTTTTATCATCAATTATTTTAAAATAATCCCCCAATTATTAACTGATTGTGGAACACAATTTCTACTAGAACACGGTGCACTATTTAGTCACTGCACTCTTTGCATAGTTGAAAAACTGAACAAACTACGCTAGTAGTGCTTCTAAACGAGGTCACCAAGGCAAAGTCTCGCCTGTATAGTTCAGAAATGACCCATGATCCTTTTCAGTAAGTCCACCAATCACAGACAAGACGGAAGCAACGCTCTCCTCGGAGCTCAGCGGAGCCTGGAGAGAGACGAAAAATGAGATTCAGACACACTTTTCTTAAAAATGTCTAACAATGACCTCTATATATGCCAATCAGGACATGTTTTTTTCACGACTTGGTATGCTTTAAAGCAGCTGTTCTCAACCTTGGGGTCATTTTGTGGTTGTTTTTTTGGTCATTTTGTGTCTTTTTTAAAATAATTGTGTGTCTTTTTTGGTCATTTTGTGTCTTTTTTTGGTCAATTTGTGTCTTTTTTTTGGTCATTTGGTGTCTTTTTTAAAATAATTGTGTGTCTTTTTTTAAAATAATTGTGTGTCTTTTTTGGTCATTTTGTGTCTTTTTTTGGTCATTTTGTGGTCAATTTGTGTCTTTTTTTGGTAATTTTGTTACCTTTTTTTGGTCATTTTTGTGTCTTTTTTTTGGTCATTTTGTGTCTTTTTTGGTAATTTTGTGGTCAATTTGTGTCTTTTTTGGTAATTTTGTTACCTTTTTTTGGTCATTTTTGTGTCTTTTTTTAGTCATTTTGTGTCTTTTTTTAGTCATTTTGTGTCTTTTTTGGTCATTTTGTGTCTTTTCTGGTAATTTTGTGGTCAATTTGTGTCTTTTTTGGTCATTTTGTTACCTTTTTTTGGTCATTTTGTGTCTTTTTTGGTCATTTTGTGTCTTTTTTGGTCATTTTGTGGTCAATTTGTGTCTTTTTTGGTCATTTTGTTACCTTTTTTTGGTAATTTTTGTGTATTTTTTAGTCATTCTGTGTCTTTTCTGGCCATTTTGTGTCTTTTTTGGTCATTTTGTTTCTTTTTTGGGTGATCTGAACTGTGCATATTTCTGTTCAGTGAGTGGGGGTCGCGGACAACATGCATGTTAAATTTGGGGGTCGCGACTCAAAAAGGTTGAGAACTACTGCTTTAAAAGGAACAGTTCAAAGCAAAATCAAAAGGACATATTTTGTCTCTTACCTACAGTGCTACTGTGTGAGTTTTAGAGTTATTGGCCACAGAGACGTCTGCTTCTCTCGACTATATTGGAACTAGACAGCAGGATAACCAATGGCTCATGGCCCAGGTCCTTAAAATAATCCACAGATCTTGTTGTACGCAGTTTCGCATAGGAATTCTTTTTTTCCTCCACCTGACAAAAATATCCACCCACAAAAGGAAATGTGCATCTACTGTAAGGTAAGCCATATTACCTGAGGTAGCTACAGTTACAGCTCAGCTGAGGACAATATTTATTTTTACCGATATAAATTGTGCATCCCTAATGTAAACATAAATGATCGGCCAATAATGGGAAATTGAATGTTACTCCCATAATGAAATTACAGCTTCTAAATACAAAACCAAATTGCTTAAAATGACCTCACAAGTGTAACATCTTAACACTCCAAAAGGGTACGAGTTACACTACCGGTCAAAAGTTTTAGAACACCCCAATTTTTCCAGTTTTTTATTGAAATTCAAGCAGTTCAAGTCAAATGAACAGCTTGAAAGGGTACAAAGGTAAGTGGTGAACTGCCAGAGGTAAATAAAAAAAGGTAAGCTTAACCAAAACTGAAAGATAATGTACATTTCAGAATTATACAAGTAGGCCTTTTTCAGGGAACAAGAAATGGGTTAACAACTTAACTCTATGGAGTCTTGGGCTATTTTGTTCATTTTTGAATTCTTTTCATGTCTTTGAAAGTCATTTTGTGTCTTTTTTTGGTCATTTTGTGTCTTTTTTTTAGTTATTTTGTGTCTTTTGGTGTCTTTTTGTGTCCTTTTTTTAGTCCTTTAGTCCAACATAAAATGTGATTTTGAATCTTTTTTTTACTTTCAAAACACTATCATGCTCAATAAAGAATTTTAAATGTTGCAAATGTGCATTAATTTCAGAGTACACTGAGACATTAAACTGCATCATTTTCAATTAAATTCTGGAAAAGTTGGTGTGTTCTAAAACTTTTGACCAGTAGTGTATATATTTTAATGTTTATACTTTAAGTTTTTTTATGTTCTTTACTGAAAAAAAAATACATCATTTGATCTCCATTTTGTTTTTTTGTACGTTAATAGAAATGTCAGTCATGTTTTGTGAGGTCATACCTGTAGAATACTAAATAATCCATCTTTTGTCACTTTATCTAAGCCTTACTTACACTGAGGTGTGCATAAACTTCAGTTTTTGATCTTTTTAAAAGACAAAAATGTGAAATTATTGGTTACAACCATTAAAAGCAGGTAATTGTACAATGTTGGCATCTGCTGAAAAGAAGAAAGAAAAAAAACGAAATATTGTGGATGCCTAATTTACATCTTGTGTTGTCAAAGGCACGAGCCTCTCATCTGTGAGTAGATGCACACTTCCTTCGCTGTCCCAACTATTTAAATTGATACTCAGCACTACAGGTAAGAGGGAAAATGTGCATGTTTGGTTTTGGTTTTGAGACTGCGAGTGGAACAGAGCAGACCTTACCTCGGACCCCCCCATGTCAGTGCGGACCCAGCCGGGGTGTATCGCCATACAGAGAATCCCCTCCGGCTCCAGGTCTACAGCCATGCAGCGACTCACCATGTTGAGGGCAGTCTGAGAAGAGAAGCACAGACCCTGAACACACTACAGGCAGTCTGAAGGTGCTGCTGATATTTCACATTCATCCAAAAATTCATTGCTGCAAAATGTTTACTCAAAAGAGTGCTCATTACTTTTTAATTCCATTAACCAAGTCAGAAATACAATACCCACATAATACATCCTAAAATCACTGAGATGTGAAAATGTGTCTGCAAACAAATATGCTGCATGGCAGAAAAAATATTCTGTATTACTGTATGGAAAAAATGGAAATCATGAAAAAAGTCAAAATGACAAAAAAGTTGAAATCATGAAAAAAAGTTGAAATCATGATAATAAAAAAAAAGTTGAAATCATGATAAAAAATTGAAATCATGAAAAAAAGTTGACATCATGAAAAAAGTCAAAATGACAAAAAAGTTGAAATCATGAAAAAAAAGTTGAAATCATGAAAAAAGTCAAAATGACAAAAAAGTTGAAATCATGAAAAAAAGTTGAAATCATGAAAAAAGTCAAAATGACAAAAAAGTGGAAATCATGAAAAAAAAGTTGAAATCATGATAAAAAAAAGTCAAAATGACAAAAAAGTTGAAATCATAAAAAGTCAAAATGACAAAAAAGTTGAAATCATGAAAAAAGTCAAAATGACAAAATAATTTAACTTATGAAAAAAAGTTGAAATCATGAAATTGTATTTGTTGATACCACAAATGCTAGGTGAACACAACATGTGTGTGCATGAAAACAAATATGCTGCATGGCAGAAAAAATATTCTGTATTACTGTATGGAAAAAATGGAAATCATGAAAAAAAAAGTTGAAATCATGATAAAAAAGTCAAAATGACAAAAAATTGAAATCATGAAAAAAGTCAAGACAAAAAAGTTGACATCATGAAAAGTCAAAATGACAAAAAAAATGGAAATCATGAAAAAAGTCAGAATGACAAAAAAGATGAAAACATGAAAAGTCAAAATGACAAAAAAAAAGTTGAAAACATTGTTGATATTGTGTGATTAACAATAACTTTTTTTAAATATCCTCTGGTGTCTGGTGGCATCCTGTGTTAAAACAACTAGAGGGGGTAAAGGTTATATGACGCCATTGATACCTTTGACAGGGAACTAAATTAAACACATTAAATACCTTGAATGACACTTTGAGTAAAATAAAAAAAAAGTTTTGTGGGTTAAAACACTGTTGGAAACATTTAGAATAATGTAAATACGTAAATCAACAAAATCACTTTTAGATATTTTAATGCGGGAATGTTCCAAATCATACTTTAAAGACTGCTTTATCTTTGATCCATTTGTATAAAGCAAATATATGAATCTAATGGCAGCAATACCTTGGATGTCCTGTAGGGGTACCATTTAAAGGTGTTGGCCCGTTCCCCCCAGTTGAGCTCCACAGACCCGAGGAGAGAGGTCATGTTGATGACTGCTGCCCTCTGGATGCCCATGCTCCCTGCACCGCCTGCTCCTCTAGATGCAGCTCGCTTCAACAGAGGTAGAAAGGCCTGGTAGAGTCAGAAAAAAATATATATACACTATTGGTCAAAAGTTTTAGAACACACCAACTTTTCCAGAATTTAATTGAAAATGATGCAGTTTAATGTCTCAGTGTACTCTGAAATTAATGTACATTTGCAACATTTAAAATTCTTTATTGAGCATGATAGTGTTTTGAAAGTAAAAAAAAGATTAAAAATCACATTTTATGTTGGACTAAAGGACTAAAAAAAGACACAAAATGACCCAAAAAATACACAAAATGACCAAAAAAAGACACAAAATGACCAAAAAGACACCAAAAGACACAAAATTACTAAAAAAAGACACAAAATTACAAAAAAGACACCAAAAGACACAAAATGACTAAAAAAAAGACACAAAATGACCAAAAAAAAAGACACAAAATGACTTACAAAGACATAAAAAGAATTCAAAAATGGACAAAATAGCCCAAGACTCCATAGAGTTAAGTTGTTAACCCATTTCTTGTTCCCTGTTAAAAGGCCTACTTGTATAATTTTGAAATGTACATTATATTTTACCTTTTTTTATTTACCTCTGGCACTTCACCACTTACCTTTGTACCCTTTCAAGCTGTTGATTTGCTTGATTTTCAATAAAAAACAAGCTTGATTCTCAATAAAAAACTGAAAAAATTGGGGTGTTCTAAAACTTTTGACCGGTAGTGTACATATGAAAAAACACATCTACTGATCAGGGGTTTCATAGAGGTACAACCAGTATGTTGGGATGGAAGACGTAACCAATATTACATCAGAGCTTCAATCAATTCACATGGTGCTTGTGATTAAAAAGGTAGTTAATAATAACGTTAATACATTTAATAATTTTAATAATATAAATGACACTGCAAACAATATAAAATATCAAGGTAACACTTTACAATAACCAACCAAATGTTTATAGATGGTTTATAAACCAATTATTAACATTAACAAAGTGCTATACATATTTAATCTTAAAAAAAAAAACAATTTCTTAAAGTTATATGAATCATTTAAAAAAAATGTTTAATATGGTGTTAAAAATGTTGAAATGAGTGCAACTAAAACTATTAATACACTTTTAATTATAATTTAATTGTTTGTTAATGGTAAAGTAACTATAAACCTACGTTAATATACCATCTTTTTGCCATTTATAAATGATTTAGTTAGTTAAACATTAATAAATTATGTATTTACCATTCTAAATGGCCTATATACGGTTTATAAATTATGATTAAACATTAACAAACTATCTGTTTACCATTTATAAATGATGGTTATTGTAAAGTGTTACAAATATCAATAACAACTTGTATAAAGTATATTTAATAAGGAGACCACAGAGCCACAATCTAGACATTCACATTTTAGAAACTATTTAATTATCAAATCTTGTATTTGGGGCAAACTCTGGAACCTTCCCACTCAGTAAAACACATTGAACAAAGTTCAATCTGTGAGGAGGTAGAGCAATAGTTCCCTCTGGTGGCAGCATGTCGAACTTACAGAAAAGTTCTAAATTGAGATACATTTGGGGGACAATGTAAAGAGAAAATGTGGATACAAGAGGAAAAAATAATACATGTGGAAGCTTCCCTGCACCAGGGCTTTTATCCTCACTGAATGGTGAAGTGAGAATAAATAGAATGTGAATAAAGTGCTGCAGCCTTTACAGTCACCAGGTCTTAACCCAGATATGGAAGACTTTGGACCAACGTAAAGACCAATGCTCTCCACAACCATCTCCATAAAACCAAATGATGTAAACTTCCATCTTGAAATCTATTTGGTGACGTCTGTGATGTCCTGATGCTACAGTTCATGTCCTTTTGTCATGTCTGGCTTTGTTTGTTTTTCTTTCTATTGGCTGTAATCAGATCTCTCTTGATCTTTAATTAGATGACCTGATTAAATGACGGTTGCATATATAAATGAGAGAATACCTTGTGGAAGAATTGTGCTAATCCCCCCCCCCCCCCGAGAGTTCAACAGATAACAGATTTTTCCTTTAATTTGTCACCCATCTATATATACACACACACACTCTATTGCACTTCAAGGACTTAAACAGTTTTTTTTATCAGCCATTCCCAGACACTGACTGGGTTTCAGATCACCCAGAAAAGAAATAAAATGACCAAAAAAAAGACACAAAATGACCCCAAAAAGACACAAATTGACCAAAAAAAAGACACAAAATGACCCCAAAAAGAAACAAAATGATCAAAAAAAAAAAAGACACAAAATGAGCAAAAAAAGACACAAAATGAGCAAAAAAACATTAAGTGCCCAAAAAGATTAAAACACATGAACACTTTAACACAGTGGAGACAGAGCTGACTTCCAAAATGATTTGGCGACCCCCAGAAATCATCTTGCGACCTCAATTGGGGTCCCGACCCCAAGGTTGAGAACCGCTGGTCTAGATTAATCCATTCATTATTTAGTCTTTAAAATGGAAAACAATAGTGAAAAATATCACACTTCTCCATTTTCACCTTGCTTCTTTTGTCTTACCGATACAAGAGAAATTAACTGCTTCATCTTTACACAATAAGGCTGCTTATAGTTACTGTTAGAGCCATTTTGTACATTGTAGAGAAGCTGATAAATAATTCAGATTTGTATTTCATAGTTCATAGTTCTTTATTGAAGTTGTAGGAATGCCTATTGGTTCGTAGGAATTGCACTCTTCTTATTGGCTGAGACGTGTCATAATAACGTCATAATTGCTTACTTTGTTTTAATTAGGATTATGGAGACGAGGAGAGCACACTAGTTTTTGACCGTGCTCATAATTATTATTATTTTGGATTACTGCAGTTTATTGTTTGTAATGCTCAAACGAAAGGTTTTCAATAAACCATAAGAAAGAAACTGTGGGATTTTTTCGGCTTAAGACACGCGTCAGCTACATCCTCACGCTCCATAATTGAAGTGTTCGTTTCAAGTAAAACTAGACGGAGCCACACTAACAGTCACAGAGAGTCCTTCAGTGGGAGCAATCAGTGTGTTATGGATCAGCGTCTGTAGTTCACCCTGTACTCTGGGCCCAATTGAAACCAGACTTTCAATTAATATTTATGAAATGCAGTCTGCCCTGGGCGATGGGGTTTTTGTTAAGTCTGTCCATCAAGGACATCCTTTTGTTTTAGTTCGCTGTATTCAGTAACCCCTCACTGCTTCTGCTCCTGGTGTCTGAAGAAAACAGAAGTAGAGCTTCTTTTATTTTTTATTTTCCCTTTCTGGTAAAGTGAGGGTTGTTTTTGTGTCATTGAAAGCTGATCCTCACCATCCAAGTCAACAGGAAGCACAGAATCTATAACCATTAGGGGTGTGCATTGGCACTGCCCTCACAATTCAATTCGATTACGATTCACCAGGTAACGATTCGATTCAATTCGATTCTACGATGCATCACAATTATACTGCACACAACAAGGGACATTTTTCATCAGTCATGAGGCAATACAAGCAGTCAGATAGGCCTAATAACAATAGATTTTAATGGCTATATTTTGAAAAGATGGCAAAATGAATCTCCTGCCTGAGTTCATCTAAGAGTAAAGAAAGAGAAATGCCTCCTCCTGCCATAAAAAGGAACCTGCTGAGGTGAAATTTACATCAGCATAATGTCGAGCCCTTGTTCCTGAGGTAGGGAAGACGTTAGCGCTACCCCAACTAGCTAGCTATCGCTAGTTTTCATGACGCAAAAATGTAACGTTAACGAGTCGACTTTAAATAGGCAAATACAATGGTAATGACCTATCAATAGTACTTTCTATAAAAACGTAAATGTTAAGTTCTGTCAAATACTACCACATACTTCAGTCACAACATATCAAAACAGCTTGTCCTGCTAGCTTACCTGTGCTGCATCAACACATGGCTCATTAGAATATTCAATGAGCCATGTGTTGATGCACACCTGTCTCGAAGGACTGGGAGTGGGTCGGGTTAGCGTTGTGTTTACTGGAACTTTGACAGGGGCGCAAAGGACACCTTGGCCGTAAATTGAACATTTTTTCACAGGGCATCAAGGCCAGAGTGTGGGGAATTCCCACCCTGTCCCCCACAACTTTTATAATCGATTATGGCACTTTGCCGCATCGATGCTGAATCGTGCATGCCCCGCATTGCGATGCATCGCCGAATCGATTATTGTTGACACCACTAATAATCATAGCATAAGAGCATAATAAGCATTACCTTGGTGATCATTAGAGGGGCCACAGCATTAGTGTGAAAGTTTTCTATCATCTTCTCTGCAGTGACAGTATGAAAGTCGGCCACCACATTAATCCCTGCGTTGTTGATCAGGCAGTTCAGACCCTCTTCTTGGACCAGCTGGTCCACCTCCTCCACACACTTCTCTATACTCTCCTGGTCCAATACATCTAGTCAAGGGACACAGAAACACTGAAAATTACCAAGGGTTGAATGGAAAACACACTCTGAAAACGAATAAATTAATAAATCATGATATGTTTTCAGTTTAACTCCATGCCTGGTGTATGATACTTTCATATTTTTTTAATTTAAACAGGCATTAGTAGCACAACTACTTGTTCATTTTAATGCCTGGCACAACTAAAGGTACATTTGTTTGGACAAATATAATGATAACAACAAAAATAGCATAAGAATTTAAATCAAGAGCTAATATCTCGCCATTTTCCATGGTTTTCTTGATAATGATTTTGGTTATCATCAAGAAAACCATAAAAACAAAAACAAGGCTAGATATCAGCTCTTAAATTAAACCTTTAGTTGTACCAGGCAATAAAATGAACAAGAAATTAAAGAAAACAATGATCTAATAATTTTTCCATGACATATATATATATATATATATATACATATACACATATATATAATATATATATACACATATATATACATATATTATATATACATATATATACACATACATATACACTACCGGTCAAAAGTTTCAGAACACCCCAATTTTTCCAGTTTTTTATTGAAATTCAAGCAGTTCAAGTCAAATGAACAGCTTGAAAGGGTCCAAAGGTAAGTGGTGAACTGCCAGAGGTAAATAAAAAAAGGTAAGCTTAACCAAAACTGAAAAATAATGTACATTTCAGAATTATACAAGTAGGCCTTTTTCAGAGAACAAGAAATGGGTTAACAACTTAACTCTATGGAGTCTTGGGCTATTTTGTCCATTTTTGAATTCTTTTCATGTCTTTGTAAGTCATTTTGTGTCTTTTTGTGTCTTTTTGTGTCTTTTTTTGTCATTTTGTGTCTTTTTTTAGTCATTTTGTGTCTTTTGGTGTCTTTTTTTTGTCATTTTGTGTCTTTTTTTAGTCATTTTGTGTCTTTTGGTGTCTTTTTTTGGTCATTTTGTGTCTTTTTTTAGTCCTTTAGTCCAACATAAAATGTGATTTTTGAATCTTTTTTTTACTTTCAAAACACTATCATGCTCAATGAAGAATTTTAAATGTTACAAATGTGCATTCATTTCAGAGTACACTGAGACATTAAACTGCATAATTTTCAATTAAATTCTGGAAAAGTTGGTGTGTTCTTAAACTTTTGACCGGTAGTGTGTACATATATATATATATATATATATATATATACACACCACAAACAAACAAGACACTCACAGTACAACTAAATAAACGTGTTTGTTTCTTGGTGGTTAATACATATATATAATCACATGAACAATTACATAGAGACATTAATTTAACATATACCCTTGTGTTGCAAAGTGTTTATGTTACACAATTATAAATGTTCTATATAATGTGTTGTGTTTACACTCCAACCATTGTACAGCTGTTCTCTCTCACCCAGAGTGATGATGTGGATGCAGGGATGATTGTCTGCCAGTTCCTGAAGTTTCTGCAGGTAAAAGCACATCATGCCATTGATAACTGGGACTAGTAACAATGGCGCCTTCTGGGTACTTTAACCTTTTTTAATGTGTGTACCCGTTATCAGTGGTGGAAAAAGTATTCAGGCCCTTTACTTAAGTAAAAGTACTAATACCACACTTTGAAATTACTCCATTACAAGTAAAAGTCCTGCATTCAAAACTTACTGAAGTAAAAGTACAAAAGCATCAGCATCAAAATGTACTTAAAGTATCAAAAGTAAAAGTACTCATAATGCAGAACGGACCCAGTCAGACTGTTTTATATATTATTAGAGTTTTAGTATTGATGCATTTATGTAAGCAGTGTCCTAATTTTGTAAAGACAGGGCTCATTTAACACCTTAATATACTGTTATAAGATTTAATTTTTTAAAAAGTCTTATTTAACATATACAGGTGCATCTCAATGAATTAGAATATCATAGAAAAGTTCATTTATGTCAGTAATTCAATTCAAAAAGTTGAAATGACACATTATACAGATCAATTACACAGAGAATGAAACATTTCATGTCTAAATTAATTTAATTTATTCTAATTATAATGATTATGGCTTACATTTAATTAAGACCTAAAATTCAGTGTGTCAAAAAAAAAGAATATTACAAAAGACCAATTTTAAAAAGTATGTTTAATATGGAAATGTTGGCCTCTGAAAAGTATGTCCATCTATATGACTCAATACTTGGTTGGGGTTATTTGACTTGAACTACTGGAAATAAACTTTTCCATCATATTCTAATTTATTGAGATGCTCCTGTATGTTATGTTAAATCTAGACCTGTAAAGTAACTAAAGCTGTCAGCTCAATGTAGTGAAGAAAAAAGTACAATATTTGGCTAAAAATGTAGAGTACTGTAAAAGTACTTGTTATGCAAAATAGACCCACTTAGACTGTTTTATATATTCCAAATATATTATTACATTATTATTATTGATGCTTTTATGTAAACAGCCTTTTAATTTTCTTAAGCCAGGGCTCATTTAAACTACTTAATATACTGTTATGAGTCTAATCACTCTAAATTAATCACATTTTTTGCGTTAAATCTCAACCTGAAAAGTAACTAAAGCTGTCAGCTAAATGTAGTGAAGTAGAAGTAAAAAGTTACATGAAATTGAAATACTCAAGTAAAGTACAAGTACCTTGAAATTGTACTTAAGTACAGTACTTGAGTAAATGTACTTACTTACTTTCCACCACTAGAGACACTGTTTTAGAGACTGCCCTCTCTAAAACAACGACATTAAAAAAGCACCACATGTTATGTGGCTACAGGATAGCTAGCTTGAAAGCTACTATGTGCAGGTGTTCATGTTTACCTGCGTGCTCGCGGGGTTTCGGCTC
This sequence comes from Centropristis striata, assembly GCF_030273125.1. Taxonomy (NCBI): domain Eukaryota; kingdom Metazoa; phylum Chordata; class Actinopteri; order Perciformes; family Serranidae; genus Centropristis; species Centropristis striata. Next base: position 2,441,286 of record NC_081522.1, read on the forward strand.
GTGGCTATAATCTTGCCGGGGGAGAAGCCTCCTGTGGCCAGGCTGTCGACCATCTGCAGCCCGAGGCCTCGGCTGGCTCCGGTCACCAGCACAGAGCCGCAGTTTCTAAAGTTCATGGCAGCACTCATTGCTAATGTTAGCCTGTCACCTGGAACAATGCTGTAGTCAGCTGCACGCTGCTCCTGACGGGGCTTTGCTAAATCCTGCGGCTAAAGCTGGAGTTCTGGCGCGGCTCCTCCAGTAGGTGGGAGGGTTGCTCCACCTGACCAAACCAGCCAGAGCCTCTACACGGCGGAGATGGTTCAGTACACCTTATCTTCGGTAACAGAAGCTAGAAACAGTTAGAAACGACAATAAGTTTTAGCTTTTTTAGCTTCTTTTAGCTGCTCTGCCCCTCGACTCTGGACCAAACTCCCTCAGTACATCCGCTCTCTAACAACACTAACACCTGTTTAGACCAGCTATTCTCAACCTTGGGGTCGGGACCCCAATTGGGGTCGCGAGATGATTTCTGGGAGTCTCCACTGTGTTAAAGTGTTCATGTCTTAATGTGTTTTAGTCTTTTTGGTCACTTAATGTCTTTTTTTTTTGTCATTTTGTGTTTGTTTTTTGGTCATTTTGTGTCTTTTTTAAACTAATTTTGTGTCTTTTTTAGTCATTTTGTGGTCAATTTGTGTCTTTTTTGGTCATTTTGTGTCTTTTTTAAAATAATTTTGTGTCTTTTTTGGTCATTTTGTGTCTTTTTTGGTCATTTTGTGGTCAATTTGTGTCTTTTTTGGTCATTTTGTGTCTTTTTTAAAATAATTTTGTGTCTTTTTTGGTCATTTTGTGTCTTTTCTGGTCATTTTGTGGTTAATTTGTGTCTTTTTTTGTCATTTTGTGTCTTTTTTAAAATAATTTTGTGTCTTTTTTTGTCATTTTGTGTCTTTTTGGGTCATTTTGTGGTCAATTTGTGTCTTTTTTGGTCATTTTGTTACCTTTTTTTGGTCATTTTGTCTTTTTTAAAATAATGTTGTGTCTTTTTTGGTCATTTTGTGTCTTTTTGGGTCATTTTGTGGTCATTTTTGTGTCTTTTTTTAGTCATTTTGTGTCTTTTTTAGTCATTTTGTGGCTTTTTTGGTCATTTTGTGTCTTTTTTGGTCATTTTGTTTCTTTTTTGGGTGATCTGAACTGTGCATAATTCTGTTAGTGTTGTTTATTATTACTGTCATTGTTGTTTTTATTGTTCTAATTTGTAAATGTTTCATTGTTGTTTATTATTACTGTCATTGTTGTCTTTATTGTTCTAATTTGTAAATGTTTCATTGTTGTTTATTGTTACTGCCATTGCTGTTTTATTATTATTGTTTTGTTTTTAATTGTTTATTGTAAGGTGACCTGAAAGGCGCCTATAAATAAAATGCATTATTATTATTATTATTATTATTATTATTATTATTATTATTATTATAAGTTGTTAAATTTGTGGTTTCTTACGATAAGAGCAGGCACGTAACTTAAACCGCCACAGAGCAGTAGAAATGCTCAGTATTTTAGAGAAACTATGAGATATCCTAGAAAATTCTTGCTCAGCAGCTCGCGGTTTACATTTCCCACAATTCCTTGCGCACAGAATCCCACACAGTTGTGTTTGTAGTTTACCCATCAGAGTTAGAACTTTGGCTTTTGACACCATGAAGATGATTTTATGGTATTATGTTTATACATGTGTAACCTAGTTTTGTTATGGCAGCTCTTAGTCAAGCTTTGTCAGATGTTATTCAGTACACAAGTGTTTTATTGTGAAGGGTAGACCGGAAGTAGTGTGTGTTTGGTCCGGGGGAGTATTGACTGTTGTTGTGAGAGCAAGCTGTGAAGAGGAATAAAAAGTGAGACTTCTCCTGTTGAAGACAGCTATTTGTGTCCGTTTATTGTTTTATTATCCATCCAAAATAGGCGCCCTTACTCGGTTACACGTGCCTATTTTATTTATTGCGGGAAGTGCATTTTATTTATTTTATTCTATTTTATTTTATCGTTTTGTCTCTACTTATGTTGTTTTATTGTGCTCTTATTATGTTACCTATTTTTTTGTCTTTTTGTGCATCACTTTGGAAACCTTGTGTTCGCTAAAATCGTGCTATATAAATAAAGTGGATTTTGAACGATTTGCAGATCCCATTTAAACGGACAGTTAGGCAATTACGGTTTTAAGATTAAGATTTCCTTTATTAGTCCTACAACGGGGAAATTTCAAGAGTTACAGCAGCAAAGTGGATAGCAAAAAAATAAATAGTAAACTTCAGTATAAACTAGAAATATAAGAGAGGTATTAGCAAAAAAAAAACAAGTCAAAAAATAATAAAGCACAAGAACAAGTAGAAATACAAAAAGTACTAAGAATTAAAATAAAGCATAAAAAAACTCTAGGAACCTCATATATGCAGTAGCACTCCTTCACACACTTGGTGCTGCAGTCTTATTTGTTTTTCATCAACAATATTGATACAGCATATCTCATTAGGGCGCTTAGATTGTAAAACAGTAAGCTTTTTCACAATGTTTATAATATATGCAATAGTGGGAAAAGTATTCAGATCCCTCACTGAAGTAAAAGTACTTATACCACACTGTGAAATGACTCCACTACTAGTAAAAATCCTGTATTCAAAACTTACTTCAGTAAAAGTACAAAAGTATCAGCATCAAAATGTAGTGAAAGTATCAAAAGTAAAAGTACTCATAATGCTGAATGGACTCACTCAGATTGTTTTACATATATTCCAATTATACTATAGGATTATTATTATTATTATAATTGATGCATTTATGTAAGCAGTGTTTTGATTTTCTCCAGGTAGGGCTCATTATAACTACTTAATAAACTATTATGAGGTTTAATTTGTTTTTAAATGTCTAATCACTAAAAGTATGAACTGCAATATTTGCTTTAAAATGTAGTGAAGTAGAATTATAAAGTTACATAAAATGGAAATACTCATATTTGTTTTCACTTTTCATTTTATTTTTTCTTCTTTTTTTGCTGGGACAGTTAGATTGTATAAATTATATGTTGATTGTTATTCCATGATTGATTATTGTTATTAGTTTTTCTTTTCTTTTAAAATGAATAACAGAATTATAATAATATATTGTAAATATTGCTTTCCTTATCTTGTTATCTTTTTTCTGATGCTTGCTTTGGCAATATATACATTGTTACGTCATGCCAATAAAGCCAATTGAATTGAATTGAATTGAATTGAATTGAATTGAATACTCAAGTAAAGTACACAGACACCAAAATTGTACTTAAGTACAGTACTTGAGTAAATGTACTCAGTTAAATTCCATCACTGGATATATGTTATGACATAAGACAAAAGCAAGGTTTAAAAAAGGCAATTTCATAAGTGAAAAAACTAAATTTGCAGTTACTTTTAGTGTAATAGTTAGTGCTTTTGATAGGATACTAACAAAATGGTGAGAAACAGCCATTATTATGACATAGCTACACTGCAAAAAAAGAAAAGTTGGCTGAACTCAAAATTTTAAGGCAACAAACTTCCATAAAATTTTAAGTTGGACAATTAAACAAAATATTTTAAGTTTTGTTTTTGAGTTTGCTCAACTCTGAATTCAGATTTTTTGTCAACTCAACTGTAAGCATTACGTTACGATTGTAAAGCTGCTATGAAATGTCAGCTAATGTTGTGACCACAATTTTGAGTTAGCATTGATACGCTAATGGCTACTCTTGTAGCTGTTACAAGCTGCGCTGCTAACATCAGTTAGCCGCTAGCATCAGTTAGCCACTAGCTTTCGCTAATGACCGAATTTCACAGCTTTCCCGCATTTCACAACAAAGAAATAAGAGTTATCAGAACTATTGTCCCTTGTTGTGAACCCCAACTTAAAGATATAAGTAACAACAACTCACCAACTTGTTTTTGAGCAGACAACTGGCTTCCTTTGTTGTGCTAACTTACATTATTGCCCTAAATGTCAATAATTTATATTTCCAAGTTGTACCAACTTAAATCACTGTTTTAGGTCAAAAAATACAAGTTGGCTTTTTTGCAGTGTAGCCTACTGCACTAAGTTACACTATGCCAGTTGGTATATGCAAAATGTATTTACCATGTGGCAATAAAACACTAAAATCAATAGCTGTTATTTTCTCATAGTTTGCATAATCTGTTTGCTTCCATTTTATTAAATTACCTGATTAAGTTAAAGGGGCACTTTCCAAGAAGCAAATTTTGACAATAATAAAATGAATTACATTTTCCTGATGCATCTGTTATTTATGATTTGGTAGTCAGGCTTTCATGAATACTGATTTTGTAAAGGAGAGAGCTGCATCCACTGTTTGCTTTTGTATTCCGTTAGTTAGTTTTCAAATATTGAAGCAAAGATGGAGGTGCAGAGATATGGGTGACAGCACAGCTGATGGAGCTTATGCATTCACAGCACACAGATGGTTTCTCTGGCAGTCTCCTGAGTCCAGATTCTCTTAAAGCTTCTGGTGCTTGGGAGCAGCAGATATCCCTGGTCTTCTTCAGGTCAGTTAATTTGGAATTTGGCTGAAATGCCTCCATTTACAGACACATTAATCTGGCAGGGAGCACACATTGCAAATGATTGCTTGGTAGTGGGACAATGTGTGGTGCAGAGTGGTGCTCCTGGAGCTGGAGGGTGTTAACTGGCTCTCCTAAGTGAACACAATAGTGGATCTATTGTCTCGAGTGAAAAATCAGTAATGCGTTAATGGCTTACATTACAGTTGGTCTGTTCAGTGCAGAGGGACGGTACAGATACAGAATGTGATGTTCCCATTCCAGTGCTGCTGCTTACAACAAAATTGCAAAAGCCTTCTCAAGAAAAAAAGAAAAAGAAAAATCACACAATAAGTAAATAGCATACAGTCCATGTCCACCAGAGTTCATTTAACACTGGTATTTACCCTCTATGGTACGCATTATGATGCCAGTAAGGAAAAAAATATTTGGAATGTTTTTTGTCTTAAAATAGACAACAACAACAAACAATCTGAAGGAATTTTATAATTGTTTCTTTTTTCTGAAGATTTTGGGGCAACATTGTACCATAACGGTGCGCGAGTGGAAAACAAAGTTTTTAAAATTAATTTTAACATCATTTATTTGTAATGTGTAAAAGCTTCAGTAGCTTCAACAGGGTACCATACATAACATATTCAATTTAAAAACATTATAAAAGGAACTTTTTTAACTGGTTTCTTGTCTGAATGTTGCCTGTAGGAAACACTGTACCATTGAACCAACGACCCATTGAAATGAATGTCTTGAACAGTCTAAGTGTATGTAACGATAAAAAAATGAAGGTTTACTCACCTATCAGTAGGAATATTTTGTTTTCCAGATGGAAAAGGGACAGGAAATTACGTTTTGAGTGATTTTTTTGTGGCGCAAAATGGCAAAGCTATTTCCTTTGGAAAAGTCTGCAAAATAGGGTTTCAATATGGCCGCCTGGAGGTCATGTGACAAATTAAAGCATTGCTATTGGTTCCCTATACTCTTCCCTTTTTTTTAAAAAGTATTGCATCACTCAAAAACATGCATTGTAGAAATTTGACAGGCCAAAAATGGGTATGTTGCCTGAAGGCAACACCGTACCATAGAGGGTTAAGAGAGAGCAGGGTCAGTTGGAAGACTTTTGTATTGACACAAAATAACCTGTGAAGACTAGTCAGAATGTCTCAACTTTGAGGTTGAAAGTGAAGAGGGTGTGGCTCAGTATAATAATTATACATTTTATTTATAGAGCACTAATTTCATTTATAGAGCGCTTTACATGGTACTCAAAGTATAAACATGGTGAAAGACTTAGGCATAGGTACCTACTAACTTGCTGAAAGGCAATTACAGCACAACTCACAGCAGGAATAGTTGGTAATGACCTTCAATTTAACAGCAGCATGATACTCTTCAACCAACATGGTCTCACAGGAATCCGTGAAATAGCCACAGATTCGCTTAACTCAAAATCCGTGGAATAGCCACGGAATCACTCAAATTTCCGTGAAACTGACACGGATTTCGCTACAATGCAAGTTAATGACAGTCATATCCCGTGGCTATTCCAACATACAAAGTGATTATGTACATTCACTGAGTGAATATTTTTTTTTTTTTTTTTTTTAAGATTATTTTTTTGCCATTTTGTTGCTTTATTTATAGTGATAGACAGAAAGGGGGTGATAGAGGGGAAGACATGCGGCAAAGGGAGCTCAGGCCGGATTCGAACCCGGCTCCGCCGCAGCACACGGCATACATGGTAAGCGAAATGTGATCAAAATCCATTTTATGCAGAAACTAAGTCAAAATATTGATTTTTTTCGCTAAAAATGAGAGAACTGTCCGCCATGTTTTTTGTTCTGACCACTGGGACCTTAAAAGTCACGTGACTTGGAACAAACCAATAGGAACAAATATCCATGGAATAGCCAGGGGATATGACTTATTATCCATATGACTAAGTCATTAACTTACATTGTAGCAAAATCCGTGTCAGTTTCACGGAAATTTGAGTGATTCCGTGGCTATTCCACGGATTTTGAGTTAAGCAAATCCGTGGCAAAAGTATCGATACTCAAAAAAGTATCGATACTAAAACTTTGTATCCAGATACGATACTCATTTTCAAAAGTATTGATACCTAGCCAAGGAATGAACACTTAAGTGAAGTTATTGTTATTTTTTTTATCAAGCTTGCCTAATATTGTGCACAGCATACAACCTCAAAATATTGTTATTGTTTATTGTATTTATTTATTTTTTGCACTACCTCAGACCTGAAGCTTGTTATCATAGTGGCAGTTTCTTTTTGCACAATTGTTTTTTATTATAAATATTTAAGCTGTGGTTCTGTTCATTTTTACATGTTGCATTTTTCTTGTTAATAAAAATATTTCTGTTAAATTTTGGGGTCTTTGTTTTTATCCTGGTGGTATCGAAAATTGTATCGAGCATCGAATAATTTCCTGAGTATCAGTATCAAGTTGAAAATTTTAGTATCGTGACAACCCTACTACACAGTACTCTCAATAAAGTTAGCAAACTCTGAATTTTGGAAATAAAAAAAAGTGAGGACCACCCTCAAATTACTTAGCTAATGTCAGGAAATGTCCTCTCCGGATATGAACCCCAGACATGTGATACAGCCTGCAAGTGTAGATTTTATTGAGCAACATCAATGTTGTCGACTTCAGTTAACTATAATATAATTTATTCTTTTATGATACATTCCCTATATGTAGTCAACATTATTAAGTACTGCTTTCACCATGATGCATCATGGTATTTCCATAGAGCAGTAGTTCTCAACCTTTTTGAGTCGCGACCCCCAATTTAACATGCATGTTGTCCATGACCCCCACTCACTGAACAGAATCTCACACGCACAGTTCAGATCACCCAAAAAAAGAAACAAAATTACCAAAAAAATTAAACAAAATGAGCAAAAAAGACACAAATTGACCACAAAATGATCAAAAAAGACACAAAATGATCAAAAAAAGACACAAAATGACCAGAAAAGACACAAAATGACAAAAAAAGACACAAAATGACTAAAAAGAGACACAAAATGACCAAAAAAGACACAAATTGACCACAAAATGATCAAAAAAGACACAAAATGACCAAAAAAAGAAACAAAATTACCAAAAAGACAGAAAATGACTTAAAAAATAGAGAAAATGACCAAAAAAAAAGGAAACAAAATGACACAATTGACCACAAAATGATCAAAAAAAGACACAATATGAAAAAAAAAAGACATTAAGTGACCAAAAAGACTAAAACACATTAACACATGAACACTTTAACACAGTGGAGACAGAGCTGACTTCCAAAATGATTTGGCGACCCCCAGAAATCATCTCACGACCCCAGTTGGGGTCCCGACCCCAAGGTTGAGAATAGCTGCCATAGAGTAGTAAAGTTACATGCCATCAGGCTCTCATTCTTCCAGAGATTCTACAGGACTAACTGAATTTCCCCTCAGGGATAAATAAAGTAATTTTGATTTGCTTTTGATTTGATTTTGATTTGATTTGACTTTTACAATAACAACATAATACCCAGTTTAATAGATTTTCCTGGTGGCTATTTGTCACATCCATTTGTATGTGTGCCTTTCTGCTTGAATTATAAGCAAGATCAGGTGAAATCAGCACATTGAAAGTATCACTTATCAAGCATTTCACACTCTCAGTGGCTATGTCACATTCAAACAAAATAAAAGACTGGTTGACTCAATCCAGGAGGATTTTCAGTAACTGAAAATGTCAGTATTGATTATTTTATAGTACTTCCTTTCCCTGCATCCCTTAAGGATCATCTTTCATATGTTCTTCCTGAAACATCCTTTATTGGTTTGGTGGTAAGAAATAAACATTAACGGGCCATTGGGACTTCATGCAAACCAAGGAAAAACATATTCATTTCTGCAATAATTTCAGTGTATTGGATTTTTCTTCTTCTTTTGAGTAACAATGTATCAAATGACACCATGAAAACAATGTAACAATGTGGGCTAACTGGTAGTGACGAACCTACAGAAGAATACCCCTCAGCTTTATGTTAATTCATGAAAAACTTTTTTAACTCAACTGTACTGTTTTGGTTCACTCCAAAGTTATTATAGTTAACGAAAACTAACAAAATAACGAAAAACTAAAATTGAAAAACCATTTTCGTTAACTGAAATAAAAATAAAAACTAGAGTTTTAAAAAAAAAAAACAATAACTAACTGAAACTGTATTTTGTGGTTACAAAACTAACTAAAACTAACTAAAATTATAGTGAAAATGTCCTTAGTTTTCGTCTTTGTCAACTTTTTTCACTTTTTTCATTCATAATTCAGTGTTTCTATTTCAACATGCAGGAACACATGGTAAATATGTTTATTGAGACTGGGATGTCTACACTTCAACCAAAATACAAAACACCCAGAACTTTAAGAGTTAATAACCTTATTGGGGCTGAGATGGATAAATCAAAGGAAATAAAGGCACATACCCATTACAAAAAAACTAAAACTAACACTAAAACTAATAAAAACTAAACTAAAACTAAGCATTTTCAAAAACTAAAAACTAAACTAAAACTAGCAAACTCACTTTTAAAACTAACTGAATTTGAAAACAAAAATTCACAACGAAATTAAAACTAAAACTAATGAAAACTCCAAAACTATTATAACCTTGGTTCACTCTTACAGAACCTTTTCCAACCCCAGCAGAGTGCTGTTTCCAGTAAGGAATCTCTATAAACCTTTCATACACAACATGTCCAGCACCACAACACAGATAGAGTGTTGTATCTGACTACTCAACACAGTGGAACAATTAAGGGTTAAAGAGCTGTGTATTTCTCTCAAGAGTGGTTCAGACCAAAAACAAACGGCCCGCGGGCCACATCCGGCCCGTTGGCTGTCCTTGTCCGGCCCGCGTGAGGTTACCAAGAAATTAGAAATCAATATAACCGCAGTGCTTTTATTTTGAAAAAAAAAAATAGCAAACATTATCATTAGCACTAGAGCTAACAAGCACTTTTACTATAGTTAAGACAACAAATATAGCCACTAATATATATGACAGAATAAAATAAACTCTAACAAACCTTGTGTCCTGTCAGTCAGCCACTATAGAAGCCTTTTGATACTTTATATCAACTTTATATCAATTACGACGTTATTATTTACCGTTCGTTTTTTCATTTAACCGTTCTACCGGTTATTTCCTGTCACTACCTTTCAAAATTAAAGCACCTGTTTTACACTGGACGACACCTTTTCAAAATAAAAGCATCACAACATTGTAAAACACCTTGAAAATGTACAAACATGAAAAAACAAGCTATAATACAAAAACATAAATAGGAACCTTGCTAAAGGTCATTTACAGTTGTGTTTAAAATAAATGGACTAGTGATATAGTGATTGGAGTATTTACTACTTTTTACTGCTATACTTGATTTACTCCACATTAACAGTCTCATCATAACATGTGTTCCTATCAGTAGCAGCTCAAAACCAGATAATTTACTGTATTTTATAAAGCGATTACATTAATATTGAGCAGAATTTAGTTCTGAGTTTTGGTCCGGCCCCTGCAACCTTCGTGGTATTGGTCATGTGGCCCCTTGGGGAAATTAATTGCCCACCCCTGAGCTAGAAACTCTAAATAAATGAGAGTGTTTCTCAGTAAATGCTGAATATGTAGTTGTATGTATATGTCCACCGCTGCCCCCAAGTGGCTCAAATTAGTTATTGCAAGTTTGTAGCTTAGCTTAGTTTAGCTTTGTGTAAAGACAAATGGCCATATTTAACTTCAATATAGCACATGGTCTAAAGTGCATTGTGCTAGTGCATTAAGTCTCTTGATTAATTTAATTAATTAATCATTTAAATGCGGCTGCACCTGGTACATTGCTATTTAAATGGCTGATTCAGCAAATGTCTTAAAGAGCAAATGCACTGAAAACACATTCAACTGAGGAAGTGCCCTGTAAGTGTAATAGTGACGTGCAGCCCTGAATCTTCCGAATCCATGTTTATGCATAAATCCACCCACCTAAATTAAGTATTTTTCTCTGATGGAGGCTACAGACCAGCACCCGCATGGTCCCCGTAGGCTATGATGCTGTTTAAATTATGTATGTATATTTGTATGGACGTGTGAGTGTTTTGCTTCACAATTTAATATAAATATGTTGCTTCCAGTTATTGCAAACATTTCCATGCATGCATTAAGGTCAGTGTAACACATCATGGGGACATTTAAGCAGGAATACTAAAAACTGTAGTTAAAATTGGCAGAGGAAACAGAACTAAACTTTAAGCTTCTGAAAAAAAATCAATTAAGTTATGTTGTTCTTCTTCTGTCGAAAGATTAAGCGCTCTGCTACATATTTTCCTCGTTAATGAAGCAGCTTGTATAACTGCACACTGCACACATCACTGGATGTGCATTGTTAAGCCACCTGTGTAAAGGTGCATCCTACTATCTAAATAATGCATCTCTTAAATAGCAGGAAAATACTGCACGATTGACTTTAGACCAGGTTTTTGTTGGTTGGTGCCCGGTCTCAGCCTGGGTATACCCAGACTGCCTTGCGCGCTCGAATTTAATTTCAAACCTCCATCCAGTCTGGCAACTAGGGCCGTTTCCTAGCCCTGTTTTAGGGATCCAATCACAGAGCGGGGAGGGACGGCAAGACGATGACACGTACTACTCGGCACTTGGAAGCTTGTAGTTTTCTTACGGATCCAACATGGCTGCTGCAGACGCGAAACCCTCTTTAGCTGTAGATGGTGTTTTAAATAGTTTAGAGCGAAAGTTGAAAGGCGAAAGGTCTCTCGGCGGCTCCGCTGTCCCCCGGCTCGTAGCCAGATCACCGCTAGCGGGGCTATTAGCGATAAAGAGCTAGCGGCGCTAATCACCGGCGCTAGCGTAACGGCGGTGATCTGGCTACGAGCCGGGGGACAGCGGAGCCCCCAGAGACCCCCAGCAGCTTGTTTATTGCCCATAAAATCAGTGGATGTGTGTGGCTGAATGACATGAGGGGGAATAAAGCGTGAAAATAAATAATCTTGCAGAAAGCGAGAACTGGAGAAGCAAAGCAGCAGCAACACTCTCTCACAGACACACACACAACAAACATCCATCTCTGTTGCTCTACTACGTCATCTGGTATAACTGATCTGATTGGCTAAGAGCTACCTACAGACGCTTTGATAGACATTCTAAGCGTCCAATAAACGGCTCCGGAGGATCGTAAACCACACCTCCTCTACGGAGAAATGAACGGCTGGTTTCCAGACTAGACCTCATTTGTGATTAGTCTGGTGTTAGCCAGGCTAGCCCGGTCTGGAACCGGGGACCTTTCCCCCGCTCATCTATTGGTTGGTGATTGTGTTACGTCACTGAGACTTGAGATAATATCAAACACGTTAGATATGATCCAAACCAAGACTAGGAAAATACTGATATGAAACAGAGCAGATTACTACCTTAAACTTAATGATGGAGATGACGGGAGTGTCGTGACTCCAGTAAAACTCCTAGATTTACTAAAGACTTTCAGCTTTTAGTCTGGGACTGAGAAATTCTTTTGGTGTAAGCCCAGCATTAGTATAGCCTCAAAAGAGTGATTTTCTTTTTGTTTTCTTAGTCCTATTGTAGCCTCATAAGAGTAATTTTCTGTTTGTTAAATAAAACTTTATTATAAAACAGATATGAGTAATATGAATCTTTTCATCTCCCAGACAAAAACATGAATAGGCATATTTATCCAAACCTTAAACACATTCCTTTAATTATAGTTTTTGTTTGACACAATATTAAAAAGCTAACTGTGACTCTTAGTGAGTCATGTCAGCTCATCAGTGAACTTATTGTCTGAAGCGAGAAATGAGCTGGAAGAGACATTTCTCATGGTCATATGTAGAAGTAATTTGGGCAATCTGCTATTAATAGTCAATTAAATCCTCCAGACCAAATGGTGGAGGATTTCTTTCCTGACAACTCGGCTTTATAATGTGTGCATGCATTGTGCAGTGATGTATGTTTGTCTATGTGTGTGTGCACATGCCTGTGCCCGTGTGTGTGGGATACGCATGAATGTAGGTTGGAACATCCATTTTCAATCACTTATTTAATTCACATGAGCTATATTTAAAGAAATCATAAATAAAATAACAGGGTTCCTTTCGTGAATGAATAAATCATGGCCGTTATCCTCTTATATTCATATTCTCTTCTCTCTTTCTCCCCAGTGCACAGTGTAGTACGCTGCCTTCTTTAACACAGTCTTCTCTAAACACAGTGATTTATCACAGTGGGCTTGATGTGTTTACATGCACAACAGTATCATTTGCTTATTCTGTCTACTCAGCTATTGAGTTTGCTTGTATAAATGCTGTTTACAATAACCCCATCATGTGGAACCGTGAACACGATTTAGGATTCAATAACATTTAATGTCCCGAGGAAAAATTCAGTCTGCCAGAAAAAAACACATAAAACAGTGCAAATCAGTAAACACCATATCAGCAGAAAAATAAATTACACTCAAACACTTGACCTGCTGAAAGAGCAGCCTGGAATTCACATTTGTGCACCAAATGGAGTGTTTTTTTACCTTCTTTCCCAGACTGAGAATCTATTATCTTGACAAGAACCAAGAAAAGATTCTCCTGTTCTAGCTTCGCTGCACTGGCTCCCTTTAAAGTCCAGAATTTAGTTTAACCCTTTGATGCACAACATATTGACCCCTCTTCTGATGCACAACATGGGTCAAAATGACCCGCATTCATTCCCCATGTTATTTAATGCTGCTTTGTGTAGCTTGCTAAGCTAGCTACTTAGCCAAGAAGTTAGCTAAGTATTTAGCTTAGCAGGCTACTTTGCTAAATACTTAGCCAAGAAGTTAGCTTAGTAGTTAGTTTAGCAAGCTACTTAGCCAAGAAGTTAGCTAAGTATTTAGCTTAGCAGGCTACTTTGCTAACTACTCAGCCAAGAAGTTAGCTAAGTATTTAGCTTAGCAGGCTACTTTGCTAACTACTCAGCCAAGAAGTTAGCTAAGTATTTAGCTTAGCAGGCTACTTTGCTAAATACTCAGCCAAGAAGTTAGCTAAGTATTTAGCTTAGCAGGCTACTTTGCTAACTACTCAGCCAAGAAGTTAGCTATGTATTTAGCTTAGCAGGCTAATTTGCTAAATACTCAGCCAAGAAGTTAGCTAAGTATTTAGCTTAGCAGGCTACTTTGCTAACTACTCAGCCAAGAAGTTAGCTAAGTATTTAGCTTAGCAGGCTACTTTGCTAACTACTCAGCCAAGAAGTTAGCTAAGTATTTAGCTTAGCAGGCTACTTTGCTAACTCAGCCAAGAAGTTAGCTAAGTATTTAGCTTAGCAGGCTACTTTGCTAACTACTCAGCCAAGAAGTTAGCTAAGTATTTAGCTTAGCAGGCTACTTTGCTAACTACTCAGCCAAGAAGTTAGCTAAGTATTTAACTTAGCAGGCTACTTTGCTAAATACTTACCCAAGAAGTTAGCTAAGTAGTTAGCTTAGCAAGCTACTTAGCCAACAAGTTAGCTAAGTAGTTAGCTTAGCACGCTACTTAGCTAAAAAATGGATATGGGTCATTTTTGACCCATATTGTGCATTAGAAGAGTAGTGAAACAAAAAGGGATTTTATTCGAAATTTAATAACGGAAAACATAAAATTAGGATGTATGATGATCAAAAACAAACTAATTGAGGAAAACCTGGAATACTGAATGATGAAAATAATTTATTGGAAAGATATAGAAGATAAAAACTCTGTCGGGTCACTTTAGACCATGTTGTGCATCAAAGGGTTAAAATCCTTCTTCTTACTAACAAAGCTCTAAATGGTCAGGCACCATCATAACTTAAAGACCTTATAGTGCCATATTACCCTTCTAGAGCACTACATTCCCAAAATTCTATGTTACTTGTGGTTCCTAAAGTCCTTAAAATAATAATAATAACTTTATTTATATAGCACCTTTCAAAAACAAGTTACAAGGTGCTGTACAGCAGAAATAAAACATATCAAATACAATTTACTAACAACAACAAAATAAAACAAGAAGAAGAATTACATTAAAAAAAACTTTAAAAAAATGTAAAACTTAAAATCACCAATCACAACAAGGTAATCATACAACAATAATAAAAGGAAATTAAGAGAAGGCCAATCGATGAAAGTGAGTTTTTTAAAAGAGATTTAAAAGAAGCCACTGTGCTTGCCTGCCTGAGATCGCCGGGCAGGGAGTTCCTCTCTTTATTCAAGAGTAAACTTACTCTTAAGGAATCTTAAAACCCATTTTTATTCACTGGCTTTTAACTCAACATGAGCCTTTGCTCTGTTTTATTTTTTGTTTTTATTTGTTCTTTGTGGCTTTTTGAAATTAAGATTAATTTTAAAATTGAGATTAATTTTAAAACCCACTTTTATTTACTGTTTTTTGTTTTACCCAGCATGAGACTTGCTTTGTTTTAGTTGTTTTTGCTTGTTCTTTGTTTTTATTGTTTTTATTGTTGGTCTGTCCTGCCATGTACAGCACTTTGTATCAGCTAACGCTGTCTTAAAGGGCTCTATAAATAAAGTTGATTTGATTTGATTTGATTTGATTTTAAAACTTTCTTCTTTGTTAACCCTCCTGTTGTCCTCGGGTCGAGGAAGGAAGAAGAGGGAAGGACGCAAAGGGAAGTAAAAAAGGATGGAGGAAAGAAGGAAGGAAAGAAAGAAGGATGGAGTAAGGAAAGAAGAGAGGAGGAAAGGGAGAAAGAATGGAAAGGAGAGAGAAAGGAAGGAGGATGGAGGAAAGTAAGGGGAGGAGGAGAAGAAAGGAAGGAAAAAATAAAGAAGGAAGGAGGGAGGCAGGAAGGAAAGAGGGCAGAAAGGAAGGAGGAAGGAAGGAAAGAGGGCAGAAAGGAAGGAGGAAGGAAAGAAAGGAGGGAAGGAAAGGGGGGGCGAGGGAAGGGAAGAAGGAAGGAGGATAGAGGAAGGGATGGAGGCGGGAGGGATGAAAGAAGGAAGGAAGGAAGGAGGAAAGGAGAGGAAATCAGGAGGAAGGAAAGAAGAGAGAAAGGAAAGGAGATAGCGGAAGGAGGAAAGAAAAGAAGGGAAGGAGGGAGGAAAGGAAGGAAAGAAAGAAAGGAGGGGCGAGGGAAGGAAATAAGGAAGGAGGATAGAGGAGGGAGGAAAGAAGGAAGGAGGAAAGAAGAGAGGAAGGCAGGAGGAGGGAGGAAAGAAGGAATAGTCAAAACAGATTGGGTCAATTTGACCCGGAAGGACGACAGGAGGGTTAAAGCCTATAGTTAGAGCTGGCTGAGGCCTTGAACCAGCCCCTAGTTATGCCGATATAGGCCCAATGTGTCGGGGGACACGATACGCCGGGGCCCTCTTTCTCTCTGTTCCATTAATACATGACACAAGCTTTTATTTTCCCAGAGTACTCGCACTTTTCTCTGCTCTCTCTTTCACAGGGTCTGGAGCTGTGGTCCTGTTCGGCATCACTCCTGCTGGTCTCACTGCCGTGGATCTGGTTCAGCCCCAGATGGGAACGCTCCTCTCCTGGTCCACTCACCATCACTACATCATCACCTGCTGCTGTTGTTACGGCCGTCTGCCGTTTCTTTAGTTATTCTTTAGTTATTATATCTTCTGGAGCTGAGAGACCGCCCACTTCCTGGTTGCCTCTACTCCTCTGTGATTGGTGCGGCAGAGATTCCTGAGAGGCAGCCAATCAGAGGACATCAATCAACAGGCTGCACCTTATAAAAGGCTCATGTGTCCATAGTTCATGGCGGCTGTGAGACAGTGAACAGTCTGCCTTTGCTGTTGGTCATATCCATTTGTCTAAATTAAGAGTATTGTGTTAGTGAGTGTAATGCAGTATTGTTTAACTGTCTGAAGAGTTTCAGACAGTGTGTTTCTTTTGAACTTTGTAAATTCTCTAGTTTGTTACTTTGTTAGTTAAACACCAGGAGTTTGGACACCCTTTGTTAAATCCTAGTTTGTTTCGTTAGTTTTGTGTAAGCTTATGGTTGCTGACCTCCTTTTGTTAGAGTTTTGTGTAAGCCAAGAGTTTGGTAATTTATGTTAGTTGTATATTGTATTGCATATTGTCAGCCCATATAGCCTCTTTTTGTTTGCTTTTGTTGTAAAAAGCATTCTCTTACTGGTTAATAAAACCCTGATTTAACCAGAACCTCCCAGTGTTACGTTCCACCTTCATTTCTATACCTTTTCACATGTTACTGCTCTCAAAATCGAGCCGGGTCGTAACACTGTCTCCTCCCAGAACTCCTGCTCCTCTCTGTCTCTCTCTCAACCGTCTCTCTATCCTCCCTGTAGATTTGAGTTTTCCCTTTTGAGCAGATTTATACTAGAATAACAGAGTTTCTCCGGCATCTATTCTAGATCCGTCTGATTTTGAATGTGAAATCTACTCCCAGATGGTAGCAGAAGGCAGCGATTAGTAAGACTGCGTTCACGAATTGTGGTTGCTTCTTGCCTTCTGCAGTGCTTTAGTTCAAACTCTTCCTGTAATTCAGGGGTGGGCAATTAATTTCCCCAAGGGGCCACATGACCAATACCACGAAGGTTGCAGGGGCCGGACCAAAACTCAGAACTAAATTCTGCTCAATATTAATGTAATCGCTTTATAAAATACAGTAAATTATCTGGTTTTGAGCTGCTACTGATAGGAACACATGTTATGATGAGACTGTTAATGTGGAGTAAATCAAATATAGCAGTAAAAAGTAGTAAATACTCCAATCACTTCACTAGTCCATTTATTTTAAACACAACTGTAAATGACCTTTAGCAAGGTTCCTATTTATGTTTTTGTATTATAGCTTGTTTTTTCATGTTTGTACATTTTCAAGGTGTTTTACAATGTTGTGATGCTTTTATTTTGAAAAGGTGTCGTCCAGTGTAAAACGTGTGCTTTCATTTTGAAAGGTAGTGACAGGAAATAACCGATAGAAGGCTTCTATAGTGGCTGACTGACAGGACACAAGGTTTGCTAGAGTTTATTTTATTCTGTCATATATATTAGTGGCTATATTTGTTGTCTTAACTATAGTAAAAGTGCTTTTTAGCTCTAATGCTAATGATAATGTTTGCTATTTTTTTCAAAATAAAAGCACTGCGGTTATATTGATTTCTAATTTCTTGGCAACCTCACGCGGGCCGGACAAGGACAGCCAACGGGCCGGATGTGGCCCGCGGGCCGCCCAATGCCCAGATCTACAGTCGGGAGGAAGTGAGAATTACTTAGTAAATGATCTGCAACACTGAGAAAGTATTTCTGCTAATGTAGAAGGTGAAGAACATTGAGATGAGTTCTTTATTTCTGAATGACTGACACAATATTGTTGGAGAGAGACTTATTCAGATCTATCAACAACTACGTCTTCAGCAGAATCTTTAATTAGATGTGCCTCCTTTTTAAACTCTATCAGGCGCTCCTTGTTTTTTTTTTAATGATGTGGAGTTGTAAGAAATTATCCCCACACTAATGCACCCGCTTCCTGAAGCCTTTTTTCAAAGCACTCGCCCCTGTTTGAACGTATGACGACAACAGCTGAGTCATCTCGATAGTTCACCACCAAACTGTAATTAAACATCTCACTTTGTCAAAAACAGAGAGATAGTCATGCTTATAGGTTTAAAAGGGAGAAAGCTTTCGTCTGGGACCCCAATTGGGGTCGCGAGAGGATTTCTGGGGGTCGTCAAATCATTTTGGAAGTCAACTCTGTCTCCAAGTGTTCATGTGTTCATGTGTTTTAGTCTGTTTGGTCATTTTGTCAATTTGTGTCTTTTTTGGGTCATTTTGTGTCTTTTTTTGGGTCATTTTGTGTCTTTTTTGGTCATTTTGTGTCTTTTTTTGGTCATTTTGTTTCTTCTTTTGGGTCATTTTGTGTCTTTTTTAAATCATTTTATGTCTTTTTTTGGTCAATTTGTGCCTTTTTTGGTAATTTTGTGTCTTTTTTGGTCATTTTGTGTCTTTTTTTAGTCATTTTGTGTCTTTTTTTGGTCATTTCGTTTCTTTTTTGGGTGATCTGTGAGATTGTGTTCAGTGAGCGGGGGTCGCGGACAACATGCATGTTAAATTGGGGGTCTCGACTCAAAAAGGTTGAGAACTACTGGTCTAAATAACAAAACACAATATCATGTATTTACCCTCCTGTTATGTGGGGTCAAATTGACCCATTTCAAAGTTTAAAAATCGAACAAAAGCTGTGGCGGCTGTAGCGGATCGGAGAGTTGGTGGTTCGATCCCTGACCGTGGCAGCCTCCATGTCGAAGTATCCTTGAGCAAGATACTGAACCCCAAATTGCTCCCGATGCTGTGTTCATCTGTGTGTGAATGAATTCCCAATGGTGGCAAGTGGCACCGTTAAAGGTAGCCTCTGCCACCAGTATGAATGTGTGTGTGAAAGGGTGAATGAGTCAGTCTGTAGTCTAAAGTTCTTTGAGTGGTCGCAAAGAGACTAGAAAAGCGCTGTATATAAGTGCAGGTCTATTTAAAAGTATTTTTTCTAAAAATGTAAAATAAAATTTAAAAATTAATTTAATGATTTTAAATTAATTTGAAAGAACCTAATTCATTTAGGTGTTACCAAATGAAACAATTCAATTAAGTTGGTTCAACTTTTTTCTTTTTTCAGTGTAGCTGCTGTACAAATTTCAGTTTTGGGCTGCTTGAGGCCTGCAGGCCATGCTGAGCGTCTATAATTGATAGATTGCAGGGAACATAGGACTCTTTTCCAGAAAAAGGGTCCTATGTTTGTATTACTACAGGGGAACATAGGACCCTTTTTGGGAAAAAGTCATTGTGCCTTTTTCTATTGTTATAAAACACACCTTTCCTCAATTGCTGTGAATCCAGGATTGTGCTGCTGCAGCTTACTAGCTTGTATTAGCTTAGCTTAAAGTGGCTAATGTTAGCTTCTCCACTTTTGCTGCAGTTACATTTCTCTGCATTTGTCACTTGTTTCCACTATGATCAGCCTAAGTTAAAGTCTTAAAACTAAACAGAATAAATACTACTAAATTGTTATTGCAGTTTTGGTGAAATGCCTTTTTCTTGAGCAGCTGCATGTCATATAAAGATTTAAATGCTTCTGATTAATTGATGTGGGTTTACACCAGCTCCACATTGAGATGGGAGCTTGGGTGCTTGCTGTATTATTCAGATGGCTTTAAAAGCATGTCAACTCAATTACAGCGTTTTTACGAGAAATATCATGTCCTGTCTTAGTATGTCACGAGTAACATCTCAGCTGAGGAGCAGGGAATACCTCCCACTTTAAATCCAACTGGAAAAAATGGAGGCTACTGGAATTTCAGCCATTTTTGGGAGGCTGTCAGTTTATATCATTGTTAAGTTTTGCAGTTATGTTTAGCAGTTGTGTTTTATTACAGGTTTTATGCAAATAGGCTCTGCATTCCTATCCCTATTGACATTTAAAGCCACATTGAGGTTTTCCTTCTGGGTGATGTCAGATCAGATAATCTACACCATGGGTCTCAAACTCGCGGCCCGCGGGCCAATTGCGGCCCTCAAGACGATATTTTGTGGCCCCCACCTTGATATGAAATTTTAATGTGGAAGGTCCCTTTAATTACTTATTTTGGTAATTTTGTGTCTCTTTTTTTGGTATTTGTGTCTTTTTTAATAATTTTGTGTCTTTTTTTGGTAATTCTGTGTCTTTCTTTGGTCATTTTGTGTCTTTTTCAAATCATTTTGTGTCTTTTTTTTTCTAATTTTGTGGGGGTTTTTTGGTCATTTTGTGTCTTTTTTAAATTATTTTGTGTCTTATTTGGTAATTCTATGTATTTTTTCGTCATTTGGTGTCTTTGCGGCCCCCCGGTAATTTGAGTTTGAGACCCCTGATCTACACTGTAAAAAAAAACTGTTAAATTTATGGTAAAATGCCGGCAGGTGTGGTTGCCAGAATTTCACCGTAAAAAAAAAGTGAATGGGTTTTCTACTGTAAATTTAAATGTAAATATTTTCAAAAATTGTAATTTTGACTGAATAGTCCCTTTATTTTCAGGGTAATTGTGTCCTAGCGAAAATATGGTATTTCTCCGTTAATTTTACATGAAAGAAACATTGTGTTTTCTACAGTTTAAAAGTTTTGTACAAGTCCTTGATTAACGGTTATTAAAAGCATCTACTACGGTGATATTAAATTTTTAATTTTACGTCTACACTGAAAAAAATATCTGTTTAATTTACGGTAAAATACTGGCAGCTGTGGTTGCCAGAACTTCACTGTAAAAAGTACAGTGAGTGGGTTTTCTACTGTAAATGTGCATGTGAATACCAGCAAAAATGGTATTTCTCCGTTACTTTTAAATGCATTTTTTTTAATAGTTTTACAGTAAAACTGTGTGTTTTCAAAGGTTTTGTACTATTCCTTGATTTACGGTTATTAAAAGTGTCTGCTACGGTGATATGCAATTTTTTATTTTACGCCCTATTTCTCATGCAATTTGACAGTGTTTTACTGTAATTTCTACACATATTTTTTTACAGTGTACCCTTTAGATTTATTTTAGTCATTTATGAGTTTTAAATATCAGACCTCAGTTAGTTTTAAAATGTTCCCCATTTGGATTTGAATGTTATCTAAATACACTTCCAAATTCGGCCCTACTTAACCCTATAAAGCCTGAACCATGAAATATTTGCCAGAAAATTAAATTAAGTGCTTATTAACCTGCTGACGAATTTTAAAAAACAAATAAATTGCATATATGAATTCTAATCTTTATCATATTTGATACATCAGGTCTTTTGTGCAATTTGTTGCTCACAGTTTGTTTTTCTTGAACTAACAAAAACATATAAAACATTAAACATTAAATTAAAACATTAAATTAAGACTTTGACTTTTCCTTTTTCCTCAAACATGCAAAATACATATTTTTTCCATATAACACAACATCATACATCTGCTGATATGAAGTTTTTTAATGCAGCAATAACTGATCCACTCGTGGAATCTGCATATCATTTTTGCTACATCTGGTATTTTTGTGCAATTTGTTGCTCAGTTTGTTGATCTTCAACACATGTTTACATCAGGTTTTTGATGATGTAGAGGTCTCAAAAATTACTGTATCTAATATGATACACTTGGCTTTATAGGGTTAAGCTCAGGGTGTTTTATCTTATGTAACGTTAAGCCTGATGCTCCATCATTAAATTCACTTTCAAGCAACCAATTGAATGACAGGAGCTAAAGTGTAAATCCATTGGAAACTGACTTTACATTTATGTTGACTGGAGCTTCAGGTCAGCTTTTGCTTAATGCAGCAGTTCCGGTTTGCTTCACCAACTCAAAGGGAGGGAGAAGTGTTTGTTATACTGCCTCATTTCATTCACACGAGGGGAAAACACAGACAATGCCTCGCGGTGCCGACTCAGCAATATCACTCTACTTGTTTCTCCAGTCATTTTCATTATGCAACTGGGAGAAAGACATCATGCTGCAAATAAAGCTGTCGGAGTCAGTGCCACGGTGAAATAGCCATCATATTCTTCTTCCCAATGCACACTAAGCAAGACATTTCCAGGGGAAGCATTCAAAGTTGCTGGAATTACATTAAATTACATTAAATATCTGGGAATTATAATTGATGATGCTCTCTCTTTTAAACCTCATATCCAGCAGCTTTTGAAAAAACTAAACATAAAATTAGGTTTTTACTTTAGAAACAAATCTTGTTTTTCTTTTGAAGCCAAAAAAAGACTTGTTGCTGCAACCTTTTTGTCTGTGTTGGATTATGGTGATGTTTTATATATTTTATATATGAATGCATCTTCAAAATGCCTACAGTCTTTGGACACGGTCTACCATGGAGCACTGAGATTTGTTACAAATTTTAAAACCCTCACGCACCACTGCACTTTGTATGCTGGTGTTGGATGGTCTGCCCTGTCCACCCGCAGACTCCATCATTGGCATATCCTTATTTATAAAACCATCCTCGGTGTTCTTCCTACATACCTGCAGAAGTATGTAATTAAAAAAAAAAGCGCAGGAAAGTATCAGCTCCGCTCTGAGGACTTGTTTTTACTGACTGTGCCTAGAGTCCGTTCTGAACTGGGGAAAAGGGCATTTAGTTATGCTGCTGCTTTTTCATGGAACCAGCTGCAAAATGCACTAAAACTTAAGGAGCTGGTTTCTCTAAACATGTTTAAATCCTTACTTCATGATGTTGAAGCTGGCTCTTCTGTCTCTACATGCTTTGTTTGATGATGTTCTGACTGTGACTCTATTTTTATCTTCTCTGTTGTTTTTAAATGATTGTCTGTAACTAACTGTGCTGCTGCCTGTCTTGGCCAGGACTCTTTTGTAAAAGAGATTTTTAATCTCAATAAGACTTTCCTGGTTAAATAAAGGTTAAAAAAAAAAAAAAAAAAAAAATTACTCAACACAAGCAACCAGCATCAACATCTTTTAGTGTTGCTCTTCTGACATGTATTCTACTATAGCTTTAAATTGTGCACCTTCTTGCTCTTGTTGTGATTGCACCCATTGTTAATCCTTTTTATGCTTACGCTAGTGTACCGAAGGCGAGGAAGCGGTTTAAAGCCGGAGGCCTTGATAAAATAATCAAGTTGGTTTGCAGAAGGTCAGCACAACGGGAAGCAATCGGGAAATGTAACTTTGAAAGAATGACAGAGTATTGCTTGGCTCTGAAATATTCAGGCTGCCAGGCACATGGAAGTCCAGCAGGTAATCCTCTTAGCCATGTCTCCATACAATCAGACTGCATTCTCAATTATTTTATGATGGAAACTTACTTTTCTCCCATATAACCCTTCTTTTTTTTTTTTTTTTTACATATCTAGTGATGGCCAAATGAAGCTTCCTCAAACCTTTTCTTTATCCTCCTGTGACCCTGCGTCCTCATATGTGGACATTTCATTTTAGGTTTTATGGACCTTATACTTCATTCTGCTTAACTATAACATGTTGTCCTCAGTAGTACACACTCTAGAACAGGGGTCTCAAACTCAAATTACCTGGGGGCCGCCAGAGGCAGTATCAAATTGACCTAAAAAAGACACTAAATTACTAAAAAAAAGACACAAAATGACTGAAAAAACACTAAATTACTTAAAGAATAAATAAAATGACCAAAAAATGCACAGAATTATTAAAAAAACACACAAAATTATTAAAAAAAGACACAAAATTATTTAAAAAAGACACAAAATTATAAAAAAAGAAACAAAATTATAAAAAAAGACACAAAGTTACTAAAAAAAGACGCAAAATGATTAAAAAAGACACAAAATTATTTTAAAAAGACACAAAATGATTAAAAAAGATGCAAAATTATTTTAAAGACACAGAATTAATTAAAAAAAGACACAAAATTACTTAAAAAAGACACAAAAGTATTAAAAAAGACACACAATTAGCAAAAAAGGACACAAAATTACCAAAAAAGTAATTAAAGGGACCTTCCACACACAACACGTTAAAGTGCCATTCATATAAAACTCACATTAAACTTTCATATCAAGGTGGGGGCCACAAAATATCGTCACGAGGGCCACAATTGGCCCACGGGCCGCGAGTTTGAGACCCCTGCTCTAGAAAAATCACAATACATCAATTAGTGTAAAAACCAGATGGCAGCACCTTGCTGAAGTCAATCAACAGCTTATCCCCAGACAAAAGTGGACCAGGTACAAAATCTGATCAGATTTTATGGTTAAAACTTGTTCATTTGTGTCTAATAATGTTTGTAGCTTGATATTCTGTGCAAGTTTGACTATTTTTAGCAATAGCAACAAGCTACGACTGCTAATCAGGAAGTACTCATTTGAGAACGAATAGACTTTTACTATCGTTCTTCCAAAGAGAGGGAGTAAATGTAAGGAAATAAAAGTTTTATACACTGGTGAATTAATTGTGTTATACAGTCAAATTAACCGATTTGGTTTTTTTTCAAAAACTACTTCCTGTTCAAAGACATTGCTTAGTTTTTGTACTTATCATGTCCTACAAATCCAAAATATCAAATATCTAGGAGAAACTAACAATACATACCAAACAAAAGCTTGGCTCTCAGGAGGTTAATTTATGAGCCCATTAGATGAATGACATCATCACACATGAAAACAGTTGGACTCATTGTATCGACAAGAGTCTCCCCTTTTCCAGTCATACCCTTATTTATTTTATTTTATTTTTATTTTATTTTCGTCTTTGCTGGGACAGTTAGATTGTATAAATAATATGTTGATTGTAATTCAATGATTGTAAATATTGCTTTCTTTTATTGTTATTACTTTTTCTTTTCTTTTAAATATAATAATTTATTGTAAATATTGCTTTCCTTATCTTGTTATCTTTTTTTCTGATGCTTGCTTTGGCAATATATACATTGTTACGTCATGCCAATGAAAGCCAATTGAATTGAATTGAATTGAATCATACCCAATTAATGCAGTTCCATTATAGAGACACCAGTATGCACAAATATTCAAATACAAATAGGCAGAAATGATACAATTGCACTTCATGACAGAGACTGCATGGTTTCTGCATGGGATAAGCATAAAGTGGGCATGTGTGAAAAAAGAACCAACTTAATTGAATTGTTTCATTTGGTAACACCTAAATGAATTAAGTTCTTTCAAATTAATTTAATAAGTTAGATCAGGGATCAGCAACCTTTACTAATGAGAATGAAAGAGCCATTGTTGGACAAAAAGAGACAAAAAACATTATTTGGAGCCTTACAATGAAGATGAAACAACCTACTAAGTCTTAATTAGCCTACCATTATTTCCAATAGGTCATAATGAGTATTTATTAATATGATTTTGTCAGAATGTAGCGAGAACCCAAATGCAAATTTGGAATCAAAAGCTAGCCTAGTTATGGAAAATTAGAAACTTGCCTTGAAGTTGACAAAACTTAGAGCTTAAGGCGCTTACTTTCGTAAGCTATGATGCACATTTAAGTTGACTAAAATGTGAAGAAAAAAAAGGAATGCTATATATAAGCTAGACATTTTTACAATTGAAGAATACAAATAGCCTTGGGCCTACACTAATGATAAATTAGACATTTTAATGTCAAGAAATAACCATTTTATCACGTATATTTTTTTCTCACAGCCGCAGAGAGCCAATGCATATGGCCTCAGGTTGCCTACCCCTGAGTTAGATTAACACAATTGATTTTAAATTAATTTGAAAGAACTTAATTCATTTAGGTGTTACCAAATGAAACAATTCAATTAAGTTGGTTCAACTATTTTCTTTTTTCAGTGTAGTGGGTACTCATAGGACCCATTTTTGATCAGATATCTTGACGAGAGGTCAGGGAACCCCTTTGAAATTGGCGGTGTTAGTTATTTATCACTAAAATTTAAAATTAAACACTTTGGAGCACTCTTTAACCCTCTACCCAGCCAGATATCATGACAAAGGTGGTAGCAATGGAGTTGCCCGTTGGCTGTCCTCCTCCAGCCCGCATGAGGTTACACAGAAATTAGAAATCAATACAGCAGCCGCAGTGCTTTTATTTTGAAGGTGGCCCTGCAAATACTCGACTCTTTAACTGATAGTTAGCTTCGTAGCGCCATGAACATAAAAATAAGACGTTCCTTGGTCACCTTGTGAATCCACCGTAAGAGCTAACAAACATTAGCATTAGCACTTGAGCAAACAAGCGCTTTTACGACAAATATAGCCAGTAATATATATGACAGAAGAAAATATACTTTAACAAACCTTGTTCCCCTGTCAACCAACCACTATAGACGCCCTTTTCATACTTTATATCAACTTTATATGAATTACGACGCACTCATTATTTACCGTTCGTTTTTAACTTTTTACCATTCTACCTGTTTTTTTCCTTTCACCTTTCAAAATAAAGCGCCCGTTTCACACTAGATGGCGCCTTTTCAAAATAAAAGCCTCACAACATTGTAAAACACCTTGAAAATTTACAAACATGAAAAAACAAGCTATATAATACAAAAATACCCATAGGAACCTTGCTAAAGGTCATTTACAGTTATAAATGAAAAAGTGATATAGTGATTGGAGTATTTACTACTTTTTACTGCTATACTTGATTTACTCCACATTAACAGTCTCATCATAACATTTATTCTTATCAGTAGCAGCTCAAAACCAGATAATTTACTGTATTTTATAAAGCGATTACATTAATACTGAGCAGAATTTAGTTCAGAGTTTTGGTCCGGCCCCTGCAACCTTCGTGGTGTTGGTCATGTGGCCCCTTGGGGAAATTAATTGCCCACCCCTGGTCTAGATTCATAGAATATCAGCATCTTGCAGATAAGACTAAGCCAACAAGCCAGAGAAGCAGATTTTTATCTTAAGACATTTTATTAATATTTCAATTTATATTTCAGCCAAAAACAAACATTGAAAATTAAAATCATATCATGGCAATGGAACAAGAGGGCTTAAGGACAGAGGCAGAAAAATCAGTACCAGTTCCATCACAGACTATAAATCAGATCAATTCAAACATAGCTGTCTGCAGTTTTGACTATGTATTGTATCTAATGCGAAGTTGAAAGAGCGAGGGAATGGAGGGGTCAATGAAGCCAGGTGGGTCAAGATTTGGGGTTTACCAACATGTCAATAGGTAATTCCTGTGGAAAAATGGGTTTTAGGCTTTTGATCAGGAGTTGCAAGTCAGGCACAGCATGGATGGCAGGGAGGTTTATGAAGTCAGAAATGCTTAAAGACATGGGGGAGTTGAGAAGGTGAAAAGCTGCTCTAGAGGTTTCAGACAGGTCATGGCTAGGGGTCAGAGGTCAGGTGGCACGAAAATGAGGGGTTAAGGAGGAAGAACTGTTGCTTGCTGACAGTGCACTTATTGGTTCTGATGTTGTAACTTTAGGCGGGCTGGGGGATGATAGGAGGGTGTCTGGCACATGCACCTGGTCTATGTTGCCAGGCAGATGGATGTGGGCGTGGTCTCGGGGGAGCAGGGCAGGGGCAGGCAGAGAAAATGATGATAGGCAAGAAGAGAGGAGGAAGAGTCACACAATTGGCTCCCTGCAGAGGACAATTTCCAGCTCGGTACGGTAGAGCTTCCCTCCGTCAGACAGGTTCATGATGCTCTGCTTGTAGCCCGTCAGGTTCTTCACGTCCACCTCCTGAACAAGAAAAAGAGCGTTATGATCAGAGCTGGGCATTGGGCGGCCCGCGTGAGGTTACCAAGAAATTAGAAATCAATATAACCGCAGTGCTTTTATTTTGAAAAAAATAGCAAACATTATCATTAGCACTAGAGCTAACAAGCACTTTTACTATAGTTAAGACAACAAATATAGCCACTAATATATATGACAGAATAAAATAAACTCTAACAAACCTTGTGTCCTGTCAGTCAGCCACTATAGAAGCCTTTTGATACTTTATATCAACTTTATATGAATTACGACGCACTCGTTATTATTTACCTTTCGTTTTTTCATTTAACCGTTCTACCGGTTATTTCCTGTCACTACCTTTCAAAATGAAAGCACCCGTTTTACACTGGACGACACCTTTTCAAAGTAAAAGCACCACAACATTGTAAAACACCTTGAAAATGTACAAACATGAAAAAACAAGCTATAATACAAAAACATAAATAGGAACCTTGCTAAAGGTCATTTACAGTTGTGTTTAAAATAAATGGAATAGTAATATAGTGATTGGAGTATTTACTACTTTTTACTGCTATACTTGATTTACTCCACATCAACAGTCTCATCATAACATGTGTTCCTATCAGTAGCAGCTCAAAACCAGATA
This sequence comes from Centropristis striata, assembly GCF_030273125.1. NCBI lineage: Eukaryota > Metazoa > Chordata > Actinopteri > Perciformes > Serranidae > Centropristis > Centropristis striata. The sequence continues at coordinate 2,469,686 of NC_081522.1, forward strand.
ATTTACTGTATTTTATAAAGCGATTAAATAAATATTGAGCAGAATTTAGTTCCGAGTTTTGGTCCGGCCCCTGCAACCTTTGTGGTGTTGGTCATGTGGCCCCTTGGGGAAATTAATTGCCCACCCCTAGTTATGATGGAGTCAGGAAATCTGAAAGGGCCAACTACTGACATGAATCAAGGTAAAGATACTAAAGCCCCTTTCACACATGCAATGCAGTCATAAAATGATCTGAACATCACCTGGATGAGCTGTATGTGAGAATGCAAGTGTCACAATCTGTTGGACTGGAAATTAAACAGACTTTGAAATGTCAACTCCCAAGTACAAAGTCTGTGGCGTGTGCAATTGAGCTTATGTGTGAAGAGAGTAGGTCATTGTCTAGAGAATTCACAGTCAGCACGTGGGAGGTAGATGACATTTCTATCATGCGGCTGCTTCTAAACTGGATGAAAACAAACATCTGAGGGTAAAAATGAAGGGTAATTTACAAAATGTCAAACATTCAGGAACTCTTGTCAGTAAGGGCTGGCACCAAAATCCAACAGCCAGAGATTTGGTTGTTAATGACCAAATATTGAATGGCTACACTACTGGTCAAAAGTTTTAGAACACCCCAATTTTTCCAGTTTTTTATTGAAATTCAAGCATTTTTACTGCTCAAAATTCATAGTTATATTTGAAACAATGCTACTTCTACTGTTTACTGACGGATTAGCCTATAGCAATACATGACACTGCCATCTCCTGGCTAAAGTACGTTTATGCAGCTTTGTTTATTTGCTCTAAACCAGTTGACGGAAACGCCCCGAATTCACATTTTCTTTAATGCAACATTTTCATAATTTCATTAACTACGTGCGTCTCCATTAACTGATTTGGACAGAATAAACTAAGTTATACATGGCTGTAATCTACCAACCAAACAGATCTATGTGAGAAAAATGGAGAGAGGTCTTTGGGAATTTGTTTGAATTGGGAAAATATGAATTGTTTTATCTTAACTGCAGTCATGTGAGTTTAATGTCAGAACAAATGCATTTCCATATTACATTTAGTGCATCAACTTTTTGAGTGAAAAACTTTTTGCGCAACTGAGGAAGTTTCTTTTCATTCGATGTTTGGAGTTAACTTTACTAAAACAATATAAAATGCTTACAAGAATGTGAATGAAAACAAGAGGACAGTGGAAATTCAAGATGCTTTAACTTGCAATCAAGGAGTCTTTTGTTTCCTGTATTACTTTTATGGCCTGACAAGACAGATGATGTAATCCTAAGATTGTGCCTGTGGTGAGACAAACTTTTAATCAAGGGTTGATCCAAAATACCCATTCTGAATGCACATATTAAACCAGGGGTGGGCAATTAATTTCCCCAAGGGGCCACATGACCAATACCACGAAGGTTGCAGGGGCCGGACCAAAACTCTGAACTAAACTCTGCTCAATATTAATGTAATCGCTTTATAAAATACAGTAAATTATCTGGTTTTGAGCTGCTACTGATAGGAACACATGTTATGATGAGACTGTTAATGTGGAGTAAATCAAGTGTAGCAGTAAAAAGTAGTAAATACTCCAATCACTATATCACTTTAACATTTATTTTAAACACAACTGTAAATCACCTTTAGCAAGGTTCCTATTTATGTTTTTGTATTATAGCTTGTTTTTTCATGTTTGTACATTTTCAAGGTGTTTTACAATGTTGTGATGCTTTTATTTTGAAAAGGTGTCGTCCAGTGTAAAACAGGTGCTTTAATTTTGAAAGGTAGTGACAGGAAATAACTGGTAGAACGGTTAAATGAAAAAACGAACAGTAAATAATAACGAGTGCGTCGTAATTCATATAAAGTTGATATAAAGTATCAAAAGGCTTCTATAGTGGCTGACTGACAGGACACAAGGTTTGTTAGAGTTTATTTTATTCTGTCATATATATTAGTGGCTATATTTGTTGTCTTAACTATAGTAAAAGTGCTTGTAGTGGGGCGGATTAGCTGAACAATCGTTCACTTTGTGATAAAAGCATGAAATTTGGTAGATGTGTTGGTGAATATGTTTCAAACAAATCTGGATATTGGGCCACCTCAAAAGCGCCCCCTAGTGGCCGTGGCAGGCATTTGTTATACAAATAAATCAATGATGAATAAAAACTGCCCTTTTAATAATACCAACTGGTGATGAATTGTATATTGTTGGAAAGCCTGATCAGTCACCTTTACAACGAGGTACAGCTTGTAAGGATCGTGCATTCATGGAATGAGCAACGGGGCTAAACGTGTGGGTAGCACCCCCCAAAAATGTGCATCCCCTGTGGGGCGGATTACCTCAATAAATCACAAGAATTGTTTATTTTGTGATAGAAGCACACAATTTGGTGGATGTGTTCGTGGATATGTTTCAAACAAATCTGTATATTAGGCCATCGCAAATTCGCCCCCTAGTGGCCATAGCAGTCATTTTCTTCGTTAAAATTACAAAAAATATTTAAATTATTTCTTAAAATATTTAAAAAATTTAAACTAAATATACAAACGTAAATTAAAAAAATGTAAATACACATATTAAATTAACAAAAATCCAGTTAGACACTCTTTCAGTTATTTTTCCTGCCCCACCACAATCGGACTAGCCATCGAGCTAGCTAGCAAATGAGCTAGCTAGCATTTGCTTCCTGGGACAAGCAGTGCAGTGGACTGTCCATCAAGGTATGTCTAAATATTTTATTTCACCTGTTATAATTATGAATAAAATATTCTATGAACATCATAAAGGCTAAAGAGAAAAACAATCATCATGGGCCTTGGCGGAAAAGTAAATTAGCAAGATAGTAAAAATAGGTACTTAAGCTAGCTAGTTAGCTTGGAACATGTATCAGTGGCTGTTGGGTGTGAAAGCTTAATAAGACACTGTTAAATTATGTCCTGTGGAATGTGGACATCCCTCTCTGCACACACACACACACACACACACACAGGCACACACACACTATATGTAATGTCTCCTTTGCCCATGTGGTTCTTTTTTCTTTTTTTAAATGTATTTTATAACTCCATCACAGTTAGTCAGGCGGCTTAGGACCAGATTTGAGAAGAAAGGGGACATGCCGGACAAAAGCACCAACATTTTTCCACATGCTCTCTATCACCAAAGGTTTCAACTTTTGGTAGGAGCCACTTCATCAAGATTGCAGATAGGAGACGGCAGCCATATAAGCCATATAAAGTCTATGAGAAACAATAAATCTTCCAAGCCACTTAGAAGGTCAATTTGGTGTCAAAATATACATTTTCTGGGTCAAAGAATCATTTAAAGCTATTGAGAATATCACTGGATGACTCACTGTAAATAATTTGTTGATCAAGATCTGACATGAGATGAAAGCGTACCCTTGATTTTTTTGAGCAGTGTACACGGCAGCTAATCCACACTCTCCCGTGAACATTGATTCCAAACAGTTTCAACTCAGGATTCCCTGCTGCAGCACTTGAAGCGAGTTGCCCAGTCTGAGTGAAAATGAACATATCTATTTGATCAAATAATCATCTAGCGATGTTCTCAATAGCTTTAAATGATTCCTGGACCCAGAAAATGTAGATTTTGACACCAAGATTGACCTTCTAAGTGGCTTGTAAGATATAGCATTTCTCATAGACTTTATATGGCTGCCATCACCGCAATCTTGATGAAGTGGCTCCTACTAAAAATTGAAACCTATAATGATAGAGGGTATGTGGAAAAAATGTGGTGCTCTTGTCCGGCGTGTCCCCTTTATTTGGCTAAGCCGCCTGACTAAGTCACACACCTCAGTACAAGGATTTTGCCAGAAAGAGTAACCTGCTACAAGTAACCCTAGTAGAATTTTTAAAATGTATGATTTTTTTCTCTGTCTAAATGTGTTTTGTTTTTATTGTTGCAGGTCATACAATATTGAAAATCATTTTTTCTTTTTAAGGAGCAACAGAAGAATACAAGCCAAAGAGGAGGCCGTAGCCTGTGAATGGGAATATCAAGATCTAATAAAATGTTATACAAAGTTAATGTTCTTTTCTATTAGACTGTAATAAACCTTTTGTCACTTTAACATGTCTCTAAATTATATTTGTGGTGCTGAAAACATGAAACAGCAGCTGTAGGGTAGGCAAAGCATTCCTCGCCAGTAACCACCGGCGGCCATTTTTAAAAATGGCGGCTTTTAAATGGCCATTTTTAAAAATGGCCGCCACAGCCATCAGAATTTTTTTTGCGATGGCCCAATATCCACATTCATTAAACATGTATTCAGCAATGAGTGTACTAAATTTGATGCTTTTATAACAAAATGAACGATTGTTCAGCTAATCCACCCCACTACACAGGGGATGCACATTTTTGGGGGTTGCTACCCACACGTTTAGCCCCGTTGCTCATTCCATGAATGCACGATCCTTACAAGCTGTACCTCGTTGTAAAGGTGACTAATCAGGCTTTCCAACAATATACAATTCATCACCAGTTGGTATTATTAAAAGGGCAGTTTTTATTCATCATTGATTTATTCGTATAACAAATGCCTGCCACTGCCACTAGGGGGCGCTTTTGAGGTGGCCCAATATCCAGATTTGTTCGAAACATATTCACCAACACATCTACCAAATTTCATGCTTTTATCACAAAGTGAACGATTGTTGTAAAATATTGAGCTAATCCGCCCCACTATTGTTAGCTCTAGTGCTAATGATAATGTTTGCTATTTTTTTCAAAATAAAAGCACTATTAAACGGTGGTATCAATAAAGAGAATTTGCAGCTTGTGCAGCACATGCACAAGTTTGCAACTTCTATTAGTGTTACTCTTCCATACAGGCATAGCATGTAGTGTTCAGAACACAGTTTCTTTGGTGTGTGTCAGTTTTGTTTGCTTCTGTTCTGATGCACAGAATGCACAGGGAATAATAAATGCTGAGAGATGCAAGATTGATCGGCTTGAAATGTTTGCAGGTGCCAAAAGTCACAAATCTAAGCTCACAGAAAGTACATGGTGCATACAGTATGCCACAGTATGTACTGTTAACCTTCATCAAAGCCTCCATCTCACCTTCTTGTTTTTCTGGTAAAGGTCTCGTAGCAGGGCCTCCAGCTCCTGCTCATCAATGTAGCCATTTCCATCCTGAAAGAAGTTGACAGAAACACAACGAACATGTTATTTTCATTTCCAAACAGTCAGGACGAACTGAAATAAGGTTCATTGAAATAGTACGGAGACAGCAAGCAGACTTTAAAATCTGATTATTATAAGTAATCGCTGCCTATTACAGCTGAATTTTCTAGTTTTCATCAAAAAATCCTGCATTCCTTTGCTAAATAGTGTGTTTCAGCTATATTTAGACTGTGAGCTTCCTGCCCTGCTCGGCTGCTCATCATCATTCAATATTGTATGCCAGCCATTATAAACGCTCCAACCAAATGGCCATTCATGAATGATGATTTAAAAAAGACTTCCCATTCACAGCTCTGTAAAGGGGGTTAGCTCTAAAGTCAATATAGAGCCACTTTGCTAATTAATGAGTTATGTCTCACAGTAGTGTTTAGAGTTTGCGGCCAGAAAATAAGTCCACATTGTTGGAAACGTTCCCTTGGCAAGTGGAACAAAACCATGTTCTGTTCATCTAGGCTCCGTCTCAAGATGATTTCAGAGCTGAGTGGCTTGCCAGTCTTATTTTTTAATTTGGGAGATGCTCTTTGATGTTTAAACAGCTAAACTGAAGTGTCCCAGATCTTGGGAATAAAGGGTGAATTCTATTTATTTTAACTTATGGATGAAAGACCATAGTCAGGCGGCTTAGGACCAGATTTAAGAATAAAGGGGACACGCCGGACAAAAGCACTAAATTTCTTCCACATGCTCTCTATCACTATAGGTTTAAATTTTTGGTAGGAGCCACTTCATCAAGATTGTGGATCGGAGATGGCACCCATATAAAGTCTATGAGAACCAATATGTCTTCCAATCCACTTAAAAGGTCAATCTTGGTGTCAAAATATGAATTTTCTGGGTCAAGGAATCATTTAAAGCTATTGAGAATATCACTAGAGATCTGACATGAGATTAAAGCGTTCCCTTGATTTTTTTTTGAGCCGTGTACATTGCAGCTAATCCGCTCTCTCCCGTGAACATAGATTCATTTTCAGCTCAGGATTCCTTGCTGCAGCACTTGAAGACCTACCAGTCTGGGTGAAAATGAACATATCTATTTGATCAAATAATTATCTAGTGATATTCTCAATAGCTTTAAATGATTCATGACACAGAAAATGTGTATTTTGACACCAAGATTGACCTTTTAAGTGGATTGGAAGACATATTGGTTCTCATAGACTTTATATGGGTGCCATCTCCGATCCACAATCTTGATGAAGTGGCTCCTACCAAAAATTGAAACCTATAGTGATAGAGAGCATGTGGAAAAAATGTGGTGCTTTTGTCCGACGTGTCCTCTTTATTTGGCTAAGCCGCCTGACTACCAGATTCTGAGACTTTGCAGAGTTAAAGCGGAGCAACATCAGGTATCAACTGCTCTGTCTCAGTTGCGTGCCATCTTGCATTTCAAACATTTTTCAAGGCCTCGCACAGTTTGGGGCTGTGACACTGTGAGCCATGTTAGCGTCCAGCTGACCGGCCACACTCTGCCCGGCCTACAATCTCCTAGTACCAGTGACAGCAGATGCCTGGGCTTCAGCTGCAGGGGCAGAGCTCATTACAAAATAATGAAACTAATTACAACCATAAATGGTAGTGCTCCATTCGCAGGGCTAGTCTACATGAAGGGACCACAGTGGCATCTATAATTGAACATAAAACCCTGTCCTCTGTAAGTGTGCTAGAGAGCTCGCCTTCAGTTCAACCCGAGACATGAACATGCACGCAAGCAGGAGGTGCCATGAGGGGAATGCCATCCCCCTTTTCGTCCTCTAGTTGCAGAGTGATGACTCATTGGACTGTCTGAAAGTTTGAATCTACAGTCCTGACGCTAGATAGATAGATAGATAGATAGATAGACAGATAGATAGATAGATAGATAGATAGATAGATAGATTACACACTAACTTTTATTTTGTTTTTTCTTCTTTTTTTGCTGGGACAGTTAGATTGTATAAATTATATGTTGATTGTAATTCAATGATTGTAAATATTGCTTTCTTTTAGTTATTAGTTTTTCTTTTCTTTTAAAATGAATAACAGAATTATCATAATTTATTGTAAATATTGCTTTCCTTATCTTGTTATCTTTTTTTCTGATGGTTGCTTTGGCAATATATACATTGTTACGTCATGCCAATAAAGCCAATTGAATTGAATTGAATTGAATTGAATTGAATTGAATTGAATTGATAGATAGATAGATAGATAGATAGATAGATAGATAGATAGATGCACTACATGAAAAACTGCTATTTTAAAGTAAAAGCACTGAATTTGTTACATAAAGTATGGACACTTGTCTTAACCAAGCGCCATTTCCCATGTTTGGTCTTGCAGGTTTTTATTAGGCTACACTGTAAAAAATGTTTGTAGAAATAACAGTAAAACGCTGTCAATTTGCATCAGAAATAGGTTGTCAAATTAAACATTGTACATCACTGTAGCAGATACTTTTAATTACTGTCAATCAAAGAATAGTAAAAAACTTTAAATTCTACCGCCATAAACTGTAGAAAACACACAGTTTTGCTGTAAAAATATAAATTTTTCATGTAAAGTTAATGGAGAAATACCATGATGACACAATTATCCTAAAAGTAATGGGATTATTCAGTATAAATTACAGTTTTTGCTGATATTTACATTTACATACGCTCACTGTATTTTTTACGGTGATGTTCTGGCAACCACAGCTGCTGGTATTTTACCGTGAATTAAACAGATTTTTTTTTACAGTGTATATTGTCAGGGAAAAAGTTACTAATTAAGTAACACTTATTCATAGTAGTAGACCACTCAGGGCAATTCATCCCACTGTATATTTTATAACCAAACCATGAGGTATTTCCCTAGAAATGTAGTCAGTGTGGTTGAGAAATGCATTGAGGAAACCTTCAAAATAAAATTCTCTGACTCCGACACAAAATCCTCACCTATTTCTCATTATTTAGGCTGGTCAGTTCATGAGGTCTTTCTCTTGAACACTTTTATTTATTTTATTTTTATTTTATTTATTTTATATCCTAGATAGATAGATAGATAGATTACTTTATTCATCCCCGAAGGGAAATTCGGTTGTCACAGCAGTCCGGTATTCAAGTACAATAAAATACAATAGAATAAAATACTGAGGTAGCATAAATAAAAACAACAATAGAAAAAAACACAGAATAGAACAAGGACACAAGTTAAAAAAAGCAGATCAGTTGGCAGGATGGTTGGCAAGATGAAGGTAATGATACTGATGATATGATGTCAACAATGCTATAGTGACTAGACGGTATATAATAATAATAATAGTACAGTATATAATATATATAATATAATATGTAATTATAGATAATAAACAATATAAAAATAAAATGAAAAATATAAATAAAGTAATTACAAGTAAAATAATATGATATATAATATATAATAATAATAATAATAAATAAGGCCGTATAATAATAATAGTAGTAGTATATTACAGTATATAGTAATAATAGTAATGGCAGCAACAGTATCTATAATAATAATAATAGTAATAATATTAATAACATAGCAAAGTGTCATGCATAGATTTTAGTGCATTTCAGTAATGTTGGTTCTGGCAGAGGTAGATGAATTGTATAGTCTTATTGCCATAGTCATATAGTCTTCTGAAATATCAGAATACTAACGTTGTATTCACACCAGAAGCAAAGAAATGTTTTGCCCGTAGGGATCACATTTCATTTATTCACATTATTCGCATTAAATGTGCTTTTTCTTTCCGTCATCAACGTGACTGAAATAACTCAGAGTGCTTTGTACTGTATATAAAATGGAAAATGCCCCCTGGTGGGAACAGACCTTAACTGTGCTGTGTATTGATAAATCCACGGTGCTGAAGTAGCAGACGGATTTGAGTCCATCCTTATGTCCGTTTGTCTTGGATCTATCTCCAATCCATATATAGCTAAGGGGGGGAGGGGTTGCTCATGCCGCAATTCACTAATCATCGTCTGTTAAAAATGAACAAACTGCCTACTGCACGCAACCATCTACCCATGCCACAGTGGCAAGAAATTAAAATAAAATAAAGAATATTAAGCTTAACCCATAAGAACCCAGACCTATTTACCCTTAACCTCCTGTGACCCTGCGTCCTCATATGTGGACATTTCATTTTAGGTTTTCTGGACCTTATATTTCATTCTGTTTGACTATAACTATGCACTCTAGAATAAGAACAATACATCAATCAGTGTAAAAATCAGATGGCAGCATCTTGGTAAAGTCAATAAACAGCTTTTACCCAGAAAAAAAGTGGACCAGGTACCAAAGCTGATCAGATTTTATGGCTAAAACTTGTGTATTTGTGCTTAATAATGTTTGTAGTTTGATGTTCTGTGCAAGTTTGACTATTTTTAGCATTAGCAACAAGTTCCGATTCTGCTAATCAGGAAGTATTCATTTGAAAATGAATAGACTTTTACTATCATTCTTCAAATGAGAGGGTGTAAATGTAAGGAAATAAAAAGTTTTATTCACTGGTGAATTAATTGCGTTATACAGTAAAATGAACCCATTCTTTTTTTTCAAAAACGAATTCCTGTTCAAAGACAATGCTTAGTTTTTGTATTCATCAGGTCCTACAAATCCAAAATATCTAGGAGAAACTAACAACAGATACCAAACAAAAGCTTGGGTCTCAGGAGGTTGAAGGAAAATTATGGGGGATATACCACAGACCAAGTGGACCACATAGAACACATTTATGATGTTTTAATAAAAAAAAATTCTACCCTAAATGTCAAAGATATGTGATATGACATATATGTTACATTGGGCGTTTATGGAAGTTGTTATGATATTCCTTATTTTAAAATAAATAAACTAGAGACATTTTCTGCTCACAGAAACACAAATTTGCCTTTTTCTTTGCATCTCCACAACATGTATAAAAATAGTGACAAGATAGGATAGGATTATTTTTGGTTTATATTTGGTCAAATGTACTTAGATTAGATTTAATCATTTTAAGTGTTTGTTACACATGTGTCACAGTGGGTTCTTATGGGTTAAAGGTTAATTATTGAATTTGGGAATAAAATATACACTGCAAAAAAGCCAACTTGTATTTTTTGGCCTAAAACAGTGATTTCAGTTGGTAAAACTTGGAAATATAAATTATTGACATTTAGGGCAATAATGTAAGTTAGCACAACAAAGAAAGCCAGTTGTATGCTAAAAAAAAAAAACTTTGTGAGTTGTTGTTACTTATATCTTTAAATTGGGGTTCACAACAAGGGACAATAGTTCTGATAACTCTTATTTCTTTGTTGTGAAATGCAGGAAAGCGGTGAAATTCGGTCATTAGCGAAAGCTAGCAGCTAGCTTATGCTAGCGGCTAACAAGAGTAGCCATTAGCGTATCAATGCTAACTCAAAATTTTAGTCGCAACATTAGCTAACATTTCATAGCAGCGTTACAATCATGCCAATTCAGCACGTTGCAGAAGTTAGCAGATGTAAGGATTAAAAGTTATTATAGATTATAATGTAAAATTATAAATTAGTACAATTTTCAGTTGAGTTGACAAAAATCTGAATTCAGAGTTGAGCAAACTCAAAAGCAAAACTTAAAATATTTGGTTTAATTGTCCAACTTAAAATTTTATCGAAGTTTGTTGCCTTGAAATTTTGAGTTCACCCAACTTTTCTTTTTTTGCAGTGTGTATCTATCTATATACTATTGTTATATCTGTATACCAAGAGTATTATACAGAAGCATTTAGCACAAGCTTACAGCCAAGTTGGTGCTGTGCCACAAGCTGAGCTGTTTTATTTCCTAAAAAATTGACTCAGCCTTCTTATAGCTTCCCAGATTATGGCTGGTCCCTAAGGCTGAAAAAAACTCAAAAGATATCATAAACAAGAGAAAACGATTTAGCAGATGTACAACTCTCCCCGGTAACTCGGCTGTCTTGTATCATATTGCTCGCTGTAGCCCCCCCCCTCACCAATCTACTGCTAATGTGGAAAATGTGGCCATTATGTGAGCCGCTGCTCCGTCACTCTGAGCTGTTTACAAAGGGACAGGTGTGCCAAGCCTAACTCATTTCCCTAGATGGTTGGGGCGCTCCTGAGGTACAAAACAAGAAATTTGCATATTCATGATTTAAACAAAAGGGAAACTCCAAATGGTGCTGAGTCACCCAGACAACTTGACTCAAGAGTCTAGAGAATTATTTTTCTAGCTCTAATGCAATTTTTCTTTTTTCTCCACAGTTTGACTGTGCAGTATATTCCCCCTTTACAAGCTAGCCTCTATTACACTAGGCTCAGCTAAATTATACGTGTATCTACTACTATACCTCATTATTTTGACCAATATAAACCAATTATTTTATTAACCCTTTGATGCACAACATGGGTCAAAAATGACCGGAATTCATTTCCCATGTTATTTAATGCTGCTGTGTGTTTCTGTGCTCTATTGATATCATCTTATCTTTTGATATCAACTTATTTTATGATTGAATATTCCAAGTATTTTTAAAATATCTTTCAGATCATTATTTCTATTTTGCTTCTCATACTTGATGAAGAAAAAAAGTTTTTGTATTATTACATAGCTAACTACTTGGCTAAGTAGCTTGCTAAGCTAACTACTTAGCCAAGAAGTTAGCTAAGTACTTAGCAAGCTACTTAGCTAAATACCTAGCCAAGAAGTTAGCTAAGTACTTAGCTTAGCAAGCTACTTAGCTAAATACCTAGCCAAGAAGTTAGCTAAGTAGTTAGCTTAGCAAGTTATTTAGCCAAAAAGTTAGCTAAGTACTTAGCTTAGCAAGCTACTTAGCTAAATACTTAGCCAAGAAGTTAGCTAAGTAGTTAGCTTAGCAAGCTACTTAGCTAAAAAAAATGGATATGGGTCATTTTTGACCCATGTTGTGCATTAGAAGAGTAGTGACACTAAAAGGGATTTTATTAAAAAAGTAATAAAGGAAAACATACAATTAGGATGCATGATGATCAAAAACAAACTAATTGAAGAAAACCTGGAATACTGAATGATGAAAATAATTTATTGCAAAGATATAGAACATAAAAACTCTGTTGGGTCACTTTAGACCCATGTTGTGCATCAAAGGGTTAACTTTCAACAACAGCTCCTATGATTTTTTTAATAGTTCCCTCATGACTACGACTCACAGGTGATGTCATTGTTGCTAACAAAAAAGGGTAACACTTTATATTAGGGTACACGTATTCAACATTAATTAGTTGCTTATTAGCATGCAAATAAGTAACATATTGGCTCTTAATTAGCCATTATTAAGTACTTATTAATGCCTTATTCTGCATGCCCTACAAAGTTGGTCTTTTGCGCCAAAATCAGTCTACCAGTGACGAACTTTGTAGAGTAATGATTGAATTTACAATCTACCAATCCTCATCCAATCATCTAAAAGGAGCCACCAGTCACGTCAAAGGTCTGGAGAAGGTGGCTTTTTGCCGTTTCCATGGTTTCAGTCACCGCTATGTAGAGACTTATAAAGTCCATACAAAGTAAAGCATATTAAGATCATAACTCATATACAACAACTTCCTTACTTACAACTAATAAGCAATAATTAATAAAGAGGTTATTGAGGGAAAACTCTTAGTTAATGTCTTACTGGTTTTATAATAAGGCCATGCAAAATAAGGCATTAATAACTACTTAATAATGACTAATTAAGAGCCAATATGTTACTTATTTGCATGCTAAAAAGCAACTAATTAATGTTGATTATGTGTTCCCTGATATAAAGTGTTACCAATAACTTTTGTTAATCAAATATGAATGATAAACTGTTCAAATGTTACTGTTGAGTATTGTAGTATATACTAATTGAGTTCAGAAAACATGGACACAACTTCCCAGGAGCACTCCAAAAGCATCTATAGCCAAATGCTAGTGGAAGAGAAGCTAAGCTGTGCTAAGCTGTGCGTGTTGTGGAGTGTATGCAAAGTAGTTGACTACTATATATATTGCCACGTTGAATAAAAAGTCACCTACCTTGTCATAGAATGCGAAGATGGCATTGAACTGCTCAGTGGTCAGCTTGACACCCTGTAAAACAAGGTTTAATGTTGATTATCAGACTACAAATTGCCAAATAGCAGAAGTCCCAGTAAGACAAAACTCAACCAAGTATATCATAAATATTCAAAAATAGTGGCAACTCTACAGTCATGGAAACAATGATTTGACCACCTTTGTTTTCTTCCATTTATTGTTCATTATAATGCCTGGTACAACTAAAGGTACATTTGTTTGGATACATATAATAACAACAAAAATAGCTGATAAGAGTTGAATAAGAGCTGATATCTAGCTATTTTTCATGGTTTTCTTGATAATGATTTTGGTTATTATCAAGAAAACCATGTTAAATGTCTAGATATCAGCTCTTAAATGAAACTCTTATCAGCTATTTTTGTTGTTATCATTATATTTGTCCAAACAAATGTACCTTTAGTTGTACCAGGCATTAAAATGAACAAGAAATGGAAGAAAACTAAGGTGGTCGAATATTTTTTTCCATGACTATATAGTAAATATTTCAATGTACAATACATTTTTTTTTCTCTGAACCAAAAACCTTTTTATCTTTAAGGCCATTACACTGCAAAAAAGCCAACTTGTATTTTTTGGCCTAAAACAGTGATTTTAGTTGGTAAAACTTGGAAATATAAGTTATTGACATTTAGGGCAATAATGTAAGTTAGCACAACAAAGGAAGCCAGTTGTCTGCTCAAAAACAAGTTGGTGAGTTGTTGTTACTTATATCTTTAAGTTGGGGTTCACAACAAGGGACAATAGTTCTGATAACTCTTATTTCTTTGTTGTGAAATGCGGGAAAAAGGTGAAATTCATTAGCGAAAGCTAGCGGCTAACTGATGCTAGCGGCACTGCTTGTTACAGCTACAAGAGTAGCCATTAGCGTATCAATGCTAACTCAAAATTGTGGTCGCAACATTAGCTGACATTTCATAGCAGCGTTACAATCTAGCCACTTCAGCACATTGCAGAAGTTGAGAGTTGAGCAGACTCAAAAACAAAACTTAAAATATTTAGATTAATTGTCCAACTTAACATTTTATCGAAGTTTGTTGCCTTGAAATTTTGAGTTCACCCAACTTTTCTTTTTTTGCAGTGTACCGGAAAAGAACCCCCATACTTAACAAGACTTCTTGATTGGAATCATGGACACTTTTTGACACAATCAAATAATTGATTTACTCTGTGCAGACTGAACTTGGGAAGCCTTTTGTTTTAATTTCCAGCTTCTTTCTCTGCTAACTATAGATAGGCTACAGGTGTTCAGGAGGTTAAAACCAGGAGAGGATATATCTACAGAAATCTCCTACTCTCCAGTACAAACTGATCCTTGTTAAATCCAGTAAAAACACTGAATGAAGCAGTTTTACATAAAAAAATTAAAAATAAAAAAAAATCTGTATTTCTCCAGTGATGTAAGGGCTGTGACCTTAGCTGCCACTAATGTTTGCTTAGTTGTTTCTGTGTATAACATAGGTATTGTTGCTTTTAGACATTTTAATGTAGCCATTTTGTTTTGTCTGAACCTTTATTTCTGCACCATGTTTGTTCCTTACCTGGAATTTGAGTAAGAAATTCTCCTGAACAGGGAGAAGCCTGTGGGAGAGAAGGACTTCATTAGCGGACACAATAGTTTGTTAAATTATTCAAATCCGTTGATGGTGAATGAACATCAGCAGGCAATGTGTTTCATCATTTATACCGTGAAGAGGCAGGTGAAATTGCACATTACCTTGCCATCTCTGACAGTCCCAACTTCCCATCTCCATTCAGATCAAACATCCTGAGCTACAAAGTGGAAGCAGAGCAGAGATAGGAAGGGACAAAGAAGAGAGAGTGAAAGGAAAGTTTTTTATAGGTATATGCTGTCAAGATGAAGGCGAATACAGTTCTATGAATTTCATTGATTGCGAAATAGAATGGTCAGCCATAAAGTTTCTACCTTTATTATACATCCATAACTTTTTTTTGTCATGGTTTTCTAAATGTTTGACAGAGGACTAGTAAAGGGACCGTCCATAAACACTGCAACCATTTCGGCCAATGCAGTTGATGGTGATTTTACAAAATAATATCCTAGAGGCTCCCATCTAAAGAGGGAGTGCAAAAAGTAAATAATACAAAATACAGTCAACAACAAAATGAGCTCATAAGAGTTGAATAAGAGCTGATATCTAGCCATTTTCCATGGTTTTCTTGATAATGATTTTGGTTTTTTAACAAGAAAACCATGGGAATGGCTAAAAAATTGCTCTTAAATTAAACTTTTATGAGCTATTTTTGTTATTATTATTATATATGTCCAAACAAATGTACCTTTAGTTGTACCAGGCATTAAAATGAACAAGAAATTGAATTAAAAGGGTGGTCTAATCATTTTTTCCATGACTCTAGTTTGCAAAATATGATATACAACAACTTCCTTACTTACAACTAATAAGCAATAATTCTGAGGTTATTGAGGGAAAACTCTTGGTTAATGGCTTACTGGTTGTATAATAAGGCCATGCAGAATAAGGCATTAATAACTACTTAATAATGACTAATTAAGAGCCAATATGTTACTTATTTGCATGCTAATAAGCAACTAATTAATGTTGAATATGTGTTCCCTGATATAAAGTGTTACCAATAACTTTTGTTAATCAAATATGAATGATAAACTGAGACTGAGACTGGCTTAAAATATGCTCTTTAATTAAACTTTTATGAGCTATTTTTGTTGTTATTATTATATTTGTCCAAACAAATGTACCTTTAGTTGTACCAGGCATTAAAATGAACAAGAAATTGAATTAAAAGGGTGGTCTAATAATTTTTTCCATGACTCTAGTTTGCAAAATATGATTTTCTTAAAATCCACCTCCAGACACATTTTAAAGTATGTAAGATTGTTCTGATATGATCAGTATTTTATTTAACATAGTTCTACAACATAAAAAGTAAGTAAGAAAAAAATAAAAAGGCGCTGGAAGCAAGGTTATTATAGTTAACGAAAACTAACGAAATAACGAAAACTAGAATTGAAAAAACATTTTCGTTAACTGAAATAAAAATTAAAACTAGAGTTTTAAAAAAAAAACGATAACTAAATGAAACTGTATTTTGTGGTTACAAAACTAACTAAAACTAACTAAAATTAGAGTGAAAATGTCCTTAGTTTTCGTTTTTGTCAACTTTTTTCATTCATAATTCAGTGTTTCTATTTGAAAATGCAACACATGGTGAATATGTTTACTGAGACTGGGATGTCTACACTAGAACCAAAATTCAAAACACCCAGAACTGTAAGAGTTAATAACCTTATTGGGGCTGAGATGATAAACCAAAGGAAATAAAGGCAAAATTTATTATGACCTCTTTAAATCTCGCACCCAACATATAGCCCATTACAAAAAAAACTAAAACTAACACTAAAACTAATAAAAACTAAACTAAAACTAAGCATTTTCAAAAACTAAAAACTAAACTAAAACTAGAAAACTCACTCTAAAAACTAACTAAAACAAACTGAATTTGAAGACAAAAATTCACAACGAAATTAAAACTAAAACTAATGAAAAATCCAAAACTATTATAACCTTGGCTGGAAGCACATCTCTACCAACTTGCAATACTCCCTTGATTATAGCTTTTACCATCTGTGGCTCTAATGTGAAATAATGCGACGAAACGAAAGGGACCAAGTGTGTGAGTGTGTTGAAACTGCTTCAGATAATCAGGTCAGGTCATAATCCAGTCAGGTCAGCTCTCGGGCTTCCGTGAAGAAGCAGATGTTAGCACATCTGGGCTGTAAACACACAACCAGCAGGACACGATGGGTCTCAGGACCACTCAGCTGCACAGCACCGCGGCCACCAACAACACAGGCCTCGGAGGTCCTCCAGGCCAGATGGCCAAGACTTTACTTTTATTTGAGTTTTGCCTTTTATAGTTATGTAATGTTATCAAATCAAATCAAATCAAATCAACTTTATTTATAGAGCCCTTTAAGACAGCGTTAGCTGATACAAAGTGCTGTACATGGCAGGACAGAGCAACAATAAAAACAATAAAAACAAAGAACAAGCAAAAACAACTAAAACAAAGCGAGTCTCATGCTGGGTAAAAACAAAAAACAGTAAATAAAAGTGGGTTTTAAAATGTATCTCAATTTTAAAATTAATCTTAATTTTAAAACAACCTGGTCTCACAGAAATCCGTGAAATAGCCACGGATTTCGCTTAACTCAAAATCCGTGGAATAGCCACGGAATCGCTCAAATTTCCATGAAACTGACACTGATTTCGCTACAATGCAAGTTAATGACAGTCATATCCCGTGGCTATTCCATGGATATTTGTTCCTATTGGTTTGTTCCAAGTCACGTGACTTTCAAGGTCCCAGCGGTCAGAACAAAAAACATGGCGGACAGTTCTCTCATTTTTAGTGAAAAATCAATATTTTGACTTAGTTTCTGCATAAAAATGGATTTTGATCACATTTGTAGCGAGAAATATATGTTTTATTTTCTAAATATTCACTCAGTGAATGTACATAATCACTTTGTATGTTGGAATAGCCACGGGATATGACTGTCATTAACTTGCATTGTAGCGAAATCCGTGTCAGTTTCATGGAAATTTGACCGAATCCGTGGCTATTCCACGGATTTCTGTTTGATCATGTTGTTTTAAAAAGCCACAAAGAACAAATAAAAACAAAAAATAAAACAGAGCAAAGGCTCATGTTGAGTTAAAAGCCAGTGAATAAAAATGGGTTTTAAGATTCCTTTTAAAAGCAGACAGTGAGGAGGCCTGCCTGATGTGCAAAGGTAAATTGTTCCAAAGGTTGGTTATGTATGTACATATTATGTTATGCATTTACAACAGTCCAGTACTATGAGAAACACTGATGTACCCCGTTTGTTCTTGTGATTGAGACCATAAACTCATTAGGAAAATGTTCATCAGCAATAAATTTAAGTGAGAAGAAAGGTCATTTTTTCATCGACTTTCATACTTTTTGCAACCAGTAACGTTTTCCCACTGCTGGCCATTGGAAAGAATGCAGGTGTAAGTGACCTCTGCATTGGTTTCAGACCTGGAGATGTGTGTTTGAGGTAAAGAAACTTTGATCTGACAATCTCTCTTGTAAAAAGCTGTGTATTGGTGGAGTAAAAATCAATAAAAAGGAAAATCTTATGCTTGATTCTGAGCATAAAGTCTAGCCCAACAGAATAGTGATAGCTCTCCAATTACACTGTGTATCTGGGTGTCCTAATTATATGTGTGTGTGTGTGTGTGTGTGTGTTCCGGTATTTCCTACATAGTGAGGACCAAGACACGAATTTAACCAACAGTGTGAGGACATTTTTGCAAAGTGAGGACATTTCGGCTGGTCCTCACTTCTTTAAAGGGTTTTTTGAGATTTCAGACTTTGTTTTAAGGGTTAAAGGTTACATGATAACGATAATTAACTGAAACTGTATTGTGAGATTACAAAACTAACTAAAATTATAGCGAAAATGTCCTTCGTTTTCGTTTTTGTCAACTTTTTTCATCCATAATGAAGATGGATCAGACAAAGGAAATGAAGGCAAAATTTACTGTGACCTCTTTTAATCTCCCACCCAACAAATACCCCATTACAAAAAAAATAAAACTAATAAAAACTAAACTAAAACTAAAAAACTCACACTAAAAACTAACTAAAACTAACTGAATTTGAAAACAAAAAATCACAACAAAAGTAAAACTAAAACTAATGAAAAATCCCAAACTATTATGACCTTGCGAGGGAATTCACTTTTCCAATGATGGTCCTCACAAAGATAGAAGTACAAGAATGTGTGTGTGTGTGTGTGTGTGTGTGTGTGTGTCTTACTATGGTCTGTGTGTACTCCTGGAGCTTCTGGTCATCATAGTGTCTATTAGCCTTCTGCAGCAGGTCTGACAGAAAGCCCTGAGGACAGAGACACACAGATAAAAATAAAATAAAATAAAAACTAAAAACAATGAGGAAGAACCTGCAGAATTATGTCACATACAGAATGCTCAGTTTTCAACATAGCCACAGCAACGCAAGAGCTTTATTTAATCCCGTCTCCTGCTCATTTAAAATACTTCTCAGTTTAGTTTATTAAGCCTTGAGGGAGTTGAATAGAGGTTAAAATAAGACATAATGACTGGGTGAGAGTAGGAAGGAAAGGGGAAAAAAAGCATGGAGATAGAAAAGAAATTATGATATCAATGCTATATTATGAAGAGATCTTGTGTTTTGTCTAAATCGTAGGTACAGTAAATGTAGTTGTTATATTACTCGTTTACACTGCAAAAAAAAGAAAAGTTGGGTGAACTTAAAATTTCAAGGCAACAAACTTCGATAACATTTTAAGTTGGACAATTAAACTTGATATTTTAAGTTTTGTTTTTGAGTTTGCTCAACTCTGAATTCTGATTTTTGTCAACTCAACTGTAAGTTGTACCAACTTATAATTTTACATTGTAATAACTTTTAATCCTTACTTCTGCTAACTTCTGCAATGTGCTGAATTGGCACGATTGTAACGCCGCTATGAAATGTCAGCTAATGTTGTGACCACAATTTTGAGTTAGCATTGATACGCTAATGGCTACTCTTGTAGCTGTAACAAGCAGCGCCGCTAGCATCAGTTAGCCGCTAGCATCAGTTAGCTGCTAGCATCAGTTAGCTGCTGGCATCAGTTAGCCGCTAGCATCAGTTAGCCGCTAGCATCAGTTAGCGAATTTCACCGCTTTCCCGTATTTCACAACAAAGAAATAAGAGTTATCAGAACTATTGTCCCTTGTTGTGAACCCCAACTTAAAGATATAAGTAACAACAACTCACCAACTTGTTTTTGAGCAGACAACTGGCTTCCTTTGTTGTGCTAACTTACATTATTGCCCTAAATGTCAATCATTTATATTTCCAAGTTTTACCAACTTAAATCACTGTTTTAGGCCAAAAAATACAAGTTGGCTTTTTTGCAGTGTTGTCCTTGAGTCGATATACTCAGATTTTTTCCACATGACAGTCATGAGGCGAGACACATGTCTGCTGTCTGCGACCTCATCTGCATGTTTCCAAAGCTTTCAAAAGGCCACACCTGAGTAACTCATCTGCACCTGGTCTGCTGGAAGAAATGTGATCCCATAACAACCCAAGCAGCCTAATCTGTCTACTCTGTAATCACTGATCCCACTAATGTTCAACTCCCCAGTGTGGAGCACTTCCCTTTATATAATCTGACACAACATATCCTATAGGTGTTGAAGTGGATAACATTTGTGTAGTCTGAAAGGCTTTTTTTGCATCTGAATCCTCACCTGAACAAAAACACTCATGGTCATAGGGGGATTTCCTGTTGAGCAGCCATTTGACTCTCATCTGTCAAAGCTGCTGCCTGGCTTTACTCACTCATGTGCTCACACAAACCAAAAAAGGGTGAAAAACATTGAAACTCAATGACAAACATTTAAAATGTTGATAAGCTGTGGAGGTTTTTCCTAATATGTCGTCTGATGGTGCAGAGACCATAGCTTAATCAGTGTCTTTTTTTTTAGCAGTTTCTTTGAAGTCAGATATTTTTTTAAAAATCTACAGATGTTTCAAAGGTCTTTAAACAATACTCGCTTTATTCGCTTTTCAACCATTCCTCATACAACCCTGTTTCTGAAAAAGTTGGGATGCTCTGCAAAATGTTCAAAATCTTTATTAGTTTGGACATAGAATATACTGTGTTTGTACAGTTTTCTATTGAATATACAGAACTATGCAAAGTCTAAGGTAGGTCATTTATTATTATCAATTAACAAAATGCAAAGTGAGTGAGCAGAAGAAAAATCTAAATCAAATCATATCAATATGAGACAACTCTGAAAACGTCATTTATGACCATTATATAAAACTTTAGTGAAAAGGTCACATGGTCGGAGTTTTAAACACGTGACCATGACGTTGTGAAACAGAACTTCCTGGTTATGTTTAGACATGGGTTTTGGGAAAGATCATGGTTTGCGTTTAAATAATTATGTTATTTGACATGGCGTGAACGATGTAACCATGTTTCTTAACAACGTAACAGAACCAACAGTTAGGTTAAAAAACTTGGACTTGAATGCCCTGTGGCTGTTTAACCTGTTCCACCACCTCCCTCTGTGGACTCTGTCACTCTTTGTACTATATTACCTGACATTAGGGCTGCATGATTATTTTGATCAATATTGTAATCACGATTATTAATCACAATTATTCATCATGTTCGGGAAAATATCTGTATTTTTATTGCACTTCTTTTAAACAAACAATAGGAACAGTTTTTAGTGTCTGGTGCTTGTTGTAAACAAACAGAAATCGCTAAGTGAATACCTCCTGCAGCAGCAGCACATACACACTGTACTGCTACAGAGCTAACAGTTAGCCTGTTAGCACATACACACTGTACTGCTACAGAGCTAACTGTTAGCCTGTTAGTACATACACACTGTACTGCTACAGAGCTAACTGTTAGTCTGTTAGCACATACACACTGTGCTGCTACAGAGCTAACTGTTAGCCTGTTAGCACATATACACTGTACTGCTACAGAGCTAACTGTTAGCCTGTTAGCACATATACACTGTACTGCTACAGAGCTAACTGTTAGTCTGTTAGCACATACACACTGTGCTGCTACAGAGCTAACTGTTAGCCTGTTAGCAATTTGCAGACTGAACGCTAAGGGGTTAACATCCCCTCCGGCTTTGCAGCTGGGAGAGACTGCTGCAGGAGGATTGTGCCGATTCGACTTGTTCTTACAACAGTGCTTCGCCAATATTTATTCACTTATATTTTTATTTTATTTATTATTATTATTATCGTGTGTTCTTGAAATGTACCTATTGTGACATTTGATACACTTAAGTGGACATTCGACTCTGACATTATATTGTGTATACTTTGTTTTGATATGTCATAGTTTGTGTCCAGTTTTTATTTATTTGCCTTTTATGTTTATCTTTATTATTTGTGTATGTATGTTATTTGTCACTCTGAAAATTGACAATAAACATATTTTATAAATGGCGTGTGTTCTTGCTATCCAATCAGCAACCAGGCTCCTTTCAGGGGAGAAAAACGGCCCCGCCCCCTGGTGGTTGGTGGACTACTGGTGTAGAAAGTGCTTGATTAGATATGCAGGAGAGACGCATTTTATAATGAAAATACCACCGATGATCAGGTTAATTTAATCGTGGCGACCAAAATCGTGATCATGATTAAAATTCGATTAATTGTGCAGCGCTACCTGACATACTCCTTTGATCCATTATTAGTATGGCTGTAAGAAGTCACTACCAAACAACAAACAAATATAAATATGGCTCGTAACAAGCCGTAGCACAGATTAACGAGTGTCAACAAGAAATTAGCTTAGCGTTAGCCTCGTTAGCATAAAAACTGGAAATGAGGAGAACAGCTTGGCTCGGTCCAAAGGTAACAAAACTCATCTCTAAAGCTCATTAATTAACTCTCAGCCTGAAATGAAATCAATATATTCCCAACCTACTTGTTATTTTCAATAACTATTCCTTTCATGAAGCAGATTCATTATGATAATAGGGTAGTTATTGATCATAAGAAAAAAACTGTCAAGGATTATTTTTGACTCTTTCTTTGCAGTCTTTTTATTGGTGCAAACAACAAACATCTAGGAGGTTATGAACAGAAAGATATGCATACAAGTTAGGACATTTTGCCTACACTTTTGCACTCAAAGTGATCTTAAGGCATGAGAAATACATCCAGGGAAACATAAAGAAATGACTATTACAGTGGCATAAATATGAATAAAACAAATGATTGCAGAAAAGGCAGGGGATGTGTCTTAAGTAGCCAGTTAAATGTCTACTAGCTACTACTTTCTGAGAATTACTGTTTAGCGTGGGGACTCTGTAAGTTAAGTATTTGAATGTGCATTTGAATGTGTGTGTGGGGGGGCGGGGAGAAAGAAAAAAGACAAATTAAAAATGAGAATGATGAACAAATAATAGGTATCTGTGCTTTTTTAAATATCACATGAAAACCAATAACATGGATAAGTTGCAATACAGTACAGGCCAAAAGTTTGGACACACCTTCTCATTCAATGTGTTTCCTTTATTTTCATGACTATTTACATTGTAGATTCATCAAAACTATGAATGAACACATGTGGAATTATGTACTTAACAAAAAAGTGTGAAATCACTGAAAACATGTCTTATATTCTAGCAAGCAAAGGGTGGTTACTTTGAGGAATCTAAAATACAAGACATGTTTTCAGTTATTTCACACTTTTTTGTTAAGTACATAATTCCATATGTGTTCATTCATAGTTTTGATGCCTTCAGTGAGAATCTACAATGTAAATAGTCATGAAAATAAAGGAAACGCATTGAATGATTGAGTGGTGTGTCCAAACTTTTGGCCTGTACTGTATGTTTTATCATTGAGAATCATATCTTAACAACATACCTTCAGTTCATTTGCTTCAATGAAGCCGCTGCGATCTGTATCATACCGCCGCCATGCCTACAAGAAATCAAGAAAACAAAAGAAATATTGACTTGGCAGCAGTTTTTCAGCACTGATGCACCAAGCACAAAGACACTTTTTCTCCATAGTGATTTACATTTCTCCCCGTTACATAAATCCTCTGTGACCGAACCCCAGCCTGCTCTTTAACTGTGCTACCAGTTTGATTTTTCTCTGGTGCAGAGCAGAAATCGTTCCAGAGGGGACGACCACAAAAGCCTGGACCATCACTGTAATCACACAGTCTTCAATACAATCCCATTCAGCCGCATACAGAGCAGAGGGCACCCAGACACACAGAGAGAGGGATGAGGGAGGGAGAGAAAGTCATTTTAATGAATGTTTTAATCTAGCAGCTGTCCCTGTCCAAAGAAGGGCTCCTTATCAAAGATGGATGGCCTTCCCCCTTTCTCCTTCTCCTCCTCCTACCCACCCCCCCTCCCTCTGCTCCTCCTCTGGGCTCTGCAAAGAGGAGCTACAGTGGTGTTATCCATTATATATGACTCTGAAAATAGAAGGTTCTGCTTCCTCATTCTAACCCTTTAAAAACCTCTCTGCCCACTTCCTCCTCCCTGCACCCTTCAACAAAGACTGATTAAGCCTCCTCTCTTGTTTTATGTTCTCAAACTCCAGCTCTCAACTTCCCATCGACATTTCATTTACATCCTCCCTGTTCCTGCTTTCTCTTGTTTGCCCTTTGTATCCTTCTGTCTTCGCGCCTTCTCTTTCATTCATCCTCCTTCTCTCATTTCATTATTCCTCTTCAATATGACACGGGAGACAAGGACAGTCTCTTCCCCACTTGTAATTGGTTTCTAATTGGCTCCATTCTTCAATTGGAGCAGATCTAACATGAAATCTGCCATTTTCTTATCTTCTAAAGGTATTTTGTGGAATAAATTATTTCCTTTTTCTAGTACCTTTCATCACACATCTTGCTCTGCTGAAGGCTTTGTGTTACTCCTACAATCATTCATTATTCATAACTCATAGCAGCACTAAACTTGTTTATAATGTACTTTGAGTTTTCTTATATAAATGGTTTCTTAAACACAACTTGGCTGTTACACAGTAACACAACAGAGCAGACATTGTTATTTTCTGTGAGGTTTTTGCTTGTAACTAGTCACAGCCAACTTGTGTAATATTTTAATTGCTGGTTAGCTAAACTTCTATAGGTGATCTACCAGCTGTCACTGTTTTGTTGAAAAAAAAAACTGTTTTTGTGTTTAAAATGTTTTACTGTGGTCTTCATTGTTTTCTCAAGTCAAGTCAAATTTATTTTTCAACCTGGTCTCACAGGAATCCGTGAAATAGCCACGGATTTGCTTAACTCAAAATCCGTGGAATAGCCACGGAATCACTCAAATTTCCGTGAAACTGACACAGATTTCGCTACAATGCAAGTTAATGACAGTCATATCCCCAGTCATATGGCTATTCCAACATACAAAGTGATTATGTACATTCACTGAGTGAATATTTAGAAAATAAAACATATATTTCTTGCTAGAAATGTGATCAAAATCCATTTTTATGCAGAAACTAAGTCTAAATATTGATTTTTTTCACTAAAAATGAGAGAACTGTCCGCCATGTTTTTGTTCTGACCGCCGGGACCTTGAAAGTCACGTGACTTGGAACAAACCAATAGGAACAAATATCCATGGAATAGCCACGGGATATGACGGGATATGTCATTAACTGGCATTGTAGCGAAATCCGTGTCAGTTTTCACGGAAATTTGAGTGATTCCGTGGCTATTCCACGGATTTTGAGTTAAGTGAATCCGTGGTTATTTCACGGATTCCTGTGAGACCAGGTTCTTATTTTTATAGCACGTTTAAGATAAAACAATGAGTAGTGCAAGAACTAATGAAAAACCATGAAAGAAGGCCGATTGGTAGTAGCAATTAATGTTCATTTGTCTGCAATAAAAACAGACCCAACTACGGCTAACTTAGACTTTTTCTTGAGGTTCATGTATGCTACACTGTATAAAAAAAAAAGTGTTTTATGGTAAAAAAAACGGCAGCTGTGGTTGCCAGAACTTTACCGTAATAAATACGGTGCAACTTTTTCTAATATTACGGTAAAAGGATTTTAGCTCTGTTGATTTAACGTTTAAGATTTTAATTTTATTCCATACTTTACCTCGAAAAAGTTTTTCCATCAAAAGAAACGCTGTTCCGCCATATAAATGACCAGAAAATATTTGAACAAATGCTGCATAAATTAAAGATTTTACCATAAAATATTACAGTATATTTTTGTTAGAGATATGGAGTTTAGTACATTTACAAAAAATAAATGCAAAAATTACAGTGATGGCTTACACTGTAAAAAATGTCTGTAGATTTTAGGGTGAAAAACTGCAAAAAAAACGATGTAAAATGATAAATGAGTTAATTCAGTTTCAATAACAATGAAACACTGTAAATGTATATATCAGCCAAAACAGGATTTTTTACATTTCTTTAAAAAAAAAAAAAATTACTCCACTATAAAATGCTCTGGCACCGTGTAACAAAAATATACTGTAATATATATATATATATAAATACAAGCATCACTGTAATTTTTGCTTTTTTTTTGTAAAAATACTTTTTCTCACTGTTAAATTAACTAAACACCATATCTCTAACAGAAATATACTGTAATATTTAATGGTAAAATCTTTAATTTATGCAGCATTTATTAAGTATTTTCTTGTCAATTATATGGCAGAACAGCGTTTCTTTTGATGGAAAAACTTTTTATTAATACAGTTAAAATATGGAATAAAATGTTAATCTTAAACATGAAATCAACAGTGTTAATATCATTTTACCGTAATATTAGAAAAAGTTGCAGCGTATTTATTACGGTAAAGTTCTGGCAACCACAGCTGCTGTTTTTTACCATAGAAACCAATTTTTTATTTTTTATTTTATACAGTGTATATTACAGTTACAGTATATTGCCAGTGTATTTTACAGTAGAGTAATGTATTTTTTTTAATATACATTTACTGTGTTACATTGATACTGAAACTAAATTGACTCATTTATCATTTTATGATCTTTTACTGTCATGGTTTAGCAGTTTTTTACTGTAAATGCTACACAATTTTTTTAGAGTGTAGTTGTTTTCTGTTCTGTACTACACTGTAAAAAATAATCTGTTTAATTTACGGAAAAATACCGGCAGCTGTGGTTGCCAGAACCTCACCGTAAAAATTACAGTGAGTGGGTTTTCTATTCTAAATTTAAATGTAAATATTAGCAAAAAATGTCATTTAAGACTGAATAATCCTGTTATTTTTTAGGGTTATTGTGTCATTCATTCACACATCATGGTATTTCTCCATAAATTTTGCATGAACATGTTATATTTTTACAGCAAAACTGTGTGTTTCTTCCAGTTTATGACAGTAAAATTAAAAGTTTTGTGCTATTCTTTGATTTACGGTAATTAAAAGTGTCTAATATGGTGATATACAATTTTTCATTTTACGCCCTATTTCTGATGTATTTGACAGTGTTTTACTGTTATTTCTACAAACATTTTTTACAGTGTAGTTGTTTTCTGTTCTGTACTATGTTCAGAAAAGCTGAATCAAAAGTACAGCTAAGTGCCAGATGTTTCACACGTTCAGGTTTCTAGTATCACATCTGTCCCAATGCCCTAAAGCAACGCCACTGGGGGGGCATGTACATGAAACATGCAAGTTTAAAATGAACGTTAAAAAAAATCCCATATCAGTCGTGTTCTACTATTTTAATGCAATTTTTGCCTGCCAGTCCTGAAAAAAAAACAACATAATATCATGCAAGCCAGCAACGGATTGGAAATGACACACTGAGCTGTAGCATCCAACCAGGTTTGGGAAATATCTGTTTCTGGTTTACAGCCGAAAAATAGAAGAACTTGGAGCAGCTGATTTTCACACTTAGGTCAAAATTTTAAAACGTGAACTATGAATGTGAACATTTTAATCTGTGTGAACTGAATTTCGGGGCAGAGATGATTTTAGGGCTTCTTTTCTAGGCAAATATACAGTCATGGAAAAAATGATTAGACCACCATTGTTTTCTTCATTTTCTTGTTCATTTTAATGCCTCGTACAACTAAAGGTAGCCATTTTCCATGGTTTTCTTGATTATAACCAAAATCATTAAGAAGAAAACCATGGAAAATGTCTAGATATCAGCTCTTTAATTAAACTCTTAAAATCAGCTTTTCATTATATTTATCCAAACAAATGTACCTTTAGTTGTACCAGGCATTAAAATGAACAAGAAATTTAAGAAAACAAGTGTGGTCTAATATTTTTTTCCATGAGTTTATATGGAAACATTGAGAAACATTTACATAGCTGTTGACTGTCTATCTACATATTTTAGCCATTAGGCTTAGAGGTTTTCTTTTACTTTCAACGTGTCTACTGACAGGAGAACTATTTACAGTCTAAGTAATTAACACTGTCCGGTCACTGTGTAGAAAACACCAATTTTCATTGTTCACATTAAATTAGCTCTTTCGACTGAAGCCCTGCCTTGTGTTTGCAGCTGATACAACAAAGAGCAAGTGGTTAACTGTGGCTCCGTTTACACGAGGACAGTCTGAACAGAAGACGCAAAAGTGGCGTCTCGTCTTCACTTTTTATTCCTCGTTTAGACGAGCGTTTTCAGGAGGAAATCTGCTGCATACGGTGACGCAAAAGTGTGTGAAATTGGATTGTATGCAGCCAGGCGGAATCACTTAAAGCCATAAGAGCATCTTTGGGCATGCAGAAGTTTTCACGCCACACATTTTCATCAGCTACTCCTTCCACAAAGTTCTCCACCATCACTAGATCTCCCAGGTCTCGTTCACAGCCGTCTGGCTCCTCCCACCAATCGCTGCATCCAGAATGTGATGGAGGTAATTCCAGATCCTTCTCTGTTCACTAATACTATCTGTACATATCCTGGACATTTGGTGGAAAGACTCCTGTAAGTTTATTAGAGCTGCCAGAGCAGCTTGAAGGTCCCACCATGGAAATAATCCCACGTTTGTTTATTTCCTGTACTGGAGCATGTATGTGACGTAAACACATACGTGACGTGAGCAGATCAGATCAGAGTTTTGTGTCTTGTCAGTGTAGACGACACGCTACGGAGGAGAGGATTCAACTTTTACACTTTGGAAGGTGGTTTCAGATTTTTGCGTCTTTAAGCCCCCAAAACGCCGTCACCGTCTAAACGAAAGGCACTTCCGATAAAATATTTTGTCGTTTTTACCCGCAAGTGTCCTCGTGTAAACGGGGCCTGTATCACAGTAAAATGTTGAAAGCCTTTTTGACCTTTTAACATTTTAACTGAAAGGATTTACACCACAGCTTGTGAACGTGTCCCATGTTACCCTTTATTTGTATTCTATAAAAAAAGAATAAAAGTAATTCTACAATCTACATTCATGATGTACCATCAGGTGCGGTCGCTCCATTCGTAATTCAACTGCTAAATCTCAACAGCAGAAAGAAGCAATGGAGGCAGAGAGTCTGTGGTTGTCCAGACTTCTCCAGTTTATTTCACTAATTAGTACATTTCACTAATTAGTACCTTCAACCATACACTGGGAAATTAGCTGGTAGGCATGAATGAGAACATGCAGGCTGTGTCCCCTCCACGGTTGACTGACTCTGGTATATAATGTATGGTTGGTTAAAGGAAGTGTGTCCTGACAAATGCCATTTCTTAGGGAACAAGAAGCCTTTGTACAAAAAGACAGAGTGAGGCTAGGGGGGACAGCAGCTTTGCATTAAAAAAATATACCGGTCCATCCACACACACTCAGAAAAAGACACTTACCGCCATAAACTCGGTACTGGAGCTGACAAACTCTCTGAAGCAGAGCAGGAAGTTCTCTTCAGTTGGGAGAATCTGGGCCAGCTAGAGAGAGAAATGACAGGAAAATGGGAGTGGTGAGAACACAAGATGGTGGGTTCATATGCCAGGAGAGAAGAGATGGAGACTTGGGAGCTTTTTGTCAAAGCCTCAAATGGGCACTTGGACATAAATAATAGAGAGCCATAACCTCAGAAGCTGGGCTATGCCTGAGTTAGAATAATCTAAAAAGTAAATATCATGTTTTTGGTTCAGACAAAGCCTTTGCACCTTATTTTTACTTCAACAACTGAACCTGAAACTCATTTGCAGATGCTGCTGGAGGATTATTGATATTTGCAGAAGCTCTCCGTCTTGTATCTCTTTCAAATCACACGCCGAAATGGTAAAATCGAGGGAAAGCAATATCCCAAACTGACGCTGCATTGAGACTATCATAAAGACTGCATTTATGCAATCGATCGGAGTATTGACCAAACCTCTGCTGCCTCTCCCTTCTACTGTATTCAGCTTAACTTTTCTTCTTCTTTTTTTTTACTACAACTTTTTCTCACCCTCCATTAAAAGCAGACAGAAAGCTGTTTCCCCCTTTTCCCATGCTTTGTGTTTAGCTACACTGTAAAAAATATTCTGTTTAATTTACGGTAAAATACCAGCAGCTGTGGTTGCCAGAACTTTACCGTAAAAAATACAGTGAGTGGGTTTTCTACTGTAAATTTAAATGTAAATATCAGCTAAATCTGTCAATTAGACTGAAAAATCACTTGCCATTTTATCCCTATTGTGTCTCTTTTTGGTAATTTTGTGTCTTATTTGATAATTTTACGCGTCTCTTTTGGTCGTTTTCTGTCTTTTTTTTGTCATTTTGTGTCTTTTTAGATAGTTTTGTGTCTCTTTTGGTCATTTTGTGTCTTTTTTGATGGCTTTGTGTCTCTTTTGGTCGTTTTCTGTCTCTTTTTTTGGTCGTTTTGTGACTCTTTTGGTCATTTTAGGTCCTTTGTTAGGTCCTTTGGTCTGCTATTATTTTTAGGGTAGTTATGTCCTTGTGACGTTATGGTATTTCTCCATTCATTTTAAATGAAAAATCTAATATTTTTTACAGCAAAACTGTGTTTTCTAAAGTTTATGACAGAAAAAAGTAAAAGTTTTGTGCTATTCTTTGATTTACGGTAATTAAAAGTGTCAACTACGGTGATATTACATTTTTAATTTCACACCTTATTTCTGATATAATTTGACAGTGTTTTACTGTAATTTAAACAAACATTTTTTACAGTGTACACTGTAAAAAATGTTTGTTTAAATTACAGTAAAAAACTGTCAAATTGCATCAGAAATAGGTCGTAAAATTGAACATTGTACATCACCGTAGTAGATACTTTTAATTACTGTCAATCAAACAATAGTATAAAACTTTAAATTCTACCGCCATAAACTGTAGAAAACACACAGTTTTGCTGTAAAAATATAAAATTTTCATGTTAAGTTAATGCAGAAATACCATGATGAAACAATTATCCTAAAAGTAATGGGATTATTCAGTATAAATTACAGTTTTCGCTGATATTTACATTTACATACGCTCACTGTATTTTTTACGGTGCTGTTCTGGCAACTACAGCTGCCGGTATTTTACCGTAAATTAAACAGATTTTTTTTTACAGTGTAGCTGGCTGTGGCTGCATATGAGTGGTATCAATCTTCTCATTTCATTCTTGGCAACGAAGCCGATAAATGTATTTTCCCAAAATGTCAATCGACTCCTTTAAATGTACAATATTTCATTTGGTGCTTCTAGGGTTCTCTCAATCCAAACAGTGACAAAAGACGGAGCGATGCCGTATTTCAGTTAGTTTCTCTTGGTTAGAATTCCTTCAGTGTTCATTGTTTAAAAATCAATGTAACTCAAATGATGTTGGCTCGTCACCAGAGGGGCTGAGACCCAGACATCCAGAAAGCTGTGAACCAGAGACAAATGTTCCACACAAATGAACCCGGTGATTTAAGAGGCTAAAAACACTGAATAATGCAGTTTGAATTTAAAAAAGTTTGAAGTAGGTGAGCCCAGCTTCTTCTTTTTTGATAACTTAAGATCCAAACATCCGATAACTAAAATAATAAATAATATACACTACCGGTCAAAAGTTTTAGAACACACCAACTTTTCCAGAATTTAATTGAAAATGATGCAGTTTAATGTCTCAGTGTACTCTGAAATTAATGCACATTTGCAACATTTAAAATTCTTGATTGAGGATGATAGTGTTTTGAAAGTAAAAAAAAGATTCAAAATCACATTTTATGTTGGACTAAAGGACTAAAAAAAGACACAAAATGACTAAAAAAAAAGACACAAAATGACTAAAAAAAGACACAAAATGACCGAAAAAGACACAAAATGACTAAAAAAAAGACACAAAATGACTAAAAAAAGACACAAAATGACAAAAAAAAAAGACACAAAATGACTAAAAAAAGACACAAAATGACCGAAAAAGACACAAAATGACTAAAAAAAGACACAAAATGACCAAAAAAAGACACAAAATGACTAAAAAAAAGACACCAAAATGACAAAAAAAAAGACACAAAATGACTAAAAAAAGACACAAAATGACCAAAAAAGACACAAAATGACTTACAAAGACATGAAAAGAATTCAAAAATGGACAAAATAGCCCAAGACTCCATAGAGTTAAGTTGTTAACCCATTTCTTGTTCCCTGAAAAAGGCCTACTTGTATAATTCTGAAATGTACATTATTTTCCAGTTTTGGTTAAGCTTACCTTTTTTTATTTACCTCTGGCAGTTCACCACTTACCTTTGGACCCTTTCAAGCTGTTCATTTGACTTGAACTGCTTGAATTTCAATAAAAAACTGGAAAAATTGGGGTGTTCTAAAACTTTTGACCGGTAGTGTATATTGTTGAAAACCATCATCTAAAAAGTGCTACCATAAAAATGTGGCTTAAACTGGATAAAAAGTGTATTTATGACAGCTTCTAGCAGACAACCACTGCCTTGGTATGCACAAATTCAAGGCTAAAAGACCATTGCCAGTTGACAGCAAGGTTATAATAGTTTTGGATTTTTCATTAGTTTTAGTTTTAATTTCGTTGTCAATTTCTGTTTTCAAATTCAGTTAGTTTTAGTTAGTTTTCAGAGTGAGTTCATTAGTTTTAATTAGTTTTTATTTTTTGGAAAATGCTTAGTTTTAGTTTAGTTTTTATTAGTTTTAGTTTTTTTGTAATGGGGTATTTGTTGGGTGCCAGATTCAATAAGGTCACAATAAATGTTTCCTTTATTTCCTTTGTCTGATCCATCTCAGCCCCAATAAGTTTATTAAGTCATAAAACCAGATGGATGAAATAGATTTAATATCAACCAAAAGAATTACGTATGAAAAAAGTTGACAAAGACGAAAACTAAGGACATTTTCACTATAATTTCAGTTAGTTTTAGTTAGTTTTGTAACTACAAAATACAGTTTCAGTTAGTTATCGTTTTTTTAAAAACTCATTTATTTCAGTTAACAAAAATGTTTTTTCAATTCTAGTTTTTGTTATTTCGTTAGTTTTCGTTAACTATAATAACCTTGGTTGACAGACACCTGGTTTTGTCTTTGTTTAACCCTCCTGTTATGTTGCGGGTCAAATTGACCAATTTCAAACTTAAAAAAAAAATAATAATAATAATAATTAAAAGTATTTTTTCGCGATGAAACTTCTTCTGCTTGTCTTAATAAGTCTTATCAGCATACACTGTAATAAATTATTCTGTAGTCATTTCATTTTACTTAATATATTTGATAAACTGTATTAAATATAAATGCGTCCTTGATTTTGAGGCAGTTGTTAAAGTAACTTTAATATAAAAATGTTTGAGATAGAATCTACTTATTCTGAACACATTAAATATAATCTTTATTTGTATGTAATTCTAAATCAAGACAATTTTGAATGAATCCAGCACAATAGAATTAGTCTGTTTTTAATTGACAGGCAGGGTTTAAAAGTTGTTGGAAAAATTTGGGATAATGTAGGTATACAACTAAACAAAATGAGCTTGCAGGGCTGGTTGTTTTTAGACATTTTAATATGGAAATGTGACATATTATACTTTAAACGAAAACTATAGATTACCAAGCATATAATAAGAAGGTCCTTACCTCTGACATCTCAATTCGTCCATCTTTGTTCTTGTCGAACTTCTGCATGAACTCCTTCATCTTTTCTCTGAATGTGGGGTTTGAAGGGTCCTAGAAAAAACATTTGCACTCATTACAAGTGAAACCTGAGCGGTCAAATCAAAATCAAATCAACTTTATTTATAGAGCCCATTAAGACAGCGTTAGCTGATACAAAGTGCTGTACATGGCAGGACAGACCAACAATAAAAACAATAAAAACAAAGAACAAGCAAAAACAACTAAAACAAAGCGAGTCTCATGCTGGGTAAAACAAAAAACAGTAAATAAAAGTGGGTTTTAAAGGAACACTCCACCGTTTTTTCATATTAAAACATGTTATTCGGTCAAGTAAGACGAGTTGATACAGACCTCTTGCGTCTCAATGCGTGCACTCAATCGCCCTGGCGCGCGGCGCCACTTGGCTAGCACTTAGCTTAGCCCAGTTCATTCATTAGGATCCAAACAGATGGACAGTTAGAAGCGACCAAACTCCTCCACGTTTTCCCTATTTAAATACGACTCGGCGCAGTAATATCATCACTCCTGAAAAATCTTCTCCCCTCAGGAGTGATGATATTACTGCGCCGAGTCGAAGTGCTCCCAAGTGCTATTCCGCCATACATTATAGTTATCCTTTTTATCCGCTTAGAAAAGCGGCACGTTTTATTTTGTGTCGCCATACTTGGTCGTTTAACTACTCGTGTAGCTGTATTTAAATTGGGAAAACGTGGAGGAGTTTGGTCGCTTCTAACTGTCCATCTGTTTGGATCCTAATGAATGAACTGGGCTAAGCTAAGTGCTAGCCAAGTGGCGCCGCGCGCCAGGGCGATTGAGTGCACGCATTGAGACGCAAGAGGTCTGTATCAACTCGTCTTACTTACCCGAATAACATGTTTTAATATGAAAAAACGGTGGAGTGTTCCCTTAAAAATTAATCTCAATTTTAAAATTAATCTTCATTTTAAAAAACCACAAGTCAGTTATGTGTAGTCATGTTGAATCTCTGGTCCCTGAACTCACCACCCCTGCTCCTCTCCGGGCCATCTCCAACTCCCTGAAGAAGTTCTCCAGCTCCTTCCCCTCAATGTAGCCATTACCTGGGAGACAGACAGACCATAATCAGTGGTGGTTCTACACACGGGCCTCCAGGGGCCACTGCCCCTGTGAAGAAGCCCTGGGCCCCTGCTGTGGCCCCTGTGTCAAATTAATAATAAAATGATCAATTTATAACAATGAACGACAGAACAATTCTCACCTATTTTTTGTTCAAACAATATCTCACTATACAGAAAAAGAACCCAGAATGTGTATATTGTATAATAGTTTAATTGTGCAATAAAATCTTTTGTATATAGGGAAAAAAAGATCATTCTCACTGTACTGCACTTTCAAAAAAAAAAAAAAAGTAATTTTGCACAAAATGACAAATTAAATTGTCTTACGAAAATATTTGTTATTGTTGGTAAGTCTCATTGTTTAAATCGGTGTATTTGTGTCTTCCAAATATATTCAAATGAGATTTTTAAATATGCTAAAATAAAGGTTTTGAATGCTTAAATATCATATTTGCCATTTTCTAAGTGCCCCTCTGATTAGACACTGGCCCCTCCTTGGCCCCCACAGGAACACTGGTCTAGAACCACCACTGACCATAATGTCACCGCCACTCACCACAAAGGACTTATTTCAGTATTGCTGACATGCAAAAAAACACCAGCAGCGCAGATGTGGTCACAGTGTCAAACAGATCTCAGCATGGCTCAGTTTTGCCCCGGTATTGATCCAAACATGAGCCTTTTACCCGTAACTCTCTTCCTTCCCCTCTGGCTCAATAGATCAGACTATTGACTGACACCATGCAAACTGATCACTCCTCACAGTGTGTTCACAGGGTTGGACGCAAGGAGAAGCTATATATGGAAAATAGCTTTTCTAGGATTTTGAAGGTGATGATCCACGGGTAGCTTCTTTTATTACGCGGAGATCAATACTGTCTTCTGCAGGGATTTCGGCAGATGGGACGATCAATATGGTTAACAGTGCACTGTGACAATTCCACCTGAATTTGTTTTTTTAAGATCATCTAGGCTTGTGAAAGTGATGAAATTACTGAAATGCACTAAATCTACGC
Source organism: Centropristis striata (assembly GCF_030273125.1). Lineage (NCBI taxonomy): Eukaryota > Metazoa > Chordata > Actinopteri > Perciformes > Serranidae > Centropristis > Centropristis striata. Next base: position 2,505,688 of record NC_081522.1, read on the forward strand.
ACGACACTTTGCTATGCTATTAATATTATTACTGTTATTATTATATATACTGTTGCTGCCATTACTATTATTACTATATACTGTAATATACTACTATTATTATTATTATACCGGCCTTATTTATATATATTATTATTATTATTACTATTATTATTATATATCATATTATTTTACTTATTACTTTATTTATATTTTTCATTTTATTTTTATATTGTTATCTATTATTACATATTATATTATATATATTATATACTGTACTATTATTATTATTATTATTATTATTATATACCGTCTAGTCACTATAGCCTTGTTGCCATCATGTCACCAGTTTAATTATTACCATCATCTTGTCAACCATCCTACCAACTGATGTTCTTCTTTTAACTTTTTAAGTGTTCTTGTTCTATTCTGTGTTTTTTTCTATTGTTGTTTTTATTTATGCTACCTCAGTATTTTATTCTATTGTATTTTATTGTACTTGAATACCGGACTGCTGTGACTGTCTATCTATCTATCTATCTATCTATCTATCTATCTATCTATCTATCTATCTATCTATCTATCTATCTATCTATCTATCTATCTATCTACGTATCTATCTATCTATCTATCTATCTATCTATCTATCTATCTATCTATCTATCTATCTATCTACGTATCTATCTATCTACGTATCTATCTATCTATCTATCTATCTATCTATCTATCTATCTATCTATGTATCTATCTATCTATCTATCTATCTACGTATCTATCTACGTATATATCTATCTATCTATCTATCTACGTATCTATCTATCTATCTATCTTTCGATCTATCTATCTATCTATCTATCTATCTATCTATCTATCTATCTATCTATCTATCTATCTATCTATGTACGTATCTATCTATCTATCCATCTATCTATCTATCTATCTATCTATCTATCTATCTATCTATCTACGTATGTATCTATCTATCTATCTATCTATCTATCTATCTATCTATCTATCTATCTATCTATCTATCTACGTATGTATCTATCTATCTATCTATCTATCTATCTATCTATCTATCTACGTATGTATCTATCTATCTATCTATCTATCTATCTATCTATCTATCTATCTATCTATCTATCTATCTATCTACGTATCTATCTATCTATCTATCTATCTATCTATCTACGTATCTATCTACGTATCTATCTATCTATCTATCTACCTCTCTATCTATCTATCTATCTATCTATCTATCTATCTATCTATCTATCTATCTATCTATCTATGATATTTTGAGGAACTGAAGCTTAACTGAAGTTTTAAAATGTCCTCGCCTTGTTTTATTAAATGCCGTCAATCATTTAGATCCTAAGATGATGTCCATCACATTGTTTCCGCGTTCTGTCATGATAAATTTAGCTTCGGGACATTAAAGTTGACTCTCTTCTTATCTTATTTCATCCCTCCTCCCGGTGTTCTCTTGCCCTGACAGTACCAATTCAGAGGACAAATGAGTATGCCCGCTTCACCCAGGTAGTCTGTGAACCTGTGCCAATATTCTATCAACAAGCATGCTGAATGGCTGGACAGATGGCTCCAAACGATGTGACTAGCTGCTTCAATAAAACCCTGGAAGGCAGAGCTGCCTCATTAAACTCTAACAAAGATTATTATGCCATCCACTTCCTCTCCTCTCGCTCTAACTCGCCGTCTCTTTCTGTCATCTTCTATCGAACTCCCTCTCCCTATCCGAGCAACATCTTAGCGTCTTTGTTCTATCCGTGGAAATTTCAATTTCTGCGTATGTGTGTGGGCATGCATGCGTTCCTTAGTGATGTTATCAAAACTCATGAATACAAGCGCTGCTGTTTCAATAAGTGGGACAGTAAAATGCCTCGCTGCTATCGAGCCTCCCTCCTGTGGCTCTTATTGACATTTAGCACTCTGGAGAGAAATGGGCTGCTTGATAATTAAACAGAGTAAGATGTGATTAAGTACAAGGCGGATGGCAAAAAAATGACAATAAAAATAGATTTATGAAAAGATTATCCCGGAGCGCTGTCATACCTTTAATAAATGCAGCAATAGATCCATGCACCACATTATATTTGTGCATAAGAGGGCATCTGTTTGTACTGTGCTTTTTTAAATGTAGGACAAGCTTTTTGTTCCATTCACATCACATTCTTTATGTACCTTGTGTTTTTTTTTGTATGAAATGCTATATGTGCCATGGAGCCCAACCAATATATCGGTTGACCGATACTATCAGCCAATACTGGCCAGTCAATTGCATATCAGTGTCATACACTGTACAAAAATAGCATACATAGTAGGGTTGTCAAAAGTATCAATACTCCAAAAAGTATCGATACTAAGACGTTGTATCCGGATACGATACTCGATATTTTCAAAAGTATCGATGAAAAATGTTATTTTCTCTCTTGAAGTCCCAGAATGAAGCAGAGAAAAGTCGACTTATCAAGCTTAACTAATATTGTGCAGCATAAAACCTCAAAATATTGTTCTAATTGTTACTGTTTATTGTATTTATTTATTTTTTGCACTACCTCACACCTGAAGCTTGTTATCATAGTTGCAGTTTCTTTTTGCACAACTGTTTTTTATTATAAATATTTAACCTGTGGTTCTGTTCATTTTTACATGTTGCATTTTTCTTGTTGTTAAAAATATTTTTTGTTTGTTTTTATCCTTGTTGTATCGAAATTGTATCGAGTATCGAATATTTTCCTGAGTATCGGTATCAAGTTGAAAATTTTAGTATCGTGACAACCCTACTACATAGTGACTGTGACCTCACCCATTTATCGTCTATTTTCTACATTACATTACAAACTGAACATCATGCTGTACTGAAAAAGACTTGAAACTAATGATTTTGACTATAAACTCAATATGGGAATGCTTACTGGAACCTGGTCTCACAGGAATCCGTGAAATAGCCACAGATTCACTTAACTCAAAATCCGTGGAATAGCCACGGAATCACTCAAATTTCCGTGAAACTGACACGGATTTCGCTACAATGCAAGTTAATGACAGTCATATCCCGTGGCTATTCCATGGATATTTGTTCCTATTGGTTTGTTCCAAGTCACGTGACTTTCAAGGTCCCGGCGGTCAGAACAAAAAACATGGCGGACAGTTCTCTCATTTTTAGTGAAAAAAATAATATTTTGACTTAGTTTCTGCATAAAAATGGATTTTGATCACATTTCTAGCGAGAAATATATGTTTTATTTTCTAAATATTCACTCAGTGAATGTACATAATCACTTTGTATGTTGGAATAGCCACGGAATATGACTGTCATTAACTTGCATTGTAGCGAAATCCGTGTCAGTTTCACGGAAATTTGAGTGATTCCGTGGCTATTTCACGGATTCCTGTGAGACCAGGTTGCTTACTGAGGTAAAAAAATAAAAAGTGAGAAGTGGAGTCCATGTTCCTATTGACTTACATACAAACACACTCTTTTTGCAACCACAGGTGTCGCCCCCTGCTGGTCATTCAAAAGAATGCAGGTTTAAAGTCGCATTGGCTTCACCTTTCAGGCCCAAGGGTTGGCCTTTGATCAGTATCTATCATAAAATTGGAATAATTTAGTTTTCAGACACAATCCTCCGTTAACTGTGGTTTCATTTTCATTGTGATATGTTTGGAAGAGATTGATTCATAAAGTTTTGAGAAGACATACACTTTATCTGTCAAGAATAAGTCACATTGTCACAATCATTTCATGGAAAGAGGTAAAATATATTTTATTCCAACTTTATGGGTTATGTATATACTTTAAATCCAAAATACATAATGCTAAAAATGATGCTTGGGGTGATTTAGAAAAAGACGTTAGTTTTTTATTTTTATTTAAATGTATTCTTTATTTAACTAGTCAGCAATACTGATATTTATTTAGCTATTTATTTTATTACTATTTATTCCTCATTATTTCTGTCTTATTTTTTAGAATTGGTTGACATTCTAACACATTGCATGCATAAAAATATAATAATGTATAATTAACTTTAACTTAAATATTCTCTTTAACGTAATAATGTTATTTATTAAGAAAGCAGACTTCTGGGTACATTGCATGGTCATAGTGGTGCAGAATAAAGCACAATCAAATACAGAAAAGGTTAAAAAAAATAAATAAAAAAAAGGCTCCAGAAAATGTTTAAAATTCACTATATTTGGCCCCATATTGGTAATCTGTGAATTTTCTCCCCTTTTAAATCGGCTTCAGTCTCAAAGTCTCAAAAATCCCATTTTGCTCAGCCCTAATGTGCTGCAACCTAATTACTGTGTACCCATGCTGCAATAAACTGTCCCAAATCCATTAGGTCAACCCATTTTCCCGAGTTACAATGAATGTAAATGATGCCATATGAAAAAAAGGAAAAAAAAGAAGAATCACTGCCAGCAGATACATGTTATGGTTGATTTCAACTCACTTCCAGATCATTAAATTCAAATGTCAAATAACTAGTTCAATATGTTATAATGAGAGAGTTCCTACCAAGTTGCTTTCATTTACTTTGGTCTCTGCAAAAGCACTTAAAGTTGCACCAACCAGCAGGATAAAAGGTTCACAAAAAACATTTTTGGCCCAAATACACACACTTTTGGATACTGCGTCATAACAGTCCCAGGAGGCGTTGGTAAAGACGCTTCACTCCTCTTTTTCTGATTCTAAAATTCAACCCTAACACAGTAAAAGTCTCAGAGTGGGCAGCTGTGTAACTAAGTGCATATTTAAAGCATGCATAAAGTGCATTTGCTTTTCAAAGGAGAGTGCAGCCACGTCTATTCAAATATTTCGTGTCGAGATCACAGCTGGGTCAACTCAGAAAGTGCTTCGTATTCCAAATTTTCCACATCTAGGTTAATAAAAATAATTGACAGCAAACGCTCTATAATTAGCCAAAGGAAATGCAGTTGTTTCCTTTTCCTAGCTTTGAAGTGATTGAAGGCCTGACAGAGACAGCGGAGAAAGATGAGAGGGACACGGAGCGGAGGAGCTGCGAGAGACTCAATCCCGATGAGACTTGATCCTGGGCCAACAGGGGAATATGTGGTTTCATCATCTCTGGGTGCAATGCCTCCTGTGTATTTTTATCTGCAACTCAAGAGATGTTTACTCAATCTGAGCAAACAAATTAGCTCTCCTTTCTTTCTGCAGAGCCAGAAGACACTCCCAGTAATGAGAGCAGAAATCAAACACTGTAGCCAAATCTGTTGATGCACACTGGTTGTATTTGATTTGCAAAGTGGCTCATTGCAAAGCACAATATGTAAAGCACCTCAGCAGTAAACACCTGGCTGGTGGGACTGATATCCTCGTGCTTGAAGCAGACCAAAAGAGTGCACTGTAAAAAATGTTTGTAGAAATTACAGTAAAACACTGTCAATTTGCATCAGAAATAGGTCGTAAAATTAAACATTGTACATCACCGTAGTAGATACTTTTAATTACTGTCAATCAAAGAATAGTAAAAAACTTTAAATTCTACTGCCATTAATTGTAGAAAACACACAGTTTTGCTGTAAAAATATACATTTTTCATGTAAAGTTAATGGAGAAATACCATGATGACACAATTATCCTAAAAGTAATGGGATTATTCTGTATAAATTACAGTTTTTGCTAATATTTACATTTACATACGCTCAATGTATTTTTTACAGTGATGTTCTGGCAACCACAGCTGCCGGTATTTTACCGTAAATTAAACAGATTTTTTTTAAAGTGTGGAAACATAAACAGCTATGACAACTTTGTCTGCACATTGGCTCATATGGAGAAGCTCAGCTGCTGTCTGAGCCCCTCCAACCCGACCAGCTCCTCATTCTCGCCTGATTTCCCCGTGGAATATACTTCAGCATGTGTGCAGGTGTCAAAACAGATTGCATTAACAATTAATTCCCAGGAGTGTGTGTGTAAAACAAATAGGTGCAACATACACACCTTGTTTGCAGGTGTAATTTCAGCATCTCAAGATTTAACGAGCAAGTAGGGGTGGGCGACATGGCCCTAAAAGAATATCACGATATTTCAGGCTATTTTTGCGATATCGATTATTCTTCACGATATTACAAAATACTTAAAAAGATATAGAAAATATGTTTTTTTTAGTCTGTATGAATAAATAAAAATCTAAAATGTAGTGTGAAGTGCAAATCTCAACAGTTGCCAAATACAAAAACGTTTACTCTTGACTCTTGAGTATGAGCAAATAATAAAAAATAACCATTTAGGGGTTTCGGGGGCATATTTTAATGACATTTTGTAAAGGAGAATAAAGGTTCTTGTATGTTTTATTTAAGGCATCTTATTTTGACAGTCTTCTTGTAAGTTCTGTGGTGGATTCTGTTAACACACCGTGCTCTTATTTTGAAAGCTGCATGTGTTTAGCAACAGGGAGTCAGTAGCTTTTTGTAATTAAAACAACTTTAACCACTACATCAAGAAGTAGGAATGTTGCCAATATCATGATATGCATTTTTTTTAACCGTAAAAAAAAAAATACTGATATTATCGTGAACGATACGATATGGCACACCCCTACGAGCAAGATGGACTTTCTGTTAAATTATGACCAGGAATCATAGTGGTCACTTATTTGTCCCAGTGTGACTCAAAAAGTTTTTAAAAGGAAAGGAAAAAGTGGTCTCCTTTTTCAGCTTGACCGCTGTGGACTTTGGAATCCATCCAATACACCTCAAAAGGGGATCATCAGCAGTTTTATCACGCCACAAAATCTCCTTAATCCACAGAAAAAGGGATTTCCATAATTAGATCTATGAAGCTTTCATGACAGCTGATGAATTTGTCAGAGAAAATAATGACTTGTCCCATGTCATACTGTCTCTCTGCCACACAGACACATTCACACAGAAATATTTGCAGAGTGAGATGGAGAGACGCAACTGACAAATCTGTACGGAGACAAACAGGATTGATGCAAGATGAAAAGACACCAATCCAGATTGAGACCAAACAGGGTGTGTGTGTGTGTGAAGAGGAGGAGGGGGGTGCTGAATAAATTAGTATTAGACAATTTCACAATAGTATATCATACATCTATTTATATACTGCGCTACTTCCACTGCATACAGAACACCTGACAGACTGCACTCATTGATCTAAGTTAAATAAACCAGTTTAGAATGAGAAAGGATATCAATACAAGGAGCACCAGGGTGAGCCAATTACTGAAAATCAGCAAAACTGTCAATAATTATAGGTTAACCTACTGTATATCATTAAATTATGAATTGATTGTGAAATAGCATGTCAATTGCATGTTTAAGTTAAATGCATTGATTGTTGGAAAATTACAATATCAGGATGTCCTTCATATACCATGAGAGGACTTATTATGTCATAAAGCTTAATTGCCAGAAGAATAAAAGCTGCAAAATATAATTTTAAAATAATTATATCAATTATTTAAATAGAATGCCTACATGGGAAATAATGCATCTGCCTGTAGATTTAAATTAAAAATAATATTCATTAAAAATAAATCAATAAATTAACTCATATCACGTGGTGTCGGGAGTGGTCCGCATCAGAAATTAATTTGATAAACATTGAACTTTTTTTAAGGGATGCAGAGATTCTACATATCCAAATAAGTAGGTCTGATATCAGCTCCTCAACATTATTAAACATAAAAAATGTCCTATTAGCTACTTTAATCGTCCATCACACAGGAAATGAGATGAAGAATATTACCACCAATTAAAGACAAAATTGCCTCCTGTTTTTTGAATAAACCAAATCACTGCAAGTTAAAAAAAAAAAAAAAAAAGTAAAAGTACTTGTTATGCAGAATGGCCCCACTCAGATTGTTAAATAAATTCAATTTATTTAAGCACCAAAAAAAAAAAAAAAATTGCCTATAATAAAAATAGAACTAAGCTTCCAGAGCCAAATATATTAAGAGAGATATTAAGAGAGCAAGAACAATATATTTGGCTGTGGAAGCTCAGTTGTATGAGCCTAATAATTCATATTTTTTTTCTGTCTGCAAGTTTAACGGTTTAATTCTATTATAGGAGGATGCCTTTCCCAGTCTGCTCATAAATAACTTTTCTTCAGTCGATTGCATTTTGCAGCAGTGATGTATGATTCAGCGATCATTCGTAAAAATTTGAGTTTCGGAGTAACTTTTAGGAAGAAAAAGTGTCCTACCGTCAGCGTCAAAATGTTTCCAAATGTCGAGGAACTGGGACGCGGTGACCTCGGCCAGGTGCAGGTGAGGAGGCTGCTGCGCTTTGTTCGCCATGATACTCTCGACGGATGCTGCTGCAGGTTGGACACCAGAAAAAAATCCGCTGCTAACTTTTCTGTGTCTCTTGTTCAAACACACCCCCACACTGTGGCCCCGGCGCGCCGCCCGCCGCTTTTTAACCCCGGTGAAGGAGCTGCAGCACCGCTACACCACCACCGGGGGCGCACCGTCACCTCAGCATCATCTGAGTCAGCTCCATCTCTCTCTCTCTCTCTCTCTCTCTCTCTCTCTCTCATCCTCTCTCTCTCTCTGTCTCTCTCTCTCTCTGTCTCTCTCTCTCTCTCTCTCTCTCTCTCTCTCTCCCTCTCTCTCTCTCTCTCATCCTCTCTCTCTCTCTGTCTCTCTCTCTCTCTGTGTCTCTCTCTCTCTCTCTGTCTCTCTCTCTCTCTCTCTCTCTCTCTCATCCTCTCTCTCTGTCTCTCTCGTTCCATCTCTCTCTTTCTCTCTCTCTCTCTGCCTCTCTCTCTCTTTTTTTCTTCTCTCTCTCCCCCCCTCTCTCTCCTCTCTCTTTCTCTCTCCATCTCTCTCTTTCTCTCTCTCTCTCTTTTTTTTCTCTCTCTCTTCCCCCCTCTCTCCTCTCTCTTTCTCTCTCCATCTCTCTCTCTCTCTTTTTTCTTCTCTCTCTCTCCCCCCCCTCTCTCCTCTCTCTTTCTCTCTCCATCTCTCTCTTTCTCTCTCTCTCTCTCTCTTTTTTCTCTCTCCCCCCCCTCTCCTCTCTCTTTCTCTCTCCATCTCTCTCTTTCTCTCTTTCTCTCTTTTCTCTCTCTCTCTCTCTCTCTCTCTCTCTCTCTCTCCCCCCCCTCTCTCCATCTCTCTTTCTCTCTCTCTCTCTCTCTCTCTCTCTCTCTCTCTCTCTTTTTTTTCTCTCTCTCTTCCCCCCCCCCTCTCTCCATTTCTCTTTCTCTCTCCATCTCTCTCAGCAAAAAAAATATAGTATTTTTTTGCTGTCTAATCTGGTAATCATGTCATGTTGAGTCCTTAACTATTGGAAAATAAAGGTGTTTTAAAAAAAAAAAAAATCTCCATCTCTCTCTCTCTCCCTCCATCTCTCTCTTTCTCTCTCTCTCTCTCTCTCTCTCTCTCTGTCTCTCTCTCTTTCCCCTCTCCCTCTCTCTCTCTCTCTGTCCTCTCTCTCTCTCGTTCCATCTCTTTCTCCTTCTCTCTCTTTCTCTTTCCCCCCCTTTTTCCTCTTTCCCCTTCTGTGTGTGTGTGTGTGTGTATCCTTTCAAGCTTGATGGGATTGTGTGATAGGACGTCTTGGGCACTGCAGTGGACAGACGGATGTGTGTGTGTGTGTGTGTGTGTGTGTGTGTGTGTGTGTGTGTGTGTGTGGGAAAGATGAGAGAGATGCAGATAGTGAGCAGATTGTTTTGCTGTTGCATCATCATGCTTTATAGTAGATCCCGTGTGAGTGTGTGTGTTCCAGAGCATGTGCATGCATCGTGAGAATCCCCCTATTTCTTTATGCACAAGAAATGCATGTGTGTGTTTCTGTGTGTGTGTATGTATGTGTGTGTGTCCCGTATCTGTGTGTGTATCTAAGCGTGCAGCTCCCCGAGCCTGTCTGCCAGTGTGTGAGGCTTCACAGACTTAATTAGAACTCACACACTAATCACATTCCCACACTGCCTCCAGCCAGCAGTGATTAGCCCACATAATAAATGTAAATTCTGGGGGAAAAAAAGGTAAAAAAGAACTTTTTCATTAATGATCTGGCTGCCGTGCAGAGGGGCAGGCGAAGCCTTAGATCCTATTAGGAGAATGAAGATGAAAAAAATGTACTCATATATATTTCGTCAACTCATTTACTGCAAGAGGTGATAATATTCAGGATGAAGTAATAAGACTGTAATGAGCAGGAGGGCAAGTATCCCTAGAAGCATTTTCCTGGTTTTGGATGAAATCTTAAAAAAAAGTCTTATTTTTTTTAGCAGAGAAGAAGAATAATTAGTAATATTTTTCAATTAACTTACTAATGTTAAGAGAACTGGGTGTGTCTACTCATAATTGATCAATGTTAGCAAATGTGCCTTTCTACCTTAACATGTCAAAATGTCTGTCAACCTCCGGGGCTAAAAAAATGTTTAAAAAATCATCATGCTGACCTTTCACAGTAATACTGAAAAGCTCTTCTCATTTTTGACTCATTCTGTGATGAGTTTTGTCTCAGTTACTTCTCCTAAAGGCCTGTTAGGAGCAATAAAGAGACGGAAAAAAGATGAAGTAGTAGACTTCTCTGAGACAAATTCAGTTAAACTGAGAAGTCACTTTAGCAGTATTTGAGAAGAAGGATCAACAGAATAGATCTCATCATTGTATGATATCATTCAGTGGCGGTTCTACACAGGGGCCTCCAGGGGCCTCCAGGCCTGCTGTGGCCCCTGTGTCAAGTTAATAATAAAACTATCAATTTATAACAATGAACAATGAACGTCGGAACAATTCTTACCTATTTTTTGTTTAAACAATATCTCATTGACTGAGATAGGTTTCAATTTTTGGTAGGAGCCACTTCATCAAGATTGCTGATCGGAGATGGCAGCCATATAAAGTCTATGAGAATCAATATATCTTCCAAGCCACTTAGAAGGTCAATCTTGGTGTCAAAATATACATTTTCTGGGTCAAGGAATCATTTAAAGCTATTGAGAATATTACAAGATCATTATTTGATCAAATAGAAATGTTCATTTTCACCCAGGCTGGTAGGCAACTCGCTTCAAGTGCTGCAGCAGCGAATCCTAACTTGAAAATGTTTGGAATCTATGTTCATGGGAGAGTGCGGATTTGCTGCCATGTACACTGCTAAATAAAATCAAGGTAATGCTTTCATCTCATGTCAGGTCTTGTATATACATTTTTTCCAACAGAAATTTCTTTTTGACACCAAGATTGACCTTCCAAGAGGCTTGGAAGGAACCTGGTCTCACAGGAATCCGTGAAATAGCCACGGATTCGCTTAACTCAAAATCCGTGGAATAGCCACGGAATCACTCAAATTTCTGTGAAACTGACACGGATTTCGCTACAATGCAAGTTAATGACAGTCATATCCCGTGGCTATTCCATGGATATTTGTTCCTATTGGTTTGTTCCAAGTCACGTGACTTTTAAGGTCCCGGCGGTCAGAACAAAAAACATGGCGGACAGTTCTCTCGTTTTTAGTGGGAAAATCAATATTTTGACTTAGTTTCTGCATAAAAATGGATTTTGATCACATTTCTAGCGGGAAATATATGTTTTATTTTCTAAACATTCACTCAGTGAATGTACATAATCACTTTGTATGTTGGAATAGCCACGGGATATGACTGTCATTAACTTGCATTGTAGCGAAATCCGTGTCAGTTTCACAGAAATCTGAGTGATTCCGTGGCTATTCCACGGATTCCTGTGGGACCAGGTTGCTTGGAAGATGTATTGGTTCTCATAGACTTTATATGGCTGCCATATCCGATCCACAATCTTGATGAAGTGGCTCCTACCAAAAATTGAAACCTATGGTGATAGAGAGCATGTGGAAAAAATGTGGGACTTTTGTCCAGCGTGTCCCCATTCTTCCTAAATCTGGTGCTAAGCCGCCGGACTATAACCACTCCACCACTGTGTAGCCCCTATTTCCAATTCCACTCAGAGTAGTCAGGCGGCCGGACAAAAGTCCCACATTTTTTCCACATGCTCTCTATCACTATAGGTTTCAATTTTTGGTAGGAGCCATTTCATCAAGATTGCGGCTCGGAGATGGCAGCCATATAAAGTCTATGAGAACCAATACATCTTCCAAGCCACTTGGAAGGTCAATCTTGGTGTCAAAAAAAAAAATTCTGTTGGAAAAATGTATATACAAGACCTGACATGAGATGAAAGCATTACCTTGAAGCGAGTTGCCTACCAGTCTGGGTGAAAATGAACATTTCTATTTGATCAAATAATGATCTTGTAATATTCTCAATAGCTTTAAATGATTCCTTGACCCAGAAAATGTAGATTTTGACACCAAGATTGACCTCCTAAGTGGCTTGGAAGATATATTGATTCTCATATACTTTATATGGCTGCCATCTCTGATCCGCAATCTTGATGAAGTGGCTCCTACCAAAAATTGAAACCTATGGTGATAGAGAGAAAGTGGAAAAAATGTGGTGCTTTTGTCCGACGTGTCCCCGTTATTTGGCTAAGCCGCCTGACTATTAGCAGCCTTGCCTCACGGTGTGCAGGTTCTCCCCTGTGCCGAGTTCAGATAAGCAGTTAAGGATAATGAATTAATGAATTAAAAGTATTGATGTATAATAATTGAAAAGTAACCGAGAAATGTAACTGACAGTGTACTGTGCATTCTGTATTTTCAGTGTCATAAATCAAGGTTACCCGAGTTGAAGCTGAGGCAGTAAAAGCATATATAATTAAGATGATCAAACAAAGTTGGCACCATTTTGCATATAGATGCATTGTTGAACTTGACCTGCCACGTCTCCTCTGAGGTGCAGCAGTAATTTTCCAGATCCACTCTGCATGCTGGTACAGCACAGTGCTGACACGCTGCTGGCAGCACACTCCTTTTGGAGGCAGCGTGTGAAAGTCAGCGGAGACATTCCCTCATTTCTTACGCTTGTATAAGTCACATTCACTAACAGGAGCACTGCTGTCTCATAGACTGTGTAAGCTCAGGTACATGACAGTGCATAAGAACAGCTTGAGTGTGTTGGTGTGTGTGTGTGACAGTGTTTAAGAGTGTAAACTCAGCAGAGCTGTCCCGCTCTATTTCCTCAGCTTCTCTTTTCACCCTATCATAATCAATAGTGGGCTCTGGGCTCAGTTGGCACGGCGACAATAGATAGATCAACATTGCATTACCAATGAGGCCTGTCGCCAGCCTGCGGGACTGCCGACTCAAACACACTTCATTCTGCTCTTTTATTCTCTTTAGTCGCTCCTATCGTCTGTCTTCATATCTCTGGTTTACCACTTCCCTCCATTCAAAGTATACAGCCTGTTATTTGCATCCTACATGCATTTATTTGTATCTTGTCACTGTGCCCAATGAAGCTGAGTTGTGAGGCGTCTATGTGAATGTGTGCAAATACAATGCAGCCCAGTAAAGGTGTTGTGTTTGTGTTGTCGAGCTGCCTGGTTCATTTGTATTAATATTTCAGCTCCACAGTGGGCTGCACCTCTACACGCTGTATGTAGATGAATTATGTAACAGAAAAGAGCGGGCACGGAACAGCCATTTCCACTTCATCTCAATCTCACAGCGTCTTCCTCTCTTTGAGGTGTGTTTAAAGTGAAGGATTGAGAGAGTGAAGCTGAAGATACACTGTAAAAATGTTTGTAGAAATAAACTGTGGAAAACTGTGGAATGAATTACCGCTGCACATCAGACAGGCCTCCTCACTGTCTCATTTTAAATCTCTTCTTAAAACCCACCTCTTCTTGTTGGCTTTTAACACCACGTAGAGTGTTGATTTTATGTTGATTTTATGATTTTATGATTTTTTGTTTTTATTGTATTCATGCATATTTTATTTTGTGCGGGTAGTACATTTTACATTTTATTCTATTTATTTTTATCCCATTTTTAATTTATTGCATCTTACTGATCTATTGTTTACTACATCTCTTTGTATTGTGTTATGTATTTATTGTTTGTGCAGCACTTTGGAAACCTTGTGTTTGCTAAAATTGTGCTATATAAATAAAGGGGATTGGATTGGATTGAAATAACAGTAAAACACTGTCAAATACATCAGAAATGGGGTGTAAAATGAAAAATTGTATATCACCGTATTAGACACTTTTAATTACTATTAATCAAAGAATAGCACCAAACTTTTTCCTTTTTTCTGTCATAAACTGGAAGAAACACCGTTTTGCTGTTAAAATATAACATTTTCATGTAAAGTTAATAGAGAAATACCATGATGTGTTTATGAATGACACAATTGCCATAAAAATAGCAGGAATATTCAGTCTAGATTACAGTTTTTGCTGATATTTACATTTAAATTTACAGCAGAAAACCATTCACTTTATTTATTACGGTGAAGTTCTGGCAACCGGAGCTGCCGGTATTTTATCATAAATTAAACAGATTATTTTTTACAGTGTAGAGACAGTGGATGTGGCGATGAGGTGTGTGTGTGTGTGTGTGTGTGTGTTTTTCTGCATTGTCTCCCTGCTTTTTGCAGATATTGTCCTGTTTAATGATTATCATCATCACTCGAAGAAAGTATTTCCTCCATGAAAAACAATGAAAATTGCGTTTATTCTGGGGACATAACCTCTCTGAACACACACACACACATGCACGAATGCACGCACAAACAAACATGCACAAACATCTGTAAATGCATTTTGCAAGTTTTTATTTGACAGCAGCAAAATTAGGTATCAAAATAAATGTTTTATGTCAACAGAGACATTGTAGATTATCTTTTATTATATTGCGAATGTGATTTATAACCTGAGAACTACAGTAGATACAGCATTTATCATTCAAGTCATTACACAGAAAATAGCATCTACTTAATACAGAGATGTGGAAGACTTTGCAACAGAAGACTAACAGGATAAGGAAAGAAATGCAAAAATTTGGACTTGTGCCCTTACAAGAAAATGGTAAGCATGTAGTGCATCTTAAAATAAATGTACACTACCGGTCAAACGTTTTAGAACACCCCAATTTTTCCAGTTTTTTATTGAAATTCAAGCAGTTCAAGTCAAATGAACAGCTTGAAAGGGTACAAAGGTAAGTGGTGAACTGCCAGAGGTAAATAAAAAAAGGTAAGCTTAACCAAAACTGAAAAATAATGTACATTTCAGAATTATACAAGTAGGCCTTTTTCAGGGAACAAGAAATGGGTTAACAACTTAACTCTATGGAGTCTTGGGCTATTTTGTCAATTTTTGAATCATTTTCATGTCTTTTTTTGTCATTTTGTGTCTTTTTTTGGTCATTTTGTGTCTTCTTTTAGTCCTTTAGTCCAACATAAAATGTGATTTTGAATCTTTTTTTTACTTTCAAAACACTATCATGCTCAATAAAGAATTTTAAATGTTGCAAATGTGCATTAATTTCAGAGTACACTGAGACATTAAACTGCATCATTTTCAATTAAATTCTGGAAAAGTTGGTGTGTTCTAAAACTTTTGACCAGTAGTGTATGTAAATTATGAGTTTTTTGTTTCTTGTTTATGGAGCAGACCCATTTTCAGATTTTACATTTCGATGATGGCAGGCTTCACTCTGAGTGGAATTCCTCTTTAAGACTAGCATTAGCATGTTGATGTTAAGCCTGATAAATGGTCCAAGAGGTAGTGGTGCTGATCTAGGGTTTCTCTGGCCTTTGCAGCTCTAATGAATGAGGTGGTCAAGGGGACCTGGCAGGAGGTTCCAGATCAGCACAGAGAAGATTGAAAACTGCAGGCACTGGTATTATAGCCCTCCCTGAAATTACAGTGTTGTGCTCTCCTGTTGTACAAATAAAACAGATCTAAATGCAATCCACCACAGAAAAACCTTAATAAATCACTCCTGCTTGACCAGATTAGCCTTTGATTTTAGGTATTTCTTTCAGATTATATTGTTCCTTTAGTGTGGAAAAGCATTGCAGAAACCGATTTTGCTAATACTATGTTGACTTTCAATGGAGATAATGGATAAGTTCATTCATTCATTCATTAATGATGAAGGATTACGACTGACATAACATTTCAATTTTGTTATATTTTATCAATAAATACTTTATGTCATTTATATAAGTGTTTGTCTACTTCAAAAATAAACAACTCTGATTTAAACAGTGGAGTGCAAATATACCCACTTTGATTTATAGCTAAATAAAGTATTTGATGTTACATTATTAATAACAGGCAAAATAATCTAATCTAAATAAAATAAATTGGCTTTACTGATCCTGTTTGATCACACAACTGATTCTGTGTTCTCTCTAGTTAGCGACTTTTTTTTTCTGTGGATTAATTCAGCTCTTTCCCTGCACCAACACATAAATGCACAGCGTCTTCTGAATGCATCTTAAGGTAGCAGTTGATGCATTCATCGGTGGTAGCTGCATTTTTGCTCTCACAGAAGGCAAATAAAACATACAGCATATATTTAAATAGCAAATCAAAGTACACTACCGGTCAAAAGTTTTAGAACACCCCAATTTTTCCATTTTTTATTGAAATTCAAGCAGTTCAAGTCTAGTTTTTTTTGGTAATTTTGTGTCTTTTTTTAGTCCTTTAGTTCAACATAAAATGTGATTTTGAATCTTTTTTTTATTTTCAAAACACTATCATGCTCAATAAAGAATTTTAAATGTGCATTAATTTCAGAGTACACTGAGACATTAAACTGCATCATTTTCAATTAAATTCTGGAAAAGTTGGTGTGTTCTAAAACTTTTGACCAGTAGTGTATAATTAATAAAGGGTATCCCTCTACATGATGACTGATTGACATGTTGTAATTGACAACATTCATTATAGACAATCATCTTAAAATTAGGTTAAAACAAAAAAAAAATGTTTTGCCGAGGCCCAGTTAACAAGAACAGGGATAGTAGATAGTGAGCAGCATTAACTGACCATAAAATTGTCTTGTATTCATTATATTGTTGATATGTAATCAAATATACAGGTTCACCCATCAGAAAGCCCCCCGTCTTTTTCTATGCCGTCACTCTGGGTCAAACACAGAATACCACAAAGAGAAAAACCAAACAATCCTGCAGCATTAATGCAGGATAGAATTACATACCGGGGGGAGTTGTACGAGAGCCACCACTGAGTTCCTATCGCATTTATTGATCCATGATCTGGGATATACAGTACAGGCCAAAAGTTTGAACACACCTTCTCATTCAATGCGTTTCCTTTATTTTCATGACTATTTACATTGTAGATTCATCAAAACTATTACATGTGGAATTATGTACTTAACAAAAAAGTGTGAAATAACTGAAAACATGTCTTATATTCTAGTAAGCAAAGGGTGGTTACTTTGAGGAATCTAAAATAAAAAGACATGTTTTCAGTTATTTCACACTTTTTTTGTTAAGTACATAATTCCATATGTGTTCATTCATAGTTTTGATGCCTTCAGTGAGAATCTACAATGTAAATAGTCATGAAAATAAAGAAAAACGCATTGAATGAGAAGGTGTGTGTCCAAACTTTTGGCCTGTACTGTATGAGAGCATGGTCATTTTAAATAGGGGAATGGTATACTGTAATAAACACCTGTACGTTTTCATTAAAAAAATTGACTTTCACAATATTAGCCTGGTTTCCAGATGATTTACTTAAATTTGTGCTTTTTTTTTTTTCAACAGTGATGCTTGGTCAATAAAAATACAGCTAGGGCAGTGGAGAAACATTGTGATTCCGCCTGATTTTAAGAAATTCTATAAGTATTTCAAGGGGTCTGGTCAAATTAAAGACAAACCTTACCTTCTATTAACTCATTGAAGCCTGGAAAGCGGATACGTCATTTTGTAGTATTTGTATACAGTACAGGCCAAAAGTTTGGACACACCTTCTCATTCAATGCGTTTTTCTTTATTTTCATGACTATTTACATTGTAGATTCTCACTGAAGGCATCAGAACTATGAATGAACACAGATTCCTCAAAGTAACCACCCTTTGCTTACTAGAATATAAGACATGTTTTCAGTTATTTCACACTTTTTTGTTAAGTACATAATTCCACATGTGTTCATTCATAGTTTTGATGAATCTACAATGTAAATAGTCATGAAAATAAAGGAAATGCATTGAATGAGAAGGTGTGTCCAAACTTTTGGCCTGTACTGTAAGCTCTCAAATACTTTTTGAATTTCATTTCTATCTGCTACAGAGGCTGAAAAATCTATTATTTAGTAGAAGCGTTGACACTTCTGTTGAATTTACAGAAAAACTTCAGGTTTTAGGGGCTGATTTTACAGGCAGTTTTAGGCCTCAATAGGTTAAACCTATTAGATTAATGGCTAACTGGCTAATTGTTGACGTTTCTATTTATAGATGCACCTTTAAAGAACAAATTTAGCTAGCTTTCAGAAATATTTTGTATCAGGTTTCTATGAATGTGAGAATCGAGGGTTGCGGATGTCTTGAAGTGATAGCACTGAATAGCAAACTAGACACATACTATATTGTCAACATTTATCAATTTTCTTTACTCTGCCCTCGACCTGAAAATAACTCTCAATCACTCTCCAGTTACCCACAATAGCCCAATCTATATGCAAATACGTAATAACTTCTCCACACTGTGAGAGTTCACCATCTGCACATACTTTTAACTTTTGTTCAAGGCTAGGGTTAGTCACCAAAGATTTAAGTGTAAGCCTGGAAAATAATTTGTTAGTTGTTGTTGATTTTCAGATGAAGGTACTAGATCTTGGTGATCAAGTTGCTGACGAGTCTCTGGAGGTCCTGGGTTCTGAGCTCGGTGGTCCTCAGCACCTCCTCGTGGTTTGCCTTCTCAGTGCTGCCGTAATCTGTCACCACCTTGTTGGTGATGAGGGACAGACCCGCGACACGAAGGCCACAGTGCCGAGCCACCACCACCTCTGGCACTGTGCTCATACCTAGATAGAGGGGGAAAGTTTCAGGTGCACTGAAATCAACAGGATTACAATAATTCATTCATTACCATTAACCGCTTATCCGCAATCGGGTCGCGGGGGGGCTGGAGCCTATCCCAGCTGTCATTGGGCGAGAGGCGGGGTACACATAGAGACAGACAATCACACTCTCATTCACACCTACGGGCAATTTAGAGTCAACCTAAGTGCATGTTTTTGGACTGTGGGAGGAAGCCGGAGAACCCGGTGAGAACCCACACTGACACGGGGAGAACATGCAAACTCCACACAGAAGAGCCGCAGGCGGGAGGCAAACCGGCGACCCTCTAGCTGTGAGGCGAGAGCGCTAACCACTACACCAGAACGGTTAAATGAAAAAACGAACGGTAAATAATAACGAGTGCGTCGTAATTCATATAAAGTTGATATAAAGTATCAAAAGGCTTCTATAGTGGCTGACTGACAGGACACAAGGTTTGTTAGAGTTTATTTTATTCTGTCATATATATTAGTGGCTATATTTGTTGTCTTAACTATAGTAAAAGTGCTTGTTAGCTCTAGTGCTAATGATAATGTTTGCTATTTTTTTTCAAAATAAAAGCACTGCGGTGATATTGATTTCTAATTTCTTGGTAACCTCATGCGGGCCGGACAAGGACAGCCAACGGGCCGGATGTGGGCCGCGGGCCGCCCAATGCCCAGGTCTGTGTTAGACCCTATGTCACTGAAACTTACTTCTGGGTTTAAAAACTCCTGATGAATGGTGCCTTGCTTCCCTTCATGCTGCTAATATCGGAGCTTGACACTCTTTTTCTGGCAGAGGATTGTCTGCATACATTGTCTACCCATGAGCTGGTTGAAAATCATCAAAGTATCCCTTTAAAACACTGCAGCTCATAATATTGGCATTGGCGATCTCTTCCCACACTGAAAAAAGAACCAACTTAATTGAATTGTTTCATTTGGTAACACCTAAATGAATTAAGTTCTTTCAAATTAATTTAATAAGTTAGATTTACACAACTGTTTTAAATTAATTTGAAAGAACTTAATTCATTTAGGTGTTACAAAATGAAACAATTCAATTAAGTTGGTTCTTTTTTCAGTGCACCGCCTCTTTTGTGAAGTTACACTTGGCACTGTGCCCTTCACTTTGCCTTGTAGGTTGATCTACATTGTACTCTCCAGGCAACGTTCTGCCTCATAGATTCTCCTGTGATACTCAACCAGCACCACTGGTATTTTAGTCAGGTAGTGAGCTAGATAAAGTATGTGTATTTATAGCAGTGGTGGACAGACAAGAACTGCAATCCAATTATTACCATGTGCTGAATGCCACCACAAGTGTGAAGAGTTGATGCGACTTTAAAACATTATTAAAAACCTATTTATTCTCCTTGGCGTTCAGTCCCAGCTAGGCAAGAATCCTTGGCTTTCTTTTTTACTTTTTTACCCTTTTATTTGTCTTTTTTATCTCTTACTCTGTTTTGGATTAAGCTTTTATTACTATTTTATTCTATTTTATTTTATTGTTTTACTGTTTTTAGTATTTTATTCTTTTTATTGTTTTTATTTATATCCAGTTGTAAATGTGCTCTATAAATAAACTTTGACTTGACAAACAAAACGTGGTCATTTAAAAGGAGGTCCATATGAAATTGAATTAATTTTGAAATGTCTATGATATAAAATGCGGAAGCTACTGACACAATTGAGAAAACTACTAAAAAGGTTATTGAGGATGAATCTCAGTTACAGTCTAAAAGCTGAAGCTGCTATCTACACCGATAGCCTATTTGATTACATTTTGGCAAGTCTGCATCATGGAAACTCATCCTGCTTATGCTTCCCATTCTAGGGAGAGTACAAATTCTAAATAGGACATTATCTGTTCTTATCCAAATATGAATATGTAGTCCCACATGCAATGAAAGGGCATGAAAATCCTGCTGGATGTAACTCATCTCTTTAGGATCCTCCCATCAGGTAGAAGGCTGAAGGCTATTAACACGACAAAATCACGCTTTTTAAATAGCACATACTGTAGTGCAATTTGATTTTTAACCCACTGAAGCCTGGAAAGCGGATACGTTGTTTTGTAGTATTTGTATAAGCTCTCAAATACTTTTTGAATTTCATTTTTATCTGCTACAGAGGAAAAATCTATTATTTAGAAGAAGCGTTGACACTTCTGTTGAATTTCCAGAAAAACTTCAGGTTTTAGGGGCTTATTTTAAAATCGCCCAGAGGTTTTACAGGAAGTTTCAGGCCTCAATGGGTTAAATAGCTCTCAATCTTTGCACCAATACCTCATGGAAGTAGATCAATCCAATACAGGTCTTGGATTGATGAGTGTGTGTTTCAGATTTTTTTTGTAACTGTATTTGTATGTATGTATGTGTATACATATGTATATGTATGTGTATATGTACATATGTTTTATTTATTTATGTCTCACATCAGCATCCTTCTGTTACATTTGCACTTTTGGAAGTGAACTTAAAACCTGCACTTTGGGTGAACTTCCACTAAAGTCACTTGACACTTTAGACTCTTGCCTATGTGGGGAGGAGCCACACTGCAAAAAAGCCAACTTGTATTTTTTGGCTTAAAACAGTGATTTAATTTGGTAAAACTTGGAAATATAAATTACTGACATTTAGGGCAATAATGTAAGTTAGCACAACAAAGGAAGCCAGTTGTCTGCTCAAAAACAAGTTGGTGAGTTGTTGTTAGTTATATCTTTAAGTTGGGGTTCACAACAAGGGACAATAGTTCTGTTAACTCTTATTTCTTTGTTGTGAAATTCTGTCATGAGCGAAAGCTAGCGGCTAACTGATGCTAGCGGCTAACTGATGCTAGCGGCTAATGGATGCTAGCGGCTAACGGATGCTAGCGGCGCTACTTGTTACAGCTACAAAAGTAGCCATTAGCGTATCAATGCTAACTCAAAATTGTGGTCACAACATTAGCTGACATTCATAGCGGCGTTACAATCGTGCCAGAGAAATTCAGAGTTGAGCAAACTCGAAAACAAAACTTAAAATATTTAGTTTAATTGTCCAACTTAAAATTTTATCGAAGTTTGTTGCCTTGAAATTTTGAGTTCGCCCATCTTTTCTTTTTTTGCAGTGCATGAATGAATGAGTGAATCATGTATGTACTATGTCTTATGTTTATGTCTGTGGCTTCCTATTTTGTGTGGTGTTTGTCATGTCTGTTGCATTGTAGAGCACACTGCAGCAAATCCCTAACAACTTCTGTTGTATGGCAATTAAAGTATTGAATCTTGAATTGAATTCATATTCATTTACATATCATTTGCACTGTTGCACTGAAGAGACTGTTCCACAACACATCAGTGTTGTCCCTTTAAGTGAGCAAGAGAGGGCTGTACTAACCCACAGCATCAGCCCCCAGCGTCTGCAGGACTCTGCACTCTGCAATGGTCTCATATGTCGGTCCAGCCAGCATGCAGTAAACTCCTTCCTGCAGGAAGCTACCGCAGCCCTGCTCCTCTGCTGTTTGCTTGGCCAGAGCCCTCAGCTCACGGTCATATGCGTCTGACATGCAAGGGAAACGCACTCCAAACCTGGAGAGACAGTAAATGAATGAAAAGCACATAGCAGCAGCACAAAAATGTAGCCAATGCACAGGTTTTGCTTTGCTTTGTTTCATAGCCCTGCCTTGGTGTTTGTGCTGTACCTGTCATCATTGTGCCCACAAAGCGGGTTCTGCCCTGCAAAGCCCGGCATGTTGATGTGATCCTTAATGAGCATGATGTCTCCCACATTGTAGCTGCCATTGACTCCCCCCGCTGCATTTGTCACAATCAGAGTTTCCACACCCAGCAACTTGAAGACTCGTACCGGGTACGTCACCTGGAGTGACAAACATTTTGCACTTCAGACACAGACACTGTTGTTTTTTTATGCTTTAATATCAGATTATTACAAATGGAAGTTTCAAGACGGGGTCACCAAGGTACAACAAAGGAAAAACAGCAGAAAATGGTCAATATTTTAAAACGTACAGCCAGTGGCGGTTCTAGACCAATTTTACTGTGGGGGCCAAGGAGGGGCCAGTGTTTATTCAGAGGGGCACATTAGCACATGAAAAAATGGCAAAGATGATATTTAAGCATTCAAAATATTTGAATGTCTTGAAAAAGACATAAAAATGACACAAAATGACCAAAAAAGACACAAAATGAGAAGACAGAATAACAAAAAAGACACATAAATGACACCAATGACAAAAAAGGTACAAAATAACTAAAAAGGACACAACAACAGACACAAAATTACCCAAAAAAAAGACACAAAAAGACACAAATGACCAAAAAAGACACAAGATGACTTACAAAGACACGTAAAGACATGAAAAGGATTCAAAAATGGACAAAATTGCCCAATAAGACTCCATAGAGTTAAACTGTTATACAATGTACACATTCTGGGTTCCTTTTGTGTACAATGAGATATTGTTTGAACAATTTGACACAGGGGCCACAGCAGGGGCCACAGCAGGGGCCAAAGGCTTCTTCACAGGGGCAGGGGCCCCTGGAGGCCCCTGTGAAGAACCGCCACTGCGTACAGCTCCTGCATACGCTGATGTCATCAGTGTTTTATTACTTTGGGTCCATGTTGAACTTTGCATGTCTGAAACAGTCGGTGTTCTGTTTTTTTTAGGACAGCTGATGGCCCATAAATGACTGTTGTTACTTCTCACTGCAGCCAAATTAGAAAATTTGTTTTTACGATTTCACATCTCTCTACAGCTTGAATTGCCTGTGAAAGTGTTTGCTAGTTAGTGGAGAAATGTTTTCAAGCACTTGAAAATGTCAGTGCTGTCATTTTGGATGATTGGATTTTTTGTTTTTGAGTTTTGCATAATGATAGTTGACTGTGTTGTAAGTTGACCTACACTTAAGGCTAATACACTCCACAAGAACAGAGAAATGTGTTTGTTTTCTTGAGGTGGCAAGAACAAAAACAAAGTTAGTTCTGGCCAGGACATTTCATACTTAACAAGAAACTCCAGTGAAGAACTCCTCCACGGCAGTACAAGTCAAATTCAAATGTGAATTTCTGATCAATCACAGATTAGTTGTCGGACACCACACAAGAAAAAGCTCTGCCCAGATCATGTGTCAGTGCTGTCATTTCAAAGATTGGATTGTTTTTGAGTTTTGCATAATGATGGTTGACTGTGTTGTAAGTTGACCTACACTTAAGGCTAATACACTCCACAAGAACAGAGAAATGTGTTTGTTTTCTTGAGGTGGCATGAACAAAAACAAAGTTAGTTCTGGCCAGGACATTTCATACTAAACAAGAAACTCCAGTGAAGAACTCCTCCACGGCAGTATACACGTCAAATTCAAATGTGAATTTATGACCAATCACAGATTAGTTGTCGGACACCAAACAAGAAAAAGTTCTGCCCAGATCATGTGTTAAGAACAGAGAAGTATGTGGAGTATGTGTTAGCCTTTAATGTTAGCACGTAAGCATGTAGTGTCAGGAAAGTCAGTAGTTACACTCTAGCAGGAAGCTAATAATTAAAAGTTGACTCCTGGGTGCCAACACTTATTGCATACTAGCTAGTTGTTAGTCAGTGATTACTTATGTCACCTGACAAGGAGGGAGAAAAAAGTCCCACAGAAACAGACAAAACTAGCAGCTCAAAAAAAGTGGTTTTGGTTTGGTGCTTTGAGCTTAATGCTAATTCTAACATGCTAACATGCCTACACTGACAATGCTAACAGGTTCATGTTTAGCATTTACATGAATTTACATTTAGGTGTAATGCTTACCATGTTCACCTAAGTTTAATATGTACATATGCAATACAATTAGTATGTTAATGCATACTTATTAACACTAACAACAAAGAATCAGGATAGAATGAACATTCAAATCAACATAGCAGGATCATTACAGCTGCAACCATTTGTATGTGTACTATTGCCACTTAGAAGATCTTTGACTGTTGTAGCGCCTTACTTGCTTAGATATTTTTTGCATAAACTGACTTGCTGCAGTTTGCAATTTTGCAGGTCAGGTTTTGTAGCAGTTACGATCAAATGAGTAATGGAGAGTACAAAGCATGTAAAGTTTCGGCTTTGCCTTCCTGCCGGAGAGGAATTGACAACTGTAGGATTAAATTGCTTCATATTTCTATTGAGTGGATCATCAAACTCTATCTATTTATTGATAATGAAATATTACAAACTAACAAAAAGGAAACCAATGGCTTTGTGGGGATGTTAAGTTGAAACGAACAGAGCCAGTGGCGGTTCTACACAGGGGCCTCCAGGGGCCACTGCCCCTGTGAAGAAGCCCTTGGCCCCTGCTGTGGCCCCTGTGTCAAATTAATAAGAAAATGATCAATTTATAACGATGAATGACAGAACAATTCCTACCTATTTTTTGTTCAAACAATATCTCATTGTACACAAAAGGAACCCAAAATGTGAACATTTTATAATAGTTTAATTGTGCAATAAAAGCTTGTGTATATATAAAAAAAGATCATTCTCACTGTACTGCACTTTCAAAATAAAACAAAAGCAATTGTGCACAAAAATGAGAAATGTCATTGTCGTACTAAAATAGTTGTTATTGTTGGTGAGTCTCATTGTTTCATTCAATGTATTTGTATCTTCCAAATATACTTAAATTCGATTTTTAAATAACCTAAAATAAAGGGTTTGAATGCTTAAATATCATCTTTGGCGTTTTTTAATGTGGCCCTCTGATTAAACACTGGCCCCTGCTTGGCCCCCACAGTAAAACTGGTCTAGAACCACCACTGAACAGAGCATAGATATAGAGGTACAACAGAAACATTATAGAAAATAAAACCTTCTCTGTCTCAGAATCTGCTAACACACTCTATGGCCCCACTGACCTGTGTTGTCACCACATCAACTAAAAATAGTGCAATGTCCCGTCTATCTTTATTCTATTTTCATAGGTTTACCATTAGGCAGGGTATCTGGCCATTGAGCAAATACTAGTTAAGTTTAAAAAACAATGGACAGACTGACATTGCTATCAACCGAGCCATGTTGCAGGTGTGGCTATATAATAAAAACAAATTATTCTGTTCAGCTTATGATTTTGTCTGATTTGACAAGAAAGCACATTTTGCTTGGGCAAAATCAACTCTTTGTGAGTTTAGGTGAGTCAGCTGGAGGCATTTCATACATTATATCACTAGAGGGACATAATGCATCTGGCTTTCTATTACTTTCGGTATGAAACTGGATTTTACGATTCAGTGGGGTTATATGGATCATTTTATGTGGAGATGGCACATCACAGCTGGTAATAAAATAAATAAAACCAGAATACAGTGTCTCCACAGGCCAAAGGCCAGTCCCACATCGACACTTTGACACATTGGGTGTTTTTTTACTGTCATCACAATTCTCCAGCTGATCATTCATCAAACATAGTAAATTGTTAGCCAAGGGTGTGAGCTATACTTTGGTCTGTCATATACCAAGTTAACACAACTTGATATTATAAAATTACAAAACCATGATTGAGAATGAACGGGTATGTAAAACTATATAAAGTAAAGTCCAGTTTGCACTGTTGAATTTAGAGTTATTAAATGTACACTTTTATACAACTGACATTTACAAAAATAATCAATTTTACAGGCAGCTTGATGTAAGCGCATGTTACAAATACCGTATATAAAATTATCACTGGGCCAATGTTTAAACTGGAACTTTAAATAAAAACATATGGAGCAAAATGAAAATCTTATAAAGAGACTCCCTCAGTGACAAGAACAACAAAGAGTGTTTAAAGATTACAGATGCTGTGAATGTTTTTCTCAAAGTGACAGACAAAGTCACAGTTTAAACTGCCAGCATTAGTTCAGTTATACTGTATAGTATATCATTTGCATCAGCAAGGTTTCAAAATGCCCAAGCAAGTTGGTTTGTGACAGAAAGCTGCTCACAGGGCAACTTATAGTCGTAACAAATAGATCTGTCTGCATCTCTGCACCAACCGGTTCTCACATGCACTGCAAAAAAAGAAACGTTGGGTGAACTAAAAATTTCAAGGCAACAAACTTCGATAAAATTTTAAGTTGGGCAATTAAACTAAATATCTTAAGTTTTGTTTTTGAGTTTGCTCAACTCTGAATTTCTCTGGCACGATTGTAACGCCACTATGAATGTCAGCTAATGTTGTGACCACAATTTTGAGTTAGCATTGATACGCTAATGGCTACTGTTGTAGCTGTAACAAGCAGCGCTGCTAGCATCAGTAAGCCGCTAGCATCAGTTAGCCGCTAGCTTTCGCTAATGACCGAATTTCACAACAAAGAAATAAGAGTTATCAGAACTATTGTCCCTTGTTGTGAACCCCAACTTAAAGATATAAGTAACAACAACTCACCAACTTGTTTTTGAGCAGACAACTGGCTTCCTTTGTTGTGCTAACTTACATTATTGCTCTAAATGTCAGTAATTTATATTTACAAGTTTAACCAACTTAAATCACTGGTTTAGGTCAAAAAATACAAGTTGGCTTTTTTGCATTGTGGATATCATTTCAAATTCAATATGAATTTGTTTATGAGTTAATCAATGTAATTCCAGCATCACAAATACCAAAAGTGACAAGTAATGAATACAAACAATGTAATTATGCAATACAACCCATTATGATGTTTTGCTTTGACACCCTGACTTTTCTTTTAGTGGCACAGCAGGTCAAAATTCTCACTTATCCTGTGAACTAGCTCAATATCTACGAGACAGATTGGTATAGACGTTTTACAGTGAGATGACAAATCATACAACTTTGGTGATTTGCTGACTTTTCTTCGAGGACAACCACATGGTCCATATTTGTGACTGAGAGATCGAAGGCATGTGTTGCCCCACTCTGCCTCTGATTGGCTTGCCCTGATATTCTTACCCTAACCTTAACCCATAAGAACCCAGACCCAGTTATCCATAAAGGAAAGTTATGGGGGATATATCACAGACCAAGTGAACCACGCAGAACATATTTATGATGTGGGGTTTTTTTGGTCATTCTGTGTCTTTTTTTAGTAATTTTGTGGGGTTTTTGTGTCTTTTTTAAGTAATTTAGTTTTTTTCTGTCATTTTGTGTCCTTTTTTGGTCATTTTGTGTCTTTTTTGGTCATTTTGTGTCTCTTTTTTTAGTAATTTTGTGTCTTTTTTAAGTAATTTAGTTTTTTTCTGTCATTTTGTGTCCTTTTTTTTAGTAATTTTGTGTCTTTTTTGGTCATTTTGTGTCTTTTTAAGTCATTTTGTCTGTCTTTTTTGTGTCTTTTTAAAGTAATTTAGATTTTTTGGTCATTTTGATACTGCCTATAGTGGCCCCCAGGTAATTTGAGTTTGAGACCCTGTTCTAGAATATTTAAAGTGTTTGTTACATGGGTGTCACCGTGGGTTCTTATGGGTTAAAACATCTTACTCCTCATGCCAGAACCTAACCAACACGAACCAACAAAGGCAATGACACAAGCCAATCAGAGGCAGAGTGGGGCAACACATGCCTTCGATCTCTCAGTCACAAATATGGACCATGTGGTTGTCCATGAGTTTGGTCTCCTCGGATACAAAAAGAGAAAATTGTACAGCATCACACAACCAACAATATGGCAGTAGATTTTTCATCTTGTTTTTTAAATACATTTTGACATCATTCTTCAGGTTGTCTACAGCTCATTATTACCAATATAGTCTAGTGGTAATCCCCATAGGCCCAATAGTAAACCCAGAATTGTTGAGTAGCTTAAAGTTTTATTGCAGAAATGTCGTCTATAGGCCTAATGGATGGAATTTGACTTGGTAGCTAAAAGTTGCACTTTGGGCAATTTGCATAATTAGCATAATAAGCCAATAAAGTGGAGACACCACAGGTGAATAGGGTAAAAAAAAAATCAAATAATAGATATCACCATGACAATTTCCACTGCAAGTGTGAAGGGGTGAGGTCCGCTGCTGCAGCCCATTCACAATACATACAAATAAACAGCAAGAAGATGATGAGACTGAAGGGAATGAGGACATAAATGATGAAGATGGTGAAGGCTATTGAGTGGGATTGTGCATGCACGCTGTTTGCAGTTCTTGTATATAATTATTGTGTGTGTGTGTGTGCGTGCTGTATAAAGTTCTGTCTTTTGCTGTATATGTTTCTTGTGGGTATGTGTGTGTGTGCATGCTGTATATAGTCATTTTGCATGTTGTGTAAAATTCTTGTATATAGTGATTGTGCATTTGTGTACATGTGCATGCTGGATATAGTTATTTTGCATATTGTACATAGTTCTTGTGGGTTTGTGCGTGTGCATGCTGTATATAGTTATTTTGCATGGGGCACTTCATTTCTTAATCCGTGCGTCCATAGGTCAACACTGCCTCCTGACCAGGTTCCCTAAAGGTTTTCACCAACTCAGACCCCCAAGTATACATGTTTACTCTTGGAAAAAATATTTTGAGCATGACTTTATCAAACGATCTGATTTTGTCTGTATGCAAATGAGCGCATATTTGATGAGATATGGCGATGGTGATATCTATTATTTAATTTTTTTACCCTATTCACCTGTGGTGTCTTGACTTTATTGGCTTATCATGCTAATCATGCAAATTGCCCAAAGTGCAACTTTTAGCAACCAAGTTAAATTCCATCCATTAGGCCTATAGATGACATTTCTGCAATAAAACTTTACAACATGGTCTCACAGGAATCCGTGGAATAGCCACGGAATCGCTCAAATTTCCGTGAAACTGACATGGATTTCGCTACAATGCAAGTTAATGACATATTTTTCTGGCGAGACCTTCACCACAAAGTGATTATGTACATTCACTGAGTGAATATTTAGAAAATAAAACATATATTTCTCGCTAGAAATGTGATCAAAATCCATTTTTATGCAGAAACAAAGTCAAAATATTGATTTTTTCACTAAAAATAAGAGAACTGTCCGCCATGTTTTTTGTCCTGACCGCCGGAACCTTGAAAGTCACGTGACTTGGAACAAACCAATAGGAAAAAATAATAGAATAGCCACGGGATATGACTGTCTTTAACTTGCATTGTAGCGAAATCCGTGTCAGTTTCACAGAAATTTGAGTGATTCCGTGGCTATTTCACGGATTTCTGTGAGACCAGGTTCCAACTTTAGGGTACTCAACATTTCTGGGTTCAAGAACACTGCTGTAACCTTACTTAAAAATTTACCACAACAGAATTGTATGAACAATAAACTGCAGCTTACCGTGTGGATGTCGTAACCCTCGTAGAAGTGGAATCTCCCCTGCATGCAGACACACTCACAGCCCTGCAGCCTCCCAAACACCAGCCGACCAGCATGGCCCGGCACTACACAGCACACATACAGTGTAAGCAGCTGCTAGCAGTGGTGGAAAAAGTATTCAGATCCTTTACTTAAGTAAAAGTACTAATACCACACTGTGAAATTACTCCACTACAAGTAAAAGTTCTGCATCCAAATCTTACTGAAGTAAAAGTAGAAAAGTATCAGCATCAAAATCTACTTACAATATGAAAAGTAAAAGTACTCGGGTTATGCAGAATGGACCCACTATGATTGTTTTATATATTCTTAATATATTATTACATTATTTGTATTGGTGATTTAATGTATGCAGTGTTTTAATTTTGTAAAGATAGGGCTCATTTAATGACTTAATATACTGTTAAAAGATTTAATTAAAAAAAACGTCTAATCACTTTACACTGATTATACAGGAAATTAATTATACAGGAAATAAATCATTTTAAAACAGAGTATTATATTCAGTAATTTAATTAGGTTGTTTTAACAAAAAGTATTCTAGTGAATTTTAAAGTGTTGCATTTTATGCTAAAACTACATGTTTTAAAACTGTTCAACCACAAAACATCATTTTATTTAGTAGAAGCTAAATGTTAGACTTAGGAGAAGGTAACAGACACCCAGTTTGCTTTTTTGAGTGTAGTTTTGATGGAGAAAATAGTTTCGTAGCTCTACAAAAATCTTACTGAAGTATAAGTACAAAAGTATCAGCATCAAAATCTACTTACAATATGAAAAGTAAAAGTACTTGGGTTATGCAGAATGGACCCACTATGATTGTTTTATATATTCTAAATATATTATTACATTATTTGTATTGGTGATTTAATGTATGCAGTGTTTTAATTTTGTAAAGATAGGGCTCATTTAATTACTTAATATACTGTTAAAAGATATAATTAAAAAAAACGTCTAATCACTTTACATTGATTATGTTAAATCTCGACCTGAAAAGTAACTAAAGCTGGCAGCTAAATCCTAGAGTAAAAAGTACAATATTTGCCTAAAAATGTAGTGGAGTAGAAGTAAAAAGTTACATAAAATGGAAGTACTCAAGTAAAGTACAAATACCTCAAAATTGTACTTAAGTACAGTACTTGAGTAAATGTACTTAGTTACATTCTACCACTGGCTGCTAGCATGCTAATGTGCCATTTCCAAACACTTCTAATAGATTTAAGATTCAAAGCTTACCAGTGCTGATGGGAAAACGTGGAATATCCTTATATGGGAACACATCGGTGTCACCCAGCAGATTACCCAGACTGCCCAGGCCTGAACCACAGATGATGGCTACTTTAGGACGCAGCTTTGTGTGGGCCAGAAGCCAGTCTGCTGTCTCCTTATATTCGTCATAACTGTATCTGAAAGTAACAAATAGAAAATTGATTTAAAAATGTTACTATACTGTACACTCAAAAAAAAGAACTTGTTCCCAGAACTAAATAAAATTATGGAAATAATTTCCACCTAAATAAAATGCTTTAATTTAGCGAGAAACAGTTTTGTTGAGTGAACAAAATCTAAATATGTCGGGTCAACATGATGTATTTGCATTACTGTTAATTAATTACCAGGGGTCAGTCCAACTAGATTTGTAAGGGTAATTGTAACATACTAACATAATTTTCTTGGGCCATTTAAACGTGTATGACATTATTAAGAGTTACTTTATTTAATAGGGTAGTTACAACTACTTTTTAAAATAGTGCAGTACATGAATTAATTGTGCTGAGCCAACAAAACAAAGTTAGGTTGAAGTGGTTTAGCCTAAAAGATTACCTTTATCATATGAAAATGAACATAATAGTAATTATTCAGGAAATAAATCATTTTAAAACAGAGTATTATATTCAGCAATTTAATTAGGTTGTTTTAACATAAAGTATTCTAGTGAATTTTAAAGTGTTGCATTTTATGCTAAAACTACATGTTTTAAAACTGTTCAACCACAAAACATCATTTTATTTAGAAGAAGCTACATGTTAGACTAAGAAGAAGGTAACAGACACCCAGTTTGCTTTTTTGAGTGTAGTTTTGATGGAGAAAATAGTTTCATAGCTCTATAACTAAGTACTAGGTAGATGAGGTTACCAAGGTGAAAGTGTGTATACTCTCCTATATATTCCAATGGCTTTTTGGCTGATATGTGGATATACTTTAAACAGCTGGAAAAAAGAGGTGAGTATACCACACATACTTTCGTATACCCTCCATTACACAATAATCTTCATCATTATCACCAAGGAATAAACACCTTAAGTACTACTCAACCTCACTCTTGTGTGTTGGTGTTGGCGAACAGGCATATCAACTATTATCAACTAGAGCAGGGGTGTCAAACTCAAATACACAATGGGCCAAAATTTAAAGCTTGAATAAAATCGCGGGCCAACATTGAACAAATAAACCTTTTAATATATACCAAACATGTTTTGCTTTAACATTAAATATGGAACCAGCAACGCTTATAAACATACAATATATAACTAAATAGTGCAGACA